>NW_027526203.1:383107242-383218140 GCF_048455015.1 Haemaphysalis longicornis | reverse complement strand
GCAGCATCTGGTATGGAAAAAAATAATGCACATTATGGGGGGGGGGGGGGGGGGGGGTGGCGTGGGGTGGCCAGAGAAGCAGCGCGTTGTTTAATTGAATAGTTGATTTGGTGACGATAAGAACCTGCTTATAATTATTGTATGCACGCTCCTGTCACTCTGTGTTCACTAGGTCCTCACTGTCCACATGCACTGCTCTGCGCTGCACTGAGGTGGCTGGTTATGATGTCACCAAAATTGAATGCAATCAGTGATGTAAACATGTGAAAGAGAATACAAAGAGGCGTAATTAGCAATCAAATGACGTCAAGCTGTGCATCACTTTGTTACCACGTGGAGTACGGGATTTGAAGATGATATATAGCTAAAAACGCATGCAAGTGGGAATAGGCCCATGATATGCCGACTGCATTTTACAAATAAAATATTACAAATAATCTGAGGTCGAGTCTGTAAATAGCTTTAGTTTCACTGTTAGATCAGTGCGGGCGCTAATAGAATACCCGCCGCGCTCGATCAGTGGCTAAGGCGTTGTACTGCTCACCCTAAGGACGCGGTTCGATCCCGACCTCGGTGGTTGCATTTCAGGTGGAGGCGAAAAGCGGAAACGCTCGTCTGTCAAGATTTCGGCGGCCGTTCAAGATCCTCAGGTGGTCAAAATTAATCCGGAGTCCTCCACTACAAACCGCCTCATAGCTCAGGTGTTGCTTCGGCGCGCTAAATACCATATCTCAGAGGCTAGTAAGGTTTTAATTTTATTAATAGCCAAAAATTATGCGAATCTTACGTACTTTTATTTATTTATATAAAAAACAATAGCTTTGTTGCTCCCCCTTCCCCGTCCAATAGATAACCGACATATGGTTGTTTTCCTTACCCAGTGTTACGAATCAGCGCACCGCTGTGCTTCAAGCTTCGTGCAGCGCTATTGTGCTGTGTGGCGGAGCATCCACTATGTGCGCCTTTCGAGTGGGTGTCTCTGTGTCGGTGACTCAGGCTTGCAGCGACAGCCAACGGATCCCCAACGAGCCGCAACATGCCCAGGAAAGGTCGGATCGCTGGCTCCTCCCTGTTGGCGTAGTTATACGTCCGAAGGACACGGAAGCCGCAGCGGAGAAACCCTCTCTCCCGTCTCTCGGACTCCGCGTGCGCCGTTACTACCAACCCCTCACGTACTCTGGAAAGAGCGTTGTTTGTGTCTGTACCATGTCGCCCCGTGTGCAAAAACCAGAGGGAACGCTTGTTTGACCGTCAGCGCTTTTGGTATAAAAAAGAGGCCCCAAGCGCTGAAGTTCGTTCCTGTTGGAACAGTGAATCAATGCTGTCACTCTGCTCGAGTCCTGTACTGTAACCTCGCCCGTCGGGGCATTGTTCTTGTCTTGCTTCGGCTTATCTCTCGCCATGCAGTAAACACGTTAAGTTTGCCTTTGGCTTCTTGTCGTCACCTTCAAGGCAGCAACATTTGCTGGCCGCTCGCTTCACCACACTACCACACGCATGACGGAGACGACGGAGCTCGGCTCGGGGATGTCTTCCCAAATGCAACACCAGGAATGTTTCTGTGGATATCCATGCTTTATTTAATTTCAACCATTCATTTTTAAGCGTATCTGAAACACTAAAAATTACCGCGTCTTATCGGCGTGGAACAAAAGCAGCGCTAGGGAATTTGAGGGCGGCGGTAATTGTTCAAACTAGATGCTGTCCTTTGTTGGGTAATTAGAATAAGTCCATGGCAGGCGGCCACTCATTTCGAACCACGACCGCTTTTTCCACACTGTCGTACTTTCGGGACTGACGTATGCAGACTAAGAATGGCACAGCGCTCTCCAAGTTTTCAGTGACTTTCGCGTCAAACTTCGGATGTTTTTACAATATTGCGGCGAGCGGGTAGAAAATGAGCAGATGTTCCTCTCGAAAGAACTCAAGTGTGTCGACGCCTATCAAAAGCAGCTTGCCCGATGCGCTTTTGTTCTGTACTTAATTTCGTTCTCCACGACTGCAATGACTATGACCAGCAGGCATGTTCGCATTGTTTCCTTATAGCAGAGTCCTTCAATGCTTTCAAGGACTCTGCTTATAGTAACGTCAGTATCACTACGAACATTTTCAACTGGCTATTAACACGCTAGGAGTTTTTGACAAAAGTTCCGGCACTGTACTGAATTAATACTTAATTCAGTACTTAATACTTCATTCGCTGGTAAATGATCATGCGTGTAGATCGTTTACCAGCGCGAATTACTGGCGTTTTTACCTCCATTATACAAATACAGCCTCTACGGCCAGGAGTCGACTTCACCTCGTGCACCACTTATGGCCTAAATGTCCAACGAGAACGAAGATCCACCGAGTCGGAAGGTCCAATCAGTCACCCAATCGAGCCTGAATGGCCACCGAGTCAGAAGATCCAATCCAGCCTGAATGTCCATGGCGATAAAAGGTCCACGGAGACGAAAGGTCCAACAATTAGACAGGTCTAGTTGGCTCCATCGGGTAAAGCGGACAACGATGGGTTTTACTCAGCTGTTCCAAATTTCAACGATTTCGAACTGGTTTTAGTAGCGGTTTTGCCGTGCAACACGCCCATGGCGTACAACGTTATTTGTGATCAGACATAAGCCATACTTCACGAATCACCATGACTCCCTGGTCCCATGTTGACTGCAGAGATGGACCGGATAAACCTCCTAGCACCGCTTTTAGCAGAGTAAGTATTGTTTCATTTAATTGACTCACGACGTTCGCTGTAAGCTGCATACGCCGTAAGCCGTAAGCTGCATATGCCTGTGCGACTCGTACGCTTGCAGAAAATCTAAAGCCAATTAAAAGAGAAGTTATTCTACGTTGGAAGAAAATGAAATCAGCTGAAGCTTTCATCGTAAACTGTAACACCTTTTTCGCAATGTCATATAGCAGACCGGTCTTCAGCAGAACCACACATTTTCGATCGATAACATTGCCTGAAGAAATGCCGTAGCTGCTCACCAGATATTTGTGCGGTTTGGGGTAAGCTTACTGCACAAACATTATGCAAGCAATGCTCAGCTTGGCAGCTCGAAGTACTACAATCCAACGAGTAAACATCAATGTCCGACATGAAGGGGTGGGGCTCGACATATATACTTGTTATTTGTACGCCTCGTTCTAGCTTCAATAGCCTAATCCGATGAAGCACAACGCGAGTGGCTTCGCGTTTTGTAGGTTCAAACCCACGGTAAAGGGTTTTTTTTTAATTGGACGACGGTGTGTCTTGTTTCAACACGCCTTTTACGACGCGGTGGGTACTATGGAAAAAAGACAAGTAGGTGAGCTCCAAAGGTGCGGGAGAAACGTCCCGCAGAAACCGATGCTGGTTTAAAGAACTCTCCAAAACTGAACCGGAATGACTAGATTCTGACTATTACCCTTGTTGCCAATAGCACTAAAGTTTTTCTTAAAGAACAATTAGCATTGACAAAAAGGCAAGAGTGAATGCATAGAATTTAAAATGTTAAACATCGTCCAATCACCTTGCAAGACGAGTTCGCCCCACAGGAAAAGTCACGGGAAATGGAAAAGAGCATGCAGGAAGAACACTACTTTGGAATTGATTTTTCTACTAAATAAATTCGCGTGAATGCACCCAGAGTAGTCGGAACATGGCCTATAAGACTCCAGACTTTAAACTGCACAAGTAATCTCACAATTTTTTAGTGTTCCTTTAAGGTAATTTGATTTCCACATACAAGGTGATGTGTATGGCACAACATCACAGGTGGTCCGCATATGTTCATGGTCATCCCTGTCTTTAAGGGTGCATATTCCTGCTCTCCGAAAAAAATGCTATTCTCTGTCAAATCTGGGGGCTTGAAGAATTTGGCGGGTATTTCCCACCATCGGCCAACACTTTTCACGCAGGTATCGCCGACCGCTAAACCACCGAATACGTGCTCAGACGTCCTACAGACGGCTTAAAAGGTATTTGTCACAATCCTACCACAAATACGTGCCTTCGGCTATTAACAGTAGGGGACAAAAATCAATCGCGAAGCTTCGTCTTGGAGCTGAGATAAAGAGCTGGATAGTCTTTCACCAAGCCGCCATCCCAACACCTTAATGGCCCGTGGCTGGGAAATTGAGGCCCGACAGCAACACTTTTGCCGAAGGAGGGCATAATTTGACGGCACTGTCACCTTTAAAATCAACATCCCTCCCTTATTTGACCTACTCAGTTCCTTAAAATAACTGAACAATCATCAAAGAGAAAAACTCAAGTTTCAGGCTTTATCCATTCATTGTGCAAAAACCAGTATTGTGCCTTGTGCAGGATTGGAAGGCGCCACAGTAAAAAGGGGCAATTTGTGATATTCATAAATACTTAGGCTCCCACCTACAAAATGTTTAATTATCTGAATGGTATAAAGGTGACTTGTGCACTTTAGCAAAGCCACCTAAATCATAAATGAAAATAGCAAAGTGCATAATTGAGCGAGGGAATGTTCCCAGATTTCATTACGCTTGCTCAAAGTGCTGCACGTGTGCATGCGGCGGGAAAGAACTTGAGTTCGTTCTTAGTAACATATTAATTTGAGACAGGCGATTGGCGCATTTTTTCTAAGGGGAAATTAACAAATATCGCACGCGCGCACACACGCACAGTACACATAGTCATAACAGAGAAATCAGCTCATCCGTAAAAATGTTTGTTTGCATGGCGCTCTCTTGTCGATACGGGAGTGGTAGCCTATATCTCGTAAGTGCAGTTATTTCATCTTCGTAAAGCTGCTTTTCGGAAATAGCATTCTGCATCACGTGGAGCGGCTACTACCGGGAGTACATTTCAACTTAAATTATCGTTTATTTAGACGAGTTTATGCATATATGCGGCCCTGGAACGCAGAAGTTCTCGCTATTATTTTGCTGAATATGGCATTGACGGTGATTGTAGAGTGCCCTGGGCGTTCTTATAATACGAAGGACCTCAACATCCAACGAGATGAAAGATCCACCGAGAAGAAAGATCCGATCGAGCCTAAATACCCAACAAGACGAAAGATCCACTCAGCCAGAAGATCAATTCGAGCCTGAATGTCCAGCGAGATGAAAGATCCACCGAGACGGAAGTCCACTGTTGGCTCTTTCGTCTTGTTGGAGCTTTAGTCTCGGTGGAACTTTAGGCACTGAATCCTCGTGCACCTGCCACGAGGTAACGTCAAATTCTTTACTCCTAGCCCTTAGATCGAGTAGGAAGTACAATAATGCAAATGCTGTACGGGGTCCTAACACGAGCAGTAATGAACAGTCCAAGTGGTACCGAACGCGTTTGTTTATCTGCGCAGGTGTTCACGCACCATAGCCTGTCGGCCTCTTTATTGGTTGCGCTGAACAGCATGCCACTGCCGAAACATCATCAAGTTAACCATTCTCAGGATTAAATTTGATAATAAAATGAACACACTTCAATTTTTCGGAGCAGTGTTAAATCTGGGGGACGTGCTATAAGCATGTGACTTCATGCTAAAGTACTTGCCTAATCGCTTCAATTTTTGTGCAGTAAACTGACTCGTGAGTGTGCGTTCTTTGATTGCAAGTTTGGAACAGAATTGGGGCCACGTTTTAACACCCTTACTTCCGCTCCCAGTATAGCGTTCAACTTCATTTGTGAAGTTATAGGTTGGCACATTAAAGACGTTAGCGTTAGCTTTTCGTTCCATGCCCACAAGTCCGTACATTCAGCAAACCCTAGAAGGCCCGCATCGCGCTCATGCAACTGCGCTTGCCTGGTTGACGACGGTTGGGTCTGCGTCTCCCTCGAGCAGCATCTGAGCGATTTCCGTGTGCCCTTGAGAAATGGCGAGCATTACGGGTGTACTGCCATCCTTCAAAGAAGAACGATACACAGTTAGGCCTTGTGACGGCCTCATGCTACTTTCGGTATATGTCGATTTATTAAAGCGATGCCGACATTACTTTGAGGACGTTACACCTCAGGGTCAAGACGGGGTTAAAGTTACCCAGGTCATAATCGTGCGGGAGATTGCTAATGCGTTTTCGCAAAACGACAGCATGCTTACTAATTTGAAGAAAATGTTAAAAGAAATACACACGTAAGTTTAATTACGTCATTTAGGGTGCCCGTAGCTGAAAATGGTGGTGAGTTTGTACTAAATCCTGGGAATTTTTTTATTAAATGAGAAAAATGGCACTGACACAGATGGGAACGAAGAGATGGAGAGACACACGGCATGCACGGGGAACAAACCTGGACACGCACGCAGAACCCCGTGTATGTGCCCTCCTCTTCGTCCCTGTCTGTGCCGGCGCACTTTTCTCGATTCTAGGTCGTACCAATTAGTCCAAACAAGCCCTATCGGGATTATTAAAGTTATTGGTGATATATTTTACGATCATTTAAGTGCTACTATATGGGTTGAGGATATGCGTTATATACAATATCTTCGTTTCACTGTTGGTACCGTATGATGCGTCTTCGTCTCTTGAGTGTTTTAATGCATAGCATTCTTTGCCGAGTACACCCACAGCCAGGACCGTGTAACGGCCTGCATTCCCACAAAGATGCAGATATCGCGGAAGTTCTACCTGTAATTGCTATAATGGCGTAAATGGAGATAACTGGTAGAACGAAATTTTGAACAACTAAAAAAAAGAAAATGCAAAATAATTACGGAAAATGGCAAAACGTATAACGCATGGCATTTCCACAATAATGCAGATTTCGGGAAATTTCCACCTTTAATAGTTATAATAGCGCAAATGGAGATAATTGGTTGAACGAAATTTTCAAAAACTGAAAAAATAAGAAAAATATAAAGTAATTACCGAGAATGGCGAACCGTGTACCGCCCTCCATTTCCACAATAATGCAGATATAGCGAAAGTTACAAATGTAATCGTTATAATATCGTAAATGGAGAAAATTGCTAAGGAAATTTTCGAAAAAATAAATAATAAAGAAAATTATAAAATTACGGGAAATGTCAAAACGTATAACGCATGGGACTTCCGCGATATGGCAGATTTCGTGAAAGTTCTACCTGCAATCGTTATAACAGCATAAATGGAGATAATTGGTAAAACGAAATTTTGAAAAAACCAAGAAATAAAAATATATTTACGAGAAATGACGAACCGTGTAACGCCCTTCATTCCCACAATAATGCAGATTTCGCGAAATTTCCGCCTGTAATCGTTTTAATAGCGCAAATTTAGATAATTGGTCGAAGAAATTTTCGAAAACTAAAAAAATAAAAAATATTAAAAATATTTACGGAAAATGTCAAAATGTATAATACACGGCATTTCCACAATAATGCAGATTTCGCGAAATTTCCACCTGTAATAGTTATAATAGCGTAAATGAAGATAATTCGTTGAACGAAATTTTCAAAAACAACAACAAAAAATAAAAATATAAAATAATTAACGAAAATGGCGAACCGTGTAGCCCTCAATTTCCACAATAATGCGGATTTCGCGAAGGTTCCAAATGTAATCGTTATAATAACATAAATGGAGATAATTGGTCGAACAAAAATTTGAAGAACTAAAAAAATAAGAAAAATATAAAATAATTACGGAAAATGGGAAAATTTATAACACATGGCATTTCCACAATAACGCAGATTTCGCGAAAGTTCCAGTTACAATAACGTAAATGGAGATCTTGGGTCGGAAGAAATCTCGAAAAACTAAAAGAATAAGAAAAATATAAAATAATTACAGAAAATGGCAAAACGCATAACGCGTGGCATTCCATAATAATGCAGATTTCACAAATGTTCCACCTGTAATCGGTATAATAGCGTAAATGGAAATAATTTTTGGCACCAAACTTTAGAAAAACTAAAAAAGTAACCAGAAAAATATAAAATAATCATGGAAAATGGCGAACCGTGTAGCGCGCTGCATTTCCATAATAATGCAGATTTCGCGAAAGTTCGAATGTAACCGCTATAGTAACGTTTATAACGTTATAGTAAATTGGTCGGACAGGATTTGGAAAAACCGAAAGAATTCGCAGGAAAAAACTCAAACTCTGTCTTGAGTGTGAGTTTTTTCCTGCGAATTCCTAGCATAAGAATGCTAGGCATCAGTAGATAATTCTTTGAATTTATGCAGAATTTTTCGTGTGTGTGTTCGGACATGTTTCGCAAATATACAACTTGTGATACAATGATGGCAACAAAACAAATGGGATAAGATCCCCAAAACGGGTGGATTGAGAGGTAGGTGGTGTTTGACCTTGAGGATTTTTTAAGCACTGAAGCAGCGTGGTCATGTACGTAAGCTGGAGGAGCGTACCCGATAGAGAAAAATACCTAGGTTTTATAAGAGCAAACTATACCGAAGACGAACGTTCTTGTCTGAGCACGTGATCTAGGCAGTTCCGGGCGAGACATGGGTCTCGACCGTCGAAGATAAGTTGGGATTTACGAGACCCCTAAGCGAGATGTAGATTTGATGGTCGTGTCGGAAGTTGTGGGTACAACCGTAAATTTGGCAAATATAAGTGTCCTGTGCGGGAACAGAGTACCGGCCATCGTCGTCATAGTGGTTTGTGTATACTCTGAGCATAGGAGAGAGACGGAGTTCGAGGCGCTGAAGGGATCTGGATGCGCTTAAGGCTAAGGTCTAGCTGCTCTTTAAAGTTTTTCTTTTTTATTCATGTACCCAGTTCTTAAGGGCCATGAAGACAACGTACAAGTTTGTTTTATTCGAAAGATTAGGTGTTTTATAGTGCACCCAGGGCTTTTCCGGCAGCAAACGATGCTTTATTCACTCAGAAATTAAACAATTTAGTCCTAAATTTGTTTTCTCCCGCTAAATAATGTGTTTAGTGACGTCAGCGAAAACGTATCCAGGCCAGGTATTTGAAATGAATGTTAGGTCCGTTGTCTAGGGCTTCAGCAGACCGCGAAACGTCTTTCGTTCCTTCGTTTACTATTCACCCTCTAGATGGCGCCACAATACCATTCGCGCCCGCTATTTGCACTCGCTTTGTTTTTGACCGGATTGGCACCTGGTTAATTTTTGATGCGATTGATAGGAATCGTTTCGTGAAACATTGGGTGTGCTCGACAAACAGGGTGACGTAAGACAATGTCGCTTATGCCAATTGGCCAGTGTCATGTGAGACAACCCCAAAGCGCCGGACTGCTGTGCAGCTATAACAAGTATAGTGCGCGCAGTACGCACTGGTGCTTCTATGCTGACGTGTGCGTTCATATCTTCCAATGTTTACCCCACAATACTTACTAATTTAAAAAATATATGCATTAAATTTAAGCGCAAATAGCTCGTTTTGCAAGCTTATATGCCCTGGGTTACTTACATTTGCTTTTGCCAGCCTCAGCCAATCGCGCAGCTGCCCCTAATACGTCATAGGTTCGAGTGCGGGTAATCAGCTAATGATTCGCATGCCATCCTCTTTTTCCCTTATTATATGGCTTATTTTAGTGAAGTTTGTGTTAAGAGTGGTGCCGGTGTTATTCCAACGAGGCAACCGTTCGAATGAACGAAACTTTCATTTTGTCTTCATGGCCCCTTTAATGTAAATAGTTGTATATAAAGTATTCGCTTCTCTTCACCATATCAAAAACAACTTGAGTCCGTCAATCCGACCACCACCTTCGAGAACTTCAACACCATCACCCTGCTGAGCCTTTTGCCAAATCAAGTGGAGCCCCGGCGATTGGGTTCCTAATCGACAACGGACATCGCAGATACGAACATCACATCTTTGCTAGAGGCCTCATAAAATTACATCTGCGCTGTGACATCAAGCAGTGTCAAACGCCTTCCTTGCATCGCATGACGCCATAAAGCACCCAATTTTTAAACTGCAATCCTACATTGGCCATCGCTTTTGGCTCACTTCATCCGATCGGTAGATATCAAGGAGAATGTAAGCTTGTTGTGGAGAAGCGGACACACGCCTGTTTTTAAAGTGTACGACTCTATTTTACAATTCACAATGGCAATCATTTAGCAAAGTACTAAGTTGGGTTATAAATGGTTTGGACTCAACATACTGAAAAAACAGCGTCAGGACTGGAACGGTAAAAAAAAGAGCTCGTGTTCGTCTTTTTCACCGTCCAAGTTTTCGCGCTGTTTTTCCAGTATGTTGGGTAAGAATTTATTGGCAGTACTCGCCATACATACCCTATCCCGCTGCATAACTTTAACTTGGGCGGGGACATAATACGGCCATTGTCTGTTATCCCTTCGACGCCGATATTTGCCATTAAAGGGACTCTGCAACAGTTCCGATAAACGCTTTAACTCTTTCCTTCACGCCCTGAAGCATTGCGAAAGCTATAGTTATCGCCAGCACGGAGAGGCACGGCGTGATTTGCTCGTTGCAGCGGATACGCCTTTTGTTTCTGCTTTACTTATGTAACTATCTCTTTCAAGTGGCTATCGATTGCTTTCATTGCTGCAACTGAAGGAAAGCCGGCCAATAGACGCTACAATGCTGCCATGACTTCAAGTCCAGCGGTCCAGGAGCGCCAAGACCGGGAAAGACAGAAAAACCTTTTGAGCAAGTTTGTAAGTTATCTGGTGAGCATAAGACAATAATTTTTGGCTGAAGTTCCTTGCGACCCCCTAATCTAAGTACTGGAGGTGTTAGTTGACTACATTCTGCAAGCATTTAAAATTTCACTGAAAGGTTGAAGTGTTGCAGGGTGCCTTTAATTAGTGTTTCCCGCAGCTTGTTTACGCGCCTTTGTGTTCGTCTACGTTCGTCCCACTTTTGAAGGAATTTTAACCTACACCCTGCCGTAAGACACGCATGGGCGCAACTTGCGGAAAGGAATGTTGTAGGCTGCTAGTGTGCGGGGCTTTTTTGCCGGTCGCAGCGGCGAGCGTCGGAACATCGCACGCGTCCAAATGCTTCGGCACAGGCAGCGCTCGACTGCCTGAACCAAAGCGTTTGGTCCAAACGAGTTTTCATCGCTTTCCTCATGCGGGCAAGAAGACGTGAATACACAAACGAATTTTAAAAATCCCTGTTTCCAGCAGCCACATTCGCTTTCCCTAAGCGTCTCTGCAACACATTTCAGGAACCTGAGTTCACTCCGCTGATGTATGCATCGATAGCTGCATCCTATCAGACGGCCATAACGCGAAGCACGAGAGCGCCGAAATTCAACGCAGGGGCTCGGCGTAGCATGCATTGGCTCCTATGAGCGCTAACGTCGCTAGCGGGCCACGAGAACCCGGCCGGGGTATAATTATATAGGCGGAGAACTTGGTTGCGCGCATAACAGGTGGTATTTCCGTACCAGCGTGTTTAACCGAAAGTCTTTAGTTCTCAAAAAAAAGTTTATTCTCTCTTTCTCGCTGATGCGCGCAGGATCAGGCCATCGCCATCCTGAGTGAGCGACGCGTTACGAACGGAAGGGGGAGGGGGATACAAATGTGCGCGCTTTTCACATGAGATCACTCCGTTAATACCAAACGCTTTAAGAAGTGTTAACACAATTCTAACTGCAAGAGATTACTCAAAGCGCACTGGGCTGATTCGTATGTGCCCTATAGCGTTGGCTTCTTTACTATTCACGACTTCTTTAACCGGTTTTCGACTCCGTTCTGGCCCTAGGCAACATTTGAACGTTCAGCAGTTAGGAATTCAAGAATGGCTTATCCGTTAGGAATGTTTAGCCGTTAGGAATTCAGGAATGGCTCAGCCGTTAGGAAGGTTCAGCCGTTAGGAATTCAAGAATTGGCGCTTAGTTGGCCCTGTGTTACGTGAGTATGATTGTGAATGCTGGTGATCTAATTCAGGGAAATCCGGCGTGTCCCGGCATCTGCTCACCCTGGCCGTGATGTTGACGTCGGTGCCCGAGTTGATCAGCGCATCCACCGATTCCTTGTGGCCGCAGTAAGCTGCGGCGAGCAGTGGTGCCCTTTTGTGCTGCAATGGGAGAACCTTGTTACTGGCGCGCAGTGAGAGGTAATCACGTTTGTGGAAGGAAGACGGATCGAGGCTAGTTATTTCTAAGCCACTTTTTTTTTTCTGAGCAATTGAACCGGTCGCTACACCTCGCCGCATACATCACGTGGAAATTAAGTCAATGCACACTGATGAAGAGCTCTCAAAAATTGTGCGCGGGATATGTCCGGTGTAGACTTACTCTTCTTGCATAAGCTACTGCGTTGCTAACACAACTAATGCCTCAAGTAACCGTGACCCTGGGCGTCTTATTAAATTAAAAATGGTGCTCGTTTACCTTTTTTCTGTCGTTGTTCATGCTGATATTGCACTTAAGAGAATATTTTCTTTACGCACTGAATAAGTGTTTATTTGAAACTACGTAGGTTGGACAACATGAAACATCGCATGCCATCTTTGACAATCTAATCTTGCAGCTCTTTTCGTTAACTACCACGTTTTAAACTACCAGACACTTATTGACGCCCCGTATTTAGAACAATGCCAATGATATAGAATTTTCTTTCGCTCTAGAGAACATACACTGCTCGCCAGAAACACCGAGATGTGTTATAAGTTTCAGTGAACATACCTACATTGAGACTAATTTTTGATCCAGAATCTTAAACTCCTAAACATGCACAATGAAGTCAAAGGGTCGTCAAGTTTATTATGGAAAGCTTTCTTTGACAACAAGCAGTGTCGACAAAAATAAGCCACAAGTGATGTTTCTAGGAATACAACTTATTAGCTGCAAAAGAAGCCTGATTTTTCTTAATATTTCGGTAGTGCAAAACAAATTCGCCAGACATCATTACTTTACAGTGATGCGCTAGGTAATCAAGTGCTCGTCATTCCAAGGCTTAGAACATTCATATTGCTTGTTGTTTCTCACGGCAAGGTGCCATATACATAACCACCTGTTACACTGAACTCAATTATTTTATGGTCCCCAGAATCGAATCGCGAAAAGCAACATCGCTCGCGTGGCATGTTCAAAACAGGTCACTGTAATTCGCCGCATCACACGCTTTGTTAGACGTACGTCGTAAGCAACGACGTAGCGCAAACTTCCCGTTCAAGTGAGAACAGCCAGCACTCTAAAAAACATCCTTAAGCCTGCTCGACACAACGCACCTCAGTGACAAATCACTGCATCCGAGGAAGAAAGTTTGACGACTAACGAGGGCTGACCAACGATGCGACGCCAAAAATATGATCGGCGCCGTGACATTCCACAATGCAATACCGGGCTCCAACGATAAGGACCCACTCCTACATTACCGAAACTGACTATGCCGTACTTCATTTTCCGTCGCTGATGATCATCCTCATTCATATCTCTTCTTCTTGTTAACATCATCATCATCGTACCCTGGGCCGGGCTTCCGAGACAGCCACTCCGCTTAATGCACCCCCTCTTGATTTACCTGTCACTCAAGGGTCTCTCCTGCTTGAACGCAAAAAGAAGGACGAAGTTTTGTACCCTGGTGAGTGGACCAGTGGACGGACAAATAACTGAAAGCAGGGTAAACATTAGATGCGCTTATTGTGTAAACAAAGTGGACTCTGGTGCACACAACGGCTTTAGCAATCTGGCTTCGCTTTCTGCACCTGTGCATGTAGTGAAACAACCTTAATGGAAGGGAAACTGAGGGTGTCTGAATGAATGGCAGGGTAAAATGAGCATGGGTATTTTGAGGGAATATACAAGTGTGCTAAGTTGCGCGTTAGAAGACGGGTATAAGTATGTGTAGAGATGCTTGGCAGCTGGGACAACCTCTTTAAACCTAAGCCGGAGGGCGAGCGCTAACACTGTATTGCAAATACCAAAAGAATTTTTCATCAACAACGTAAACCCAAGACAAGTTCCAAGCTCAGTAGAAAAAAAAAGGACTTAGGGAATTTAACTCGGCCCAGCTCCTCTGCGGTTATTTTTCTGCTGTAAGTAGCGCGCAGAAATTTGTGTATAGCACGCCATTCCTAGAACTCTAACCGCATAAACATGAATGCTTTCTTAAGCAGCAAGCGGTACTTCCTTGCATTTCGGAAAGACTGTTTCCGTTACTTACTGCAAACAAGCTTACTTAAAAAGGGCAAATATTAAGTTTGAATGCCTCAGCGACATGTGGGCAGTGAAATGCTCGGTAATGGGAGCTCCGGATTCATTTTGGTCATCTTACTTATTGGCCTGTAACGCGTTTTTAACAAGCTGTGTCAGAGACGTGACCAGCTTTTCGACCAGCGACTTCGTGCTAGTACTCCAGCATCTCCTTACCGCCAGCATTACGGGGCGAGATAATTAGCTAGTAGCGTTCACCCCAAACTTTCCGGATCAATCGGCCGAAGCTAGGAGACATCGTAGACGAAAGTAGACGAAAGACCAATGATTGCATTCATTATAGTCATCGTGGGACAACGCAGTTTCTAAGCTATCATCTTCCATGAATGCATCATCTTTTGCACTGCCGAATTCTGTGCGTGAATATAGAAAATTTCTGGCTGTAATTAGGTATATTCAGGATCAACTGCATTGAAAATGTCGTCATCTTGCGTGATTTCTATCTTCCCTTTTTTTTCGGCTTAATTTCCAATATTCGAGTGCACTGGGCAGTAGGAAACCAGCGGAAGCTTTGAAGGGTGTACATTTCAGTCTCTCTTAATTTGTCCCAAAATTCGGAAGAAAGAAGTGAGCTCTTAGCTCTTGCCCATCACGTTGCACACCACAGAACACAGCGCCATTTAACCATTCCAAATAATCATGTGCACGGTACCCACAGCGAGACCCAAGGAGCTCGAGTACTTTAATTTCCGCCTGCTTAGCACTTTGGCGTGGCGGAAGCCTCGGACGGAGTACTGTGGCTCAGCCCTCAAACGCAAACAAAAGTGAGCGGGGCAGAAAACCACTGCTTTACGTAAGTTCCTGCAATGCGCCGCGGCTTCTCGGTGCATAGAATGCTGAATGGCTTGCGGAGACGACGCGGGTCACCATGAGCACGTGACATAGCCGTTAATTCAGATCGCCATTTCGCGGTGTTTCGTAGGAGTTGTTAAGTTGACTCCCTTCTCATAAGAAGCCGTACACCAACACTAGAATTCTCAGCAACCTTGCTACGTGAAAGCGCCCTCTCCACACCACCGCGGAACCAGTCACGAGCCCCAATGTGCGCCTCAGAGCGCCCCGCCTTCGCTTCCCTCGTTGCGCCGTGGCTCCAGGCGGCCTTCGTTCGCGCAGATCTATTCAACCGGCTACGCTTTACTCCACGCGCCACAATGTGCCAGCTTCCTCCTAAAGGCGCGTGTGCTCCGTTGCACTGCATTTCACTGATTTATGCAACCATCGGCAAAAAGGCTTTAGAGGAAAGCCCCAAGGAACTTCCCCGAGGCGTCGCGGGTGGGTCGCAGCAGTAGCAAACTTTCGCTGCATTTTTCTTACGCGTTGCGTACGGGACCCTTCAGACCTTTTGCCCGCACCTGTACATAGAACATGGGCGTTTCATAAAAGGAGCCGAAATGCATAAAAAACAGTGATTAAAGGACACTAACCAGTTCCTTCAGCAGAGCCATCTTGGAGCGATCGGGGCCGGATTGGAAGACCAGGGCCTGGAGGGCGTCGAGGGCTTGGCGTATGGTGGCGTCCCATGCGGACTCGTCCTCGCCTGTCTTCCAGCGCGATCGCTTCTTGGCGCGGTCAAGCTGCTGCTTCTTGCGCACCATGTCGTCGGGAACAAGGAGCAACCGCAGTCTACGTTCCTTCGATGTGGCGATCTACGACCACGCGGGGCGTGCGGATAATGGTGATGATCATATTAATAATAGAGATGATAATGATAATATTTTCGGGATCGAGACATTTGCACACATACCTCGATGCGTACCAGCATAGAAGCACAGTGTCAATGCTTATAGGATCAGTAGGGTACCCCCTTCTTCCTCTTCGCCACCAGCTGGCTCATATTGAGGAAGAGGAATCCGTGCAACCTAACTGCGAAACTGCAGTATAATACACCGACCTTCAAGGTTACTTCTGTTGACGCCAGAGCAATTTATAGGACCAACATCAACTAAGCAATAAGCCCCTTCGCAATCTTTGTGAGAGCAATAGCAGCGAACATGTGCATGACTAGCAGAATTGGGACGGGCATGCCATGTGGGGATTGATAACAGGAGGACCACCCGAGTAACGGAATTGCCACCGAGGTACAGCGTGAGAAGTAGGAGCAGACATAAAACTGCGGGAGGAATGAGATGTGAAAATGCAGGGCAAATGCTGGATTCGGATGACGTCTGCAGAATAGCATGAGTTTCAAGTTTATGGGAGAGGCCTTCGTTCCGCAGCGGGCATAAATGGGCAAGTGGTGATGACCATGCCAATAGCATCGCCGCTGCCAATTTGTGCTTTAAATCGGCGGAGGTCCCCTTCATGCCTCTTAGGGCGGTGGTTAGCGAGGACGTCACCAGGGCTGAAAGAGGAGGACGAGTGAACGTTGATTTCGAGCAAAGCGAAAACTCTTTTCAGTGAAGTTTCTCATACACCATAGAGAGAAGTAAATTTTCGAATACATTGCGGATTCCTGAAAGAATCATAGCAGGGGCCATGGTATGAACCCCGTATCCACAATACCAAATCTGTCGGACGGCTGGGACATGGGTCTTAAGAGGCGAGGTGCATGAGGCATGGGTTTCGCAGGGAAGGACAGCTCCCCATCAAGTATCCTACTGTAACCTGCTCGACAGCAGCGAGACAGGAAGGGCACGCCCGTATATTGGACGTATAAAAGGGTGGTCAGGTCCTCATGAAAACCCCAGCAAGGGCCACCCCCAGACGAAATCGTCGGAGCAAGACCTCATCTTGACGTGACAACCCGCCAGGGAGGCCCGTAGCGCGCGGGGGGTATGATGAGTGCGCGCGCGGTGCGCCGAAGACGCTCACTTCAACCGGGGAAGGGAATTGCCTCAGAGGAAGGAGCAAGACGTGGGATATTGCACACGAATGGGGTGTGCAACACGAATTGCACACGAATGGGGCACCTGCAAGCTGCCTTTCTGGTAGCTGTTAACTCCGGCACCACGTCGTGCGAACAAGGAAGCGGAGAAGTGTCTGGTATGTCATGAATTCGTCGGGCAAGTATGCACAGCCTTTTTCAAAATTTTATGGGCCACAGCGACCATGGCCGGAGCAGGCGCGCACCCGAGCAGCGGCGCTGTTCTTGCCGCTGTCGGCTGGTTGCGCGGCTAAAGAGAGCGAGGGGAACTTTTGCTGTTGCTTTTGTAGTGTGTCCGGCGCGACAAGTGCTGCGCAAAGTGCCTGCGCTGAAGCGAAGTGCGTCTGCTCTGAGAAACCGGCCCCGCTGCACTTATCGCGCAAGCCACACTACGAAAAGAAGCGCGAAAGTTCCCCCCCACTCTCTTTAGCCGCGCAACCAGCCGACCGCGGCAAGCGCAGCGCCCCTGCTTGGCCGCGCGCCTGCACCGGCCATGGTCGCCGTGGCCCATAAAATTTTTACAAAGACTGTACATTACACGTAAGAGTGCGACGGAGCGGTGGGACAGCAGCTGATAAAGCTGTACAGTTTGCACACCCTGTTGAAGCCGGAAAAGAAACGTAATTGTGTGTAGCAGCGCATACCGCACTGCGAGGAGCTCTGCTGGGTTGGGTGGCCACTTATACGTCGTCTTGTGGGTGCGCGAGATTAGCCCGGGAGCTGCCGCAATAATGAATTGAAAACATGCAAGAGCTCAGGTTTCTTTTTAGTTTTTGTTTTCAACGTTAAATGGGCCTATAAGCTACATGTGTAGCGGCTTCCTGGTGGCATCGTGGTCCCAGGGAGGAGGGAGAGGGATAAACAAGTCAACAAGAGAGAGAATCAGAGAGAGATGGCACTGAGACTGCATTGGCCAAATTGCAACAGAGTCAATTCAAACGCCAGTGATCAATTTGTCCGGTCCTCATCACTATCATAATCGTCATCATCATCATCATCATCATGGTAGTCGTCGATGGTGATGCTGAATATTATTGGCTACTCCATTGTAATGATTTTGGGTTGCACAATGATCTTACCCGTAGGCCGCTGCACATTCACCTTGCTTACTTAGTTTTTTTTTTTAAATCTTATCCTTCATTGTACCTTCATGTTAGTATGATTTATAATTTAGGGGTCCCTTCCTCATTTTTTCTCTGCTTTTATTCATCAACATTATAACCGTTTTTTACTAACTTTTATTGTCTACCAATTGACTTTTTCATTAAGGTAAAAACTAGAGCATCTGGAAGCGGGACATCTCCCTCAGTGAGGACTGGTATGATGCATGTATGCACGCAGTTACAATATGTACCGTGGTGTCTCATTCCTTCCCGCAACTTCCGCACAATTCTCCCTGGGCCGGCTCGTGGATTAGGGTCCGGGCTTTAAAAAGCGATGTACTCCTTTCAGTATTATTGTATAACCTTTTAACAGGTTTTCTTGCATTCCGATTCTGTTATTTGTGGGCATTTATTTGTCTCAATTCTTTTCTACCAGTTAGTCGTCTCTAATGCTTTTACTTTTTTTTATTGCCTTGGGCGTTTCTCCCGCGCTCCCAAGCTTTCTATACTTTGACCTAATCCGTCTCGTTCTTTTTCTCCGCGGAGTGTCCACACTTTTCCCGTACAGATACCGCAACTCTTCTACCACCCATTTCTGGTCAAACCCTTATATAAGTTGTTGTTAAAAATATATTTTCTTTTGTTTTTGAGCTTCTGTAAATTCAAAGGAGGTTCATCCCATGTTCCTCTGCCCTACCTCATCTGTTGTTCTGCTATGGGTTAATAATGCCAATCGATCTAGAATCCCCTGGTTCCCTCTTAACCCTGATTGAATCTTTGCGTCCACACATAGTACTGCATTTGAATAACTGAGCGCCCTTCCAGGTTCCTCTCACTACTTCAAACTAATTTTATCTTCATAGTGTTCTGCCTTTCATGATATGACGTTTTCCCCCTTTCAATCTTAAATGCTTTGCGTGAATTTTTAGACAGCTGTCACCGTCGGTCATCGTGTGTCCGGATATTTGCGCTTCATTAGCAGTATTTTTGCTTGTTGAACCAATACCGATTCGTTAACAGCGTTATCGTTGATAACCATAACTCCCGACTTTTCTGTGCTTTAATTTAATCCTAGATATGCGCGGTGAGGAAGTATTTGGTTAGGACAAACGGGCAGTCCTCTAAGCGCCTTGCCTATTGGGGTTAATTTTGTGGTTTTCTCACTATGCCCTTTCTTTCCACCCAAACTTGTATTTCCGCCTTTATGGCTTTCATTTGAAAGCTTGTATTCCACTGACGTTACAGTAACTGGCCCGTACGAGTTGGCATCGGCATTCTCTCCTTCACTTTCAAAATGAAGTCACGTCGCGCTCTTACGACAATCTTCCGCCACTTGCTTAGTTTCAGTTCCTCGAATTAGTTGTGCCTTGCTTTTTGCACCCAACTTGTTAATCAGCAGTATTGATATGTCCTTCGGTCCTTTCGTAGTATTAATAGGGACATTTTTGTAAGCTATTTTAAAGCTATTTTGTCCTACCCCATTCCCCATCGCTTGGCCTGCTCGGACTTTTTTAGATGTTTGCCGCCGGTTTTCTATGGCTTCATTTATTTCCTTGTTCTACCGGATTTTGGCCTTCTTTTGCCATTCCAATGGTTGCGTTGTTTTGAGTATCTTATCTTTCATTGAATAAAACTGACGAATTCATTGCATTCAAAGACTTTTAAAATATGCCTCTCGATTTTCTTCCCGAAGCGTTTGGAAATACCCACTTGTCCGCTTATCACTTAATTTCAAGCCGTGCACCGCCTTTTACGGATTTTGACCTCTCGTTTTTCCAAAAGGACAAAGTTATTAGTCTATGGTCACTACCTAAGATTTGAGCTCTTTGTTCGTCATTTTCATTACACCTAACCTTCCATACACTTATTCGACAAACAACTGCCGTCTGTGCTGCACCGCTTCGCCAACTAGAGCCACCTATGAACTATCCGGAGAAGATACCCATGTGTGGTGCCCTAACGAATTTCGTACTAAGTACACAACTAATAAATTGTGCTCGAAAGAGAACAAACAAAAATGCGCATGCCACGCATATGTTGGAACTGAAGTAACGCGAAGCTTTCAGTGTGGCATACCTGGGTTGAAATAAACTTGCGTGTGGCATTTCTTTCTTGAGACTGTTATTGGGCTTGGCGGAGTTGCTGATTTTGCAGAACGGTGAGGAGTAGCGAGTGCGTCAAGAAATAAGAGACGTACGCGAGAAACGTACAAACTGTCAATCTCTCTGGTGAAGACACTGCCTGCTCCAAGCGAAGAGAGAATGATACACGCAGAAACTGGGGACTCCCCTCGGGCGCGGTACGGGGAACCCAGGGTCTTCTGGTGCAACGTTCATCTGCCCCCGGACGAATTTATGCCTTGATAACTATGTGACACTTTCGCGAGATTCGGTCGGAGCTATTTTAAGAAGGTGACAGATTTTGGGTGGAATCATGCAGTTGCATTGCCCCGTGACCGGGATTCGCTTGGGCGTGATAGCTGCCTCGTGGTGTGAGGTGACTCATTTTATGAAATTCAGGACCACGCGGGCCTTTATGAAGTGTGTTCTGGATCATTTTACGGTCGGGCCTTTGTGGCGCCGTCGTGGTGAATCGGCGGATACGCTTACGGTAATACAGCCACGTGAATCTTTTTGTCCCTTTTGTCGGAACAAGGCCACATTTCGGACGAATTGTACGGTTCAATTAACCCCGTACATCACTGTAGGTTAATATGCGATTTGTTCAGTTAGGTCCCTTGACCCAATTCACCAAATTTACGGTATACCCGGATGTATTTTCGGGTGTACCCAAATTGCCGTTTCGACCAGTGTGAGGGCATGTTTGGTGCCCAAATTGCACGGATGCCCACGGGAAACCTATTAAAAGAAATTTTGACAAAACCGATTCCCAAAGGGTCAAATCACTTGTCTACTCCCAACGTAACATTTGTGATTTTTCTGGTGCGATACTTGATGGTTCCGTGACCTTGCTCATGAATTTAGGGAGGGGCCACACCTCAAAGTTTTCGGTTTGACCAGTATACTTAAATTTGTCCGGTGATGGGGAACCACTTTATACCTGACCTCAGGCGTGGGTGTTCACAAAACAAAGCTGCTGGTCTCTGCACTGATTGCTTCGTCAGTCACGTTTGAATTTTCAGAAACCCATGGCCTGCAATGAAAAGTCCCAATCCCACTGTCCAAATAGAATATTCGAGCATCATTATTGGCCTGGAGGGGCCCCGGGCTTTACAGGAACCACTCAGATGGTTCATGCTATTCCTTTAAACAGACACAAATGTCTATTTCAGACTTTGCTGTAGCCTGACCAAGCGAAGGAATGACCTGCTACACCGACAGCGACTTGATGTTGCATACGCCCGTGAATGGTATGTAGTTAAAAGGGGCCATAAAGACCGGATGCTGGTGGGGTTTGTCTAGAAGACTGTTTTGTCCCAATCACATTGCTGACTATTTTACCACAAACTTCCAGATTAGGCAGGGGCGACTGACCTTTCTCGTAGGACATCACAGAGACTTGTTTGGACATTTGGCGGTCGTTTACCCAAGCCACCACCAAGAATAGTGACTGTGCGATTGTAGGAGCGCCTCTGGCTCCGCTTGATCACACCCCTTGTACGTTAAAATGGAGTTAACACATGTATAACTCTGATTTTAGTATTCCCCCTTTTACGTCACAACTGGCGTCATGTAGCGCAGGATTTGGAAGCTTTTGAATACGTTTTATTTTTCGGTTAAAAGCACCTGTCGGTGCAGGAATGGAGGGCATTACCAAAGACTAGTTCTTTCAAATTAAACAAAATTGTATTGTGTCTTCACGGCACCTTTAAAGGGCCCATGTAGAGAAAATACAACTTCGTTTAACTAACTTTAAAGATTTAGGCTTCAGTACCTCACTCAGCTCCATTCCAGCCACGAAAGATGTTTTTTAACCGGTAAAAAACGCAAGAAATACTTAAGAACTTTCAAATTTCGCGCCACAGTTACATGTTATCGGCCTGAGTGACGTCATATGGGCCAGCACTAAAAACATAATTTTCAGTGGGTTAGGTGCACGTTAGCATTCGAGTGATTCGATCAAACGGAACTAGAGGCCCCACTACAATCGTCCAGTCATGTGTCCTGGCGATTGATTAGTTCGGCCGCCGTCAATCGCCCAAACAAGATTCTGTGGCGTCATAGAAAAGTTGCTGGAAACAGGCAAGCGAGTCACCACAGCTCCAAACGTTTTCTTTAATATCTTCGTTACTGTTTGGAAGTTTGCGATGAAATCGGTATCATTTTTATCGGAACAAAGCAGCCTTTCTAATAAACCAAACTTGTATTTTGTCTTCATGGCTCCTTTAAGGTACGCAGGACAGATTTGCCATTGTACCTTGAGCCAGTGCCGGATTAAGGTGGGGGCTATGAGGGCTGCAGCTCCGGGCCCCCCCCAGCTTTCAGGGGCCCCGCATCCGAGCCCGCTCGACAATTTGTAAAAGGAAATGTCGCTGAGCTTGCTTCCTGCCCACGTAGCATTTAATTGAGGTTGAGTCCCCGGTTGAGGGACTCGATTGAGGCCCCGCAGACGGCCGGGGCTTCAACCTCGACTTCACACGGAAGCTAACTAAACCGTGACAGATATAGACAAGCCGGCACAGCCCCTAACCTTATGGTTGACAGCCTGGGCGTTCATTTCAATTCAATGTCCTTTTTTTCCCCAGATGTTTCTGAGAAAGTTTTCCCGAATAAAGCTATTGTACAAAGCTGGAAAGGGCCCATGCACCCACTAAAAATAAAAGCTCCGAGCGCGACTCCGGTCTTTTCGGTAGAAGCGTTTCGGTGCAGTCTTTTCAGTACACGAACCTTTCGGCACACAGACGTTTCTCTGCACGGACGTTTCGGCAAACACAGGGGTTCAGGCGTGCGCATAATGCACTGATTTCCGCAGAACACTGCGAACTTTTAAACCCAAGATAAGTTCAGTGTAATTATTGACAACTTGAGCCCAGCCTTACTGGCGGCGAAAATGGGCATGCACCAGTTCTTGCAGTATAGCGCTTGACAGGGACGTTCATTGCGATGACGACCTGGCCAATCAAGGTAGTGGATTAGTGAATGCGCACAAGTGCGATTACTACGAGTTTTCTTTTATTTTCTTTTCACTACCTGGGGAGTTGCAGTTTCCAAGACTGTGTGTCCAAAATGTTAAAGAAAAAAAACGCGTTTTTTCGTAATATTTCTATTGCTCTGAGCTTATTACCTAATCATTCCTGTAACAAACTATAGGCGTCCGAACAATCCTTTTTCCAAAGCTGTCCTTAATAAACCACTGCTTGCGCTCTACTATCTGCACCAAGAATTAGACCCTTCAGACATCATGTCGATTGAAAGGGAACTGCTGAAAGATATTTCTTTTGATGTACCAATTTGGAAATTTGCGAGTTTGAAAACTATAAAGTACCATTTTAAATTCTAAACTTGTTCATGTTTTATCTTAGTGCTACTTTCTTTCATTTATTTCGTTTTGGCCAATGTACAGTGTGAAGGACGTCGTTTTTTGTTCCCATTTTGTTACGGATGGTTGAGTCAGACGTGACTGATTTTGCTAATTGTATTGAATGTAAACATTTATTTAGAAGTGAAGCCATTGTATATGATTCGTATGGCTATTTCGATGTTCAAAGGCTGCGGCTATACATACGTTTTGTTTAATATTAGACGTTTATAAGAAAGCCTAAAATGTTCCTTTTGAAGGAACTTCTCTCATGTTATTTGGCCTTTCCTACGTGCCAATGCGGCATTTAGATTATTGTGAATTTGTGATGGACCGGGGTATAAAACATGCTGATGTGCGCGCCAGATAATAACTGTTAAATAATATCATGACAGAAACCAATAAATCAGTTTCCCGGAACCATTGCAATTACGTATATTTTATCATTGATCAGTGACCGTAACGTGTCGGCTTCAAAAATTTCAGCGTCTTAAACGAGTCATCAGTGTCGTTATCATCAGCCCCAACCATTAACTCTATGAGCCCCAGAGACACAGGCAGCCCCGGGCCCCGAAATGTCCTTATCCGGCACTGCCTTGGGCTGAATAAAGGTGGGCATTGACACATCTGATGATCCAGCCCTGCAACGCACCAGCATTCGCTTAACAGCATTGAAAACAGTGAGAGGGCGGGGGGGAGGCCTCCAACTTTGCCGCTTGCTTGTACCCTGGCGCACTCATGACACTATGGACAGTAGCTCTCTTGATTCCCCCCCTTGACTAGATAAGGTCCTCTGGTCTTAGCGTTGCTGGGAATGTGATTAGTTCGTGGCCTCGGGGCTGTGGGGATGAGGAGGAAGTTGAGGTTATACAGGGTGTCCCAGCTATCATGCACCAAGATTTAAAAAAAGGGAAATTGCGTAACTCGAAGAAAACCTAGCGCATGATGTTTGCAGTACTGTGAAGAAGCGGGGAGTAATTTTTTCGTTAATGAGACTTAATTAGTTAATTGTAATTAATTATCTAACTCGAGAAATACTGTCCTAATCACTAAAGTGTCAATGAGGCACTTGTAGGTAACCACGAGGGGCATCTAACTGCGCTATTTTCAGCGACGAACTAATTGCGTACTCATTTATTCGGACTGATAAAGGAAACCCGCCAAATATGAAAAATACCACGTGATGACGCTTACGCGCGCACCGTAAAGCAACGCCCTCAAACAGGCTGCCTCTGAGTTAGCCAGAATGAAATAGACAAAAGAAAGAAAGAAGAAATCGCGACCGAGTTTGTTCCTTATCTGCACACGCATCCCGCGAATCTTGCTGCTGCTGCTCCTTCCATGCATGCTATTATCAAGGTGATGCGCTGTCTCTTAGGGCGGGTAACACGCGAAGCAGTTGCTTTCAATCAGCTTTGTTTGGGGACGCTGCTTTACAATGCGCGCGTAAGCGTCATCACGTGGTATTTTTCATATTTCGCGGGTTTCCTTTATCAGTCAGAATAAATGAGTACGCAATTAGTTCGTCGCTGAAAATAGCGCTGTTAGATGCCCCTCGTGGTTACCTACAAGTGCCTCATTGACACTTTAGTGATTAGGACAGTATTTCTCGAGTTAGATAATTATTTACAATTAATTAATTAAGTCTTATTAACGAAAAAATTACTCTCCGCTTCTTCACAGTACTGCAAACATTATGCACTAGGTTTTCTTCGAGTTACGCAATTTCCGTTTTTTTTAATCTTGGTGCATGATAGCTGGGACACCCTGTATACAGCAGGCCACGTTAGCGTTCCGGATGTAGTCCGGTAAGGCACGGCTGGTGGCTGAACTTTTGGAGCCACCAACGACAACGTGTGTTTTGCCACAAATCGGGGCCTGCCACCGTCACATAACTTTGTAGCAGGTTCCGAATTTGTCATTTATGAGTGCATTTTGGGGCATAGTAACAGTTCACATTTTATAGCAGCGCAGTATACAGCATTGTGTTGGTTTTATTGCTCTTCATTTTTGAGGATATGTGGAAATATATTTTAGTGTAGTAGGCGTTAGTCCTCCCCCTATCCGCTTGAGTTCACTCTTTCATCTCACTTCGTTCATTTGTCATTAAATATTATGTTTTGCCGTTACTGGGACTGACCTCTCCCGTTTTCATTACAGCTTCTATAGACGGCAGTCCTTGTAGACAATAGTCTTTGAGGTAAAAAGACTAAAAAGGGCTACAAACGCGAAAATTTTGGTCTGTCTGCCCGTCCGTCCATCCGTCCGTCTGTCTGACCGTCCGTCCATCCGTCCGTCTGTCTGTCTGTCTGTCTGTCTGTCTGTCTGTCTGTCTGTCTGTCTGTCTGTCCGTCTGTCTGTCTGTCTGTCTGTCTGTCTGTCTGTCTGTCTGTCTGTCTGTCTGTCTGGCTGACTGGCTGGCTGGCTGCCTGCCTTTCTGTCTGTCTGTCTGTCTGTCTGTCTGTCTGTCTGTCTGTCTGTCTGTCTGTCTGTCTGTCTGTCTGTCTGTCTGTCTGTCTGTCTGGGGCTCAAAGCAGCCAGTAATGTTTCTCGTGGGCCTGCTCACTAGGGCGTTAGTGCAGTTAAGAGGGGATGCGAAGGAGCACAAGCGGTATAAAAAAAGTGAAAAGAATAGATGAGGAAGAGGCGAAAAATTAAGATGGGAAATAGAGCGTGCGGAAGGGGACCGGGACGGGGAACAAAATGATGAAGGCGAAGGGAGGAGTGCGGGCAGTGTAGGAGAGAGGGGAAGTATAAGGGAGAGGTAGAACTGAAGAGGAGTTTAGCCGAAGTGTAAGTGGGGAGGGACAGGAGAAAGAAGGGAAGCGAGGAGGGAAAATTGGAGGGAAAAGGTTAGCGCAAGGAGGTGGGGTGAGGAGGAAAATGGTAAAATGGAGGTAGTCAAGTGGGAATGGGTACATTTAAAATGTGACGCAGAAGGGAAGTGGAGAGAAAGCAAAGTAGTAGGCATAGTGAGAGCAGTGGAGGAGGGAGAGGGTATGAAACAGTCAATCCCAATCTGAACAGTGGTGTCCTGTCGGTACGTATGTGCTTTTATGAAAACGCATTCTATGGCAAGGACACCGACACGGACAGTGTTATGCCTTCCATCTTTCATATGTTACCTTGTATTAAAACACGTAATTGGGGAAGTTAACACGTTATATCAATGTAATAGTGTAAATGTAGTTCCCCGTAAGAAAAAAAAACAAAGGAAGCAAAAAGACCAACCAATGTACAACCACAGGAAAGCGAAACTCACCTGATTTGGTTATTGATAGCCAAATCCGGCAATCTGGCTGTTGATAGCCAGATCTGCCATCTTCTATCGCCGTAAATTAAAAAGTGAAGCATAAAAGTTTAGACAGAAAATGAAGTAACAAAATTGCAGAAGTATACTTCAAGATACATCTGCGCGATTAAGTAAAAAAGAACAAAAGCGCACGAAAGAACTAAAAACAAACTATCTAAATAAGTAGTTTATCTAATCTAGGGCCCTCATGCAAAAGAGTGAATATGGACTCACAAAATAACGAAGGTCCGTTTAATGCAGCCCCCTCACATGATTTAATAGAAAAGCAACAAATAAAAACATGCTAAAGGAGTAAGTGTGTTCCTTCAACGCCCACAAGAAAACGTATGATTGCCGCGGAGAAGCGGCGTGAGAATGCTTACGCATGAGAATGCTTACAGAAATTTCGGTAGCTTTTTAGGACTCAACAAAAAATACTTAAATTCATAAGTATTAATAATGTAGTCTGGTTTTTCTGTGTTAGTTTTTTTGTGAATATCGCATCGAAACTTACGTGACTTGAAATTAGACATTAGAGAGTTTTAGCTGACCGTTTTTCACGGTCCGCTCCGCTCCAATAACAAGTAGGAGTGCCATTGCGCATGCCTGGCGCGCTTGGGGGCGAACGGCATTGGCTCCGGTTGCGCTGAGCAGGCCGCCGCTACCGGAGCGGACCGTCGAAAACGGTCAGCTAAAACTCTCTATTATCTGGTTTACGGAAATCTGACGTGCTCTATTCTTACCTGACCGGTAGCGGACATGTAGGTGCAGCGTGATGAATCATAAATATGCGAGCTTGCTTTACCGAATGCATTCTAAACGACAACGTTGTTGTTTTAAAGGTGCAATTCCAACACCATGGTGTAATGTCACTATAAAAGAATTTATTCCAGAATGTGTTTACGTCACATTGCTGCGTCTTGAAGGCAAAAAACGGGTGGTCACGAACGGAAATACAGGACCGCAAGGGGCATAGGTACAACCGCTGCACACAAAATATTAGAAGGTAACGTCATACATCAAAAGGAAGTGTCTTCGAGTGGTAATACACCATTAAAAAAAACAGGAAGAAACATAGGCACTTGAAGACCAGAAAAATCGAATATCAGAATTATATAACGCAAGACAAGGGCATTCCTTTGTTTTGTTCTGTCTTTTTTAGGACGTGTGTCTCTTGATCTGGAAGAACAGCCGAACACAAATGGAGAGAGGGAGACATCAATTCCCGTAAGCTTGTTACTCCAAATATGCGCCAACAGTTTTGCGAAAGCGTTGAAGTCGGAAAGAAGACTCTTTGCCGTCGTTTAACAAACGCAACCGCGCACGGCTTGTATATTATTGGTAGGCAGACATGACTGGCTAATGTTCGCTCGGACGGGCGTTGTCGTCCAAGAGACGGGAACGAGGAGCGTCAACCCGTGAGTGCACCGTGGAAGAGATATTACTGTTGGTTCCGACCGACACGAGTGTTGTGCGTCCTGTAGCGGCTGCTCTCCAGACCTTGCCCTCAAAAGTAAACTGGCGCAGCCGTGGGTCGGCGTCCCACAGACGTCTCTTCATGAACCAAGTGATACTGACGCGCGTAGAACTGCCACACAAATCGGCAGGCATGTGTCAGTGTGTGGAAACAAGACTAGATATCGATTTGGGAATAGCTGTTCGGGAGTTGCGGAGCCCAGCCTGCAAATTCATAGCCTCAGAGCGAGTGATCAAAAAAGGCTTGCTTGCACAAAAATCTCGCGAGGCCCTACAATAAAGACCCCATTGAAAATTTCCGCTGACGAGTCGCGATCGCCACTTTGCTTGCGTTTTCAGGTAATCTGCTCCGTCACGTCGTTACAAATTTTGAGTGCGGCGCCTGCAGGATTAGTTCGCTTATTTTTCATATCTTTATTCACGAAGTCAGCCGTCACCCACTAAGGATCCATTTTAGTGAGTGCTTTCGAACGCAGCCTGCCATCACACGCAGCCACCGGAACATGGCTGCTTTGCTCGTAAGCGTTGAAAGAGCAGATTCTAGAAAATCGAAGTAGCCAAGGTAAACAATGATTGGATACTCTTTTTACCGTAACATATAGCGCCTTGCGGGTAACCGAGCAAAATTATCCTGGTTATGATCCGTTCACTGAGTAGAAGTCTTCCTTTCGGGCTTCTGCGAGTCGTACAAGATGTGGCACCTCTAAAACGGTAAAGTGCAGATAAATAGGCAGTTTTTGTGAACCACAAACTCTGTCGCTTGAACACTCGAGACAAAACTAAAACAATTTGAGTAACAATATTTAGACTTCTTAAGATAAAAAATTACGCAACAACAGTGACCGCTTCGCTTTGTGGTTGGCCCAGGGCACCTCAACATTCAAAACCACTCACCAGACAAAAAAAGAAGCTGTGCTCCTCATAAAATTCAATGATGTCAGCTTTTAACAAAAACAGTTGCATGACAAACTTTTGCAACTAACGTAGAAGTGCCACTAACCGCTTGTAGTTCGGCACGCACCGTTCATGAGGCAACGTTTACGGACGGTGCTTCTCTTGGCAAGGCAGCCATTACTCAGCTTTAAGGTGTTTAAACCGTGTGCTTGTTTGAGTGTCCGATCACGACAAGCATTGGTGCGGAAAAAACAGCTAGCATCTGGATAAAGTCGCACTAACAAACCTACGACTGCAGCTCATAGTTGAAGAGCGCACCGAGTGCACAATCACTTAAATCTTGCTACTAAACTGCATAGTATCCGTTCAAAAGAGATACTCCCGGTTCACTCAAATATATGGTTGAGTTTCAGGTGGGACACCGCGCAGCTAACGCCCTTTTTTGACACGAAACATCAAATCTGTCTCAGTGATCCAGCTCTCGTCGGCGTAATAATGCGGTTCCACAAGAGTCAGCAACTCGTAACGAAGCTTCTCTGAAACAGATTTGTTGATGCTCAGCTTGCAGCAGTATTGTGTGGTAAGAGTTTTTTTTTTTGGTAATGATAGCAGTGCACGCGTTCTTGATATTATTTTTTTTGGCAACTTGGGTTTAGCCACATGGCCGATTGACTAGATAGGAAGAGTACAAGCGCAATACGCCCGTTCACGTGCGTTCCCGTAGGAGCAAACAAGACTAGACAGCAGATTTCTGGGTACCTATCGACAGTCTATACGGCAAAGTCAGACCGGCACGTTTGCTCACTGCAACATGCGATCTCAGTTGCCCTCTGACTACCAATGAATAAAAATACACAACTTTCTGCAGGACAAAAGGTGCCGCACATGCGGGTAGAGGCGAACTGTTATTGAAAACATAAAATTTCAAAAGAAAACGTTTAGAAACAAACCGCAACTAACTTGTTTTGTATTAATCCACGGCAGTGGAGAGTGTTGATTCCCGAAGTGAGTGTAAAAAAAAACGCAATCAAATATGTCGTAATGCGCCGAACACCTTTCAACGCATAGCACAAAGGGAAAACTGTGCAAATGAGAACTCGCCAGGTGTGGAATCGTGTTCATGGTGGAAAGTAACATCGTTAGGTAAATGAAAACAAAAACTGAAACGCGGAAAAGAGGCAAATCTCAGTTCGAACTAACGCTACAGTTTCGCTACCACTAGAAATTGAGGCACTAATGGTGCTGCAGTACATGCTGTCACGAAAGCTGCTCTGCACAGCGCCACCACGTAGCTCTGTAGCGTTTGTCGAGGTTCCCGGAAAATGAAAACGGCTAACGTCGTGCCCCGTTCGCGAGCACGTTCAGTGACCAACAACTCCACCGGAGGACGCCAAGGAAAACTCGGAACGAAGGAAAGACCGGGAGGGCTTGAACTGCTTCTCCGCCGTTGACTGTTGGCCGCGAAGACGGTAACGTGGCGAGCGGTGGTTCATTGCAGCACGCTTTCTGATTGCTTTTCTGCAGGAGGCTCGTATAGGCCGGCCCCCCGCGCGGATATGTTGGCCCGCAAATAATCGAATGAAGGCGCACCGCGGAAGATGCGCAACGTCCTGCAAAAGTCTGCTCACAACACATCGATGCAGTTCGATTTCAGCGATGGCATGCGAATGTTCAGAAGCTGAGCCTTAGGTCAATCCGCCCATCGGCGGAGCCCGTCCCGACACTTTAACCATGTCCCTATAGCCACACTCTCAACAAGAACATCCCCCCACCCCCCTTTCACCAACGCAGGTCTTGCTAGACGGCTCACTCTGCGCTTTCTCGAGTTCCCAAGATTGTAAAATCATCCATCCAACCAGCCTGTTGCTTCGGCCGAAAGACTGCCGCACGTCACGTCGATCGAAAGCGCTAACCTCGCGGTCCGAGCAACGCATGCCAAGAGAACGGAACGCGACGACCGCTAGAGTTGACCAGAGCCTTCCGCTGACAGCACGCCGCAGAAACGCGTTTCACATGCGTGTTTCTAGAGAAAACAAGCACCTAATTGGAAGCGCGAAAAGAGGCGTGCTCCCGAAGCAAACTCGTTCGGTTGTGCGTCGACATGGCCAGTCGGCTGTGTGAACCCATACTCTACAGCTAATGCTAGGAAAGGGCGCGAGCGCCCCTGTCTGAAACGGTCATGGACTCTATGAACGCGTTGCCTTTGAGCTATAACGTGCAAAAGTCTAACCCGACAGAAAAAAAAAAATAACAGAGGGAGAAAAACAGAGAGAGGGGCAAGTATAAAGAGCACACAGCACAACTAAGGACGACCACACACTGATTTTCTGAATGCTACGTCTACGTTTTGCGTGCAGTTGTGGTTGCACGGTTACGTTAAAAACGCGTATCACCCGGGCCAAAGATCACCTCGTGTTCGTATGCTCATAACCTTCTAAAGGTAGGCTCCTCATTCATTCGTCCTGACACGTGATCACCAGAAAGACGTACGCTAGGATAAATATAGTGCACAGCACGGACAGAAGCCACTAGCCGGTTTCCTCGCGCTGGCAGGTGTGTGTGTGTGTGTGTGTGTGTGTGTGTGTGTGTGTGTGTGTGTGTGTGTGTGTGTGTGTGTGTGTGTGTGTGTGTGTGTGTGTGTGTGTGTGTGTGTGTGTGTGTGTGTGTGTCTGTGTGTCTGTGTGTCTGTGTGTACGAAGGAAAGAAAATAATATGATTCACGACAACTTCGTGGGGAAGGCTCTGAAAGATGACAATGAAACACATGCCTGCCCGCTGGAGTGGCGCAAGCGTATGAGACATCAAATGCAATATTCTTTGACCGAGAAGCCGAGGGCTCCAACGAGGGTAAGCGAAGATCGTATGACGCGGACGCTCGCTTCCTATTTTGCTGTAAAAATATGAAATCGGTGCCTGTTGCAGGGTACGGTTGAGGTGCGATTGTGCATTGAGACTCGGTAATTGCACACCATGCAATGTACGGATAGCTAGCAAAAATGCAGGGGAAGAAAGGGTCGCTCCAGTTCGTACATGGTGAGGCTAGAGATTGCCATTGATATTAGCGGCTGTATTCCGCGGCGTTCTTCCTCAGTGGCACCTTCTAGGCGAAAGATGGAGGCATCTTTAGGCGAGAGCGGGCAGCTGAAAAAGTTGCTTGTCTGCTCAGCTGAGTGTGGACGTTGTACAATGTCTGCGGGTGTTCCAACAGTTGCAGGTGGAGCTGCATTTGAGGCACCACGCCGATGGCACGGCTACGAGGCCAATGAGAAAACCAAAACCGCTCTCAAGTAGCCCCATGTACTTTTATCCTCAACCAAAGAAGGAATTTTTCGGGGCACTTCGGAATCATCTGTCGCAGAGGTTAATGTCCACATTTGATATTCCCTGATGCCGTGACGCACGCCGGGAGCCTGGAGCACTTGGTTTTGGCAAACGACCAGAGTCGCTGGGCGCCCTACCAAACATGTGTCCGGCTGCCAGACAGCGCGCTTGCTGCCTGCTTGTGCAAGCTGCCGGTGTAACTCGAAAATTGAGCATACAGCTGACCGTTGCGTGACAGTGAGGTATCGAGGAGAGAGAGAGAGGGGGGGAAGTGTGTCGTCGTCAACCAGCAAGCAACATGAACAGCAAGCCGCACACTGCGGGCCGCCGCAGGCCCGTGTCTCGGCGAACAAGGCGAAGTCCATGCACCCGGTGCAGTTAGCGGCGCAGAAGTCCGGGGCAGGGGGACTGACGGGCGCCGGCACGGGCCGCGCGCGACCGGCTCGCCGGAGACACATGGGGTCCGAGTCCAGCTGCTCCCGCGGGGACGGTTACGTCAGCAGCTTGAAAAACATGATGGCGAGGCTGATGTTTATGAACAGCACGAGCATCACCAGCTGCTGCCTCGAGAACCAATCCTGTAGGGGACAGGAAAAAGAAGACCCGAAGCACGCACGGTTAGATCAATGATTATGTGTACGGCATGGCCTGTTGTAATTGGCAAGTAGCATTTACCTCTACAGAAGCATTCCGATATTTCTGTGGGCCATTTTGTCCGAGCATTAACCGTATGTTGCGACTTGAATAGCAGTAGATTTAAATGCACCATAGTATGTAAAACACATCCATAAAGTTCTATGGACAATTGTTATTACCAATATGATCTCTTGTGGGAATGGGCATACCCATCAAGGAGATTAGCAGAAAAATTTAAAGGCCCCCGCATAGCAATGGGGTAGGAGGCGCACATCGATAGATTTAGAGCCTCTTAATATACAGTTGTACCCCGATCTCTCGAAACCCGATGTCACGAAATAATTCGCTGGCCCCGGTGACTTTGTTAAATCAAGGTTTAAATGTAGTCACATCGGACCGGCATCGTCTCCCTTGGCGCCTCTTTTTGTATCTCTCTTAAAGCAAGGTTCACCACCCCGAGCAATCAACTTCTTAAACTCCTTATGCAGTTACCGGCCGCCATCGCCTTTTAGGATGGCTAACACACACTGCAGGAAGTCATACGTCCCTGTGTACGGTGAACTGGGCACTGCCAATCATGACTTCGGCCTCACAGAAGCGTATTTGCTGGTGCACTCTCACCTCCCATGCGCTCCAAGAAAGCATGTAATGCCGAGAAAGCATGTCATGCGCTCCTAGAAAGCATGTCCTCGGCCGGAGTGGGACCCCCGCGTGCCACTATATACGTCAACATTGCCGGGCAACCCACCCTTTATAGTATAAGCCTGCCTTACTACCATCGCAGGGGCCGCAAAACATGGCCGCCGCTTCGCAAAAACAAGCTCCTGCATGTGTCCTCCAGTCCTTAGATGATGGGATGAGATAATAGTGCGATGATGACACCCTCAACCATTTTGATACGTGCCCACAAATGGGATTTGCCGGGGCTTCTTTTTTATCTCTACTGCTAACTTCCTTTTCTTCGGCTGCCTCTTTTCTTTGAAAATTCCTCTGGAGTGGATATGTGTTTGCAAGAAAGACCTAGCAAGCGAAATGAATGATCTACAGACAGCAACTTCGTGAAGAACATAAAAAATGAGCCAAAACCTTTTTTTCCCTTTTCAACATCCCCGCATGTCGAACCGTGCATATATTTAAAAATTCCCAACTTTCGCAACAGATCCAAACTTGCTCAGTCGGCAGCCTCATTTTCCAGGATTTCACCGGTTAAGAAGACTGGCGTTGTATCTTCGAGAAGCAAATTAGGTCCCACAGTGAAACTAAAAGCATAACTAAGTTTGTAATGACAGCGCACCATTGAACCCCGTAAGAGTATTATACCCAGGGAAAGGAAAGGGTAGGATGAATAACAGCAAGAGAGGTATAGTACAGGTTCGGCAATAGGCACTGAGCGGGCCCTATAGACGCTGACAAGACTTGGACGCGCCTTGAAGACACGGAGAGCAAGCGACGCGATAAATAACTCGCACACGCCGTCGGACGCCGCGGAGCGTAACGAGGTGGCAGGACGGCCTGTTTACCAGATGTTTGGTGCTGTACGTGCGTGTTCTTACTCGGCGCATACTACTGTAGCGCAAACAGCCATGCCGGCATCCACGGCCGTTTAACATCCGGGCACGGCTACCGGACTGAGCTTGCTGTACGCCTTACACAGCCCCTAGGTGTATATACGGCGCAGCCTGAAGCTTTTGAGTAGGAACTTTCCTAGTAAGTATTGCGTGGACCCCGCACTACGCAGTCATCCTGGGTGGGAGACGATGCATTGCTTTTCTTCACTGAGCCGAGCTTTTCACAAACTCCATTTATCAAAGACTGGGTTTGTGTTACTGGAAGAAGAAATACCGAGGTAAAGCGAATACAATATAAACAGCCCAGACAATGGAAAGGACCAAACCATGTAACGCTGTTCGTATCTGAAGGACAGCGAAACACGTTTGAGCGGTTCCAGCGATTGAGCAATTATTACCTTGACGTCGGAATTGAAGAGGTAAAGCAGCGGGTTTGTGCGTAGCCTGTGCGCCTGCTCCTGCATCCTGCGCAGCTCGTCCCTGCGCTGGGAGCTGAGGACGGACACCTCCTCCCGCGACATGAACGCGGCGGTGGTGGCGTCGGCGATGTTGGGAAGACTCTTCTTGCGCGTCAGCGTCTCGGCAGGCGCCGGCGCGGCCAGCCGACGCCGTGGGGCCGCCACGTACAGGCTGGCCGCGCGGTGGTGGCTGCCGGCGTCGTCCGGGGGCATGTTGGGAAGCGTCGACCGGCGGCCCGGAAGCCTCGTGGGCGACGAGTCGCCGTCCATGGACTCGGACACGCCTGAGTCCGGCGTGCAGTCGGCGCCCCCGTAAATGGCCGTGAGCGGAGGCAGCTGCTGGTCCACCTTGTGCGGCGGCGTGCGCGATGGCGGCCGCTCGCGCCGGTACTGCTCGAAGTGGTCGCTCATGGCCTGCTGGAAGGAGTAGCCATCTCGCTGTGCGGGCCGTCCGTGCAGCGAGCCGTGCGGGGTGCGCGGGGGCGGCTCCGGCGCGCCGGGAACCTGGGGCATGGGCTCGGGCCCGTCGGCGCGCTGCGGCAACTGCTGCGGCAGCGACACGGGCTGCGCGTGCTGCACGGGCGGCTGCTGCGGCGGCGGCTGCAGCGGCGGCTTGGAGTTGGCCACGGGCGGGGTGCCCTGGCGCGAGCCGCCGGGCTTGCTGCCCTGCTGGTGCGCCTTGGTGAGCGCGTTGAGCAGCTGCTGCTGCGCCGCGTCCAGCTGCGGCGCCGTCAGCTCCTGCGCCCGCGTCGGCTGGAACAGCGAGCGCCTCCTCTGCGGGGTCGCGGCACCGACGCGCAGCTTGGCCAAGTCGGGAACCTCGGCCAACTTCTTCAGCAAGTCCACTGCATTCACACACACACTCGGGGTCAGCCACTCTGACCGACGCCACAGTGGCCAGCATCAGCCAGATTTCCAAAAGCGCATGAGTGGCAAATCAACGAATTTTCACGCGTGTGCGCTTATTTGAATCGCCAAAAACGGTCTGGTACCGTGAACGCTTCCGCAAGCTCAAGGGAGCTCCAATGGTAACTAAAAGCTAGGGGGAGACCCGTTTGAAAGAAACCCCAATGGCTGTTAATATATTGTACCGTGGCGGCAACGACCATGTTTAAGGATGATGAGTGATCTATTTACAAAGAGATACGGTCGGTGTATTTCCAGTATGTATGTACATGGCGGCCATGACCGAGCCCGGGAAGGCTGCTGCACCACACACAGCTTTTTTTTCTAAATAATAATAATCTTTATTTCACAGCACTGAATACATGTGCGGGGCCAGCCCAGGCCAAAAAAGGCTTGCGGGGCCGTTCCCGGCAGTTACTGCACATCACGGACGCAGCGATACAAACATTATGTCGTCTGTAACACTATGTCGACTGTGGTGGTGGGAGCTTGCCGCAGCCTCCCACCACCACAGCGGCGCCTCTCCCGAGAGGAAGCTGCACCTTGGCCGCGGCTCCAGACAAACACCATCCCACCCGCCTCCACCTCATCTTCCCCACCCAGAAACCTTCCATCTGGGTTTAGTCCCCAGCCTGGCACCCTGTACCACATATAGTATGGGCATGCGGACGCACTCCAGATTTGCCCCCGCTTCCCAACCCCATCTCGAACACCTAGCTCAACCTGGTGACCTGGGCGAGGACGGCCAGTCGAAGTCAGGGAATCCCGGGCCATAGGGATGCATTTCACGGGGCGAGGCCCATAACATCAGCCACTGCTAGACGAACAAAAATCTCTCTCTCTCTCTCTCTCTCTCTCTCTCTCTCTCTCTCTCTCTCTCTCTCTCTCTCTCTCTCTCTCTCTCTCTCTCTCTCTCTCTCTCTCTCTCTCTCTCTCTCTCTCTCTCTCTCTCTCTCTCTCTCTCTATTCACCGTCGATGGTTGTGACCACAGCGGTATGCCCTACTGACCTCTTCGTCTTCTCTGACAATATAGAAAGCCTTTCTCCCATTTGTTTTCTGTATTTCAATAAAGCGGATTTTGCCTCAACCTGCTTTGTATGACGCAATTCTTTCCTCGATGTTTTGCTTTCATTGCCATTTCAATGACAAGTGGCATTATTGCATAAAAAGCATAATTGCAGGCTCAGATTTGACGGGTGCCCAGTTCACTTAAACTGTGGTTGAAGTGAATGTTATATGTCGCACGCGCAGCAGTTGCGTGTTCCAGCGGCAGTTACATAATTAACAGCAACATTCCGATGGTTACCCGCCGCGGTGGCTCAGTGGCTAAGGCGTTGCGCTGCTGAGCACGAGGTCGCGGGTTCGCTTCCCGGCCGTGGCGACCGCTTTTCTGATGGAGGCGAAAAGCAAAAAAAAAAAAAAAAACGCCCGTGTGTGCGAGATTTCGGCGCACGTTAAAGATCCTCAGGTGGTCAAAATTAATCCGGAGCCCTCCACTACGGCGTGCCTCATAGCCTGCGTTGCGTCCGCGTGTTAAACCCTACAATCAATCAATCAATCAATCAATCAATCAATCAATCAATCAATCAATCAACATTCCGATGGCTGACGCTGGCCATGAGTGCTTCGGAGCAACTCAGTCACTTAATTTCCACTTCATACTGATTAACACTTTCTTAGAACGTAGCTTTATCGCAATAAATCTTCTAAAGTTTTTAAATTGGCAGCCATCCCGCTGGAAACGCAAATGCTCCCAAACGAAAAGCGGTCTACAGATGTTCAGGCGCCGATTGCAGTGCTGGGTTATCTATAACTGGCATGCCGTGTAGGCGCGCTAGACCCGCCGCCGTGCAAAACGAAGAACTGCTCGCACTCCGCGCCCACCTCATGGACCAAACTGTCTCTTCACAAAGAGACAGGTTGGCGCTTGAAGTAGGCTGATGTAAATTTGTTAAATGTCAGAAGGGTCGGCTGTTGTCAGCATATCCTATCTCAACTAAAGCAGGGCATTTCTCTTGACACAAACGAAGCATGAATACGGTTGAAACCTACATGTGCGCACATAAAATTACGATTTTTGGCTCGTGGCTCAGTTGAAGCCAGCTGAGGATTCCGATGGCAGCACTTTATTGTCAGTAGGGACGCAGTTATTTGGCATTCATGAAAAAAAGCCTTCAAATTTCGCGTGCTCAGGTCGGCATGTTTCTGTTCCCGCTTGATTTGCTGCTGACAGAGCATCCATACAGTTGATCGCTGGGGCCTCCTTGCCTTTGCAATCATCGGCACGGATGTCCCCATTTGTGCAGTTCTGCTCATGAAACGACTACTTCGTAGAAGGGCTAAGCGTCATACAGTATCGTACCTTCGGCCGGGACGGGCCATTGGAGTTGCGCAATCCTCCGATGCCAAACGTCAACATCGTTGCTGTCCGTTGTTGAATGCCGAAATGCGTCGTAGTGTGCCGCGTAAACTCTCCCAGCGTGCCCGCGTCGAAGGTAGCATTAGTTTCGTTCCCGGCCTTTCGCATTCGTAAGATAGTGGCTAGCTATACACCAGAACGCACTTTGTGGCGTAGAAAATGGCCAAATCCGCTTCAGCAGCTTGTTGCTGAACGGAGTACTGGTACGTTTCTAACCATTTTGAGGCACGCCGGGTTCGTTTTGAGCAGAAAGGTAGAAAAAGAATTAAAGAAAGAACTCGTTGATACTTTGCCTCTTTGTGATATGACAATGAGTATGCACTGCTGAGCGCATTACAGCGCCATTTAGTAAGCAAGGCACCCTGCCCTTTGCGAGAAGTCGCGCTTCACTTAGCGGGGGCAGCAGAATAAGAGGGGGGATTGTCCTCCCTTCCTGAGGCCTTCATCCTCCCCTCACTGGTGCGAGGACACACTAAGGAGCAAGAAGACTGTAGAACTCCTTTTAGATGCGACGGCATCTCATTCACTCGCCTTGTCCCTCCATACGGCGTTGTCGTTGTCCGTCCACACCCCTCCCCCATTCTCCTCGCCAGAGCTGCGCTCTCCGCCGCTCACCCCCTCTCCTCTCCGACAGCGAACGCTCTCTCGCGAGGGGCATTGGATTGGATTCGATTGGCTTGGCTTGGCTTGGCTTGGATTGGATTGGATTGGTTTGGATTAAAGTGGATTGTGTTGGATTGTGTTGCGTCATAGCCGCGCCACGTTGCGTCATAGCCGCGGCAGGGGGTTTACGGCACGTTTCACGCGATGGGAGAATCAACCTAACGGAAACAACAACGGAACCCCCTATGCGTCGCATCTAAACAGGGGTTCCCGCGAGGGGAGGTGGAAGTAATTTTTTCGTTGCGCCCCCACCACATCCTTTGACGAGTGAACCACCACCTAAACGGGCTGGACCAATGAGCGCCCGTGGTGATAACACATGATGTGTGAGCGCAGACGAAGCATGGTCAACATAAGGAGATGCGCGCAGAGCGCTGGCGGTGTCAAGAGCCGGTTTCAAATAATCACCTTCCTGCGGCCTCACTGTCGCTGCCCTTCACTGCCCGAAGATTGGATTTTCGGGCTCGATTCCCACTTTCTAACCACGCACTTGGATTCGCTAGCGTCCATTTTGTAAGTCTTGTACGCACTGTAGTGCAAAATAAATGGCTACCAATCTATGGCCACCCCGGAAACAAATTGTCATGATAGTGTGCCAAGGAAGCCCCACAGTGCATTAGAGATGCGGACTTTTCATTTTGTTTGTCATGGCGGGAGAAAAAAAAAATGTTGTTGCTGGCAGCGTTTTTGAATCGGAATAGGCAGTGTGCCAGCCAGCTGAGCTGTTTACCAGAAACAGCTCAGCTGCCTCCCTGCGACTCAAGCCGCTCACAATGAGCACTCCGACACGGGTATCTTCTTGTGACAACTCACCCGCTGTTCTCCGCCGGAAGCCCCCTAATGCATGCAGGCTTATCGCGGTTATCACATTCGTGTTTGTTATACCTCTTGCGAGTTTTAGATTTTAAGATGCTTACAAAGCACGTGAAACAGCGGGAATTTTATCCCACATACGCACATTGGGCGTCCCGCGTAAACTTGATAGCAGCCACTGTGCGCAGCAGTAGCTGGATTGCCACAGGCGCTAGATTTTCAGTCCGTACTGTTTGGCGGCGAGTTCGATTAGGCCAGCCTCAGCGTAAAAAAGCAAGCTTCCCGACCTCGAGTTTTGGCGCCAGGCGGCAGTTTCATAGCAAAGCGAAGCCGAGAGATTGAGCACGCTGTGCACACCGGCACGAGCCGACAAGACAACGCGGGGACAGGGACCTGCGCCTAGAGCGTCTGGAAATCCTCGGGCACCGAATCAGATGCACACAAACTACAGCGAAAAAAACTTTTCAAGGTGAGCTTTTAAAATCAGTACTGCTACTGGTGAGCGCCACGAGCCACATACAAAGCAAACGGTTGCCCAGCAAGTACGCACGGCAAGTATGCACGGCACGCTCGCCATCCCCAGACGTGGCGGTTAGCCTTACAGGACTGCCCGAAACGCCGAAGGGCACGGATCGATCGCTGCTATGACAGACTCACGTATCGCAGGGCTGAGGCCGCGCTTCCCGCGAATGCGGTCAAGTGCAGAGAAAACTCACCTAGGGCCGGTGAAGAGTCACCTCAATTCCGAGCGCCGCACGCGGGCCGGCCTCCGCTTTGAGCCACTCTCGATTTAGCTGTGGAGCAAGGTGGCGCGGCCAAAGGCGACCCGCGCGGCGCGGCCCGAAGAAAGGGGAACCATTCCGCCGAGAACGCGTGCCAACATTCCCCGGGCCCTCTTCAGGCGACGTTTTCTGGAGCTGGCGACGGTCGCGTGCACACAGCACTCGCGCCCATGCGAACCCGTGCTGCTGCTGCTGTTGCAGCTGCTGCGGCTCTCGCTATGGGGTCTTGACGCTGTCTTCGACGCGGAGGGCCTCCGAAACCTGCCGGGTATCGCGAGCCCATCTTGAGCGGCATGAGACAGGCGCCGCGGAGGGCCGATGACAGCGCGTTACGTTGTGCCACTTGGGAAGTGTGCTTCGCCCGGGCAGCATATGCGATCAGCCTAGGTGCTCGACAATGAACGCCGATTCCTATCGGCAGCTTCTCGGTCATTACCAATATCCTCGCTGGTATAGCAATGATTTTTCGGTGCACATTTTGCAGTCAAGTTCTTGTGGCACTAGCTTTCTTTGCTGCGCAGGATCGGACACCAGTTGCCTCTAGATTAGGTTGATTATAGTTGAGTTTGCCTCAGTATTGCGTGCTGAGAGAGCTGTTGCGGTAGATTGATGGAATGGGGGAAACGGCGAAGTCCCTACAGCTCCATTTGCCCGTGAAATATCACCTATATGCCTATCCCATCCCTCTTGGCAGCTTCTCCAAGCGGCCACATTTTTTACTCATGGAATGCCTTTAGCAATACCCAGTCCAGCAACAATTTTTTTTCCTGGCGTACATGCATGCGTGCGTGGATGCAGTTTGCTTTGCACAGATTTGAAAAATGTATTTGTCACCGCTGGGGACCGAACCTATGCCTCACTCATGGAATTATATTAACTTCCACACAACACTTTTTTACACAATTTTTGTGAGCTGTTTTAAAGTCCAATAGTCGCAAGCATATTTCATCATGCTGTTTGCATTTTTCTCAACGGGAAATAGCAATGGCACGAAATGGGGTTAGGCCGTTTCTAGACAAATCTGGAGGGGTTCGTGGTGTCCAGGAAAGAAAATTGTTCCCCATTCTTACCCACACACGCCGCATACACATACGCAGATTAACCATGAATGGAAAGGCCAATCTGTTGCTAAATATATTTGTGGGGGTTATCTTGCGTTAGTAAAACGTCTCCAGACCCGTACCCCACACCTACGCATGTCACATAGCCACTCAGGGGATTGGCCAATGGTGGACGGGAGCTGCGTGGGGGATTGTATTGTTAGCTTGTTGACCCAGTTCCTCGCTCTCCAGCTATTTCAGTCGGAAGATTAATTTTCCCGTTTCACGCACTCGACCACGTCTCGCGGAAAAGTCAAATGTCCCTTTTTTTTCTTACGCAAGTGGAATTTCGCCTTGCCTGACGGACTTCAGCAAGCTTTGCAGCGCATAAAAAGGAACATTTCAATTAATTTCACATAGCAAATATAAGTGCGAGCAACTGCAAGTTGACTTTTTCAACGCAAACGATCTATGCTTCTTAGACAAGGGAGAACCGCGAGAAATCGAGCAGCTGAGGGTAGCGCAGCAAGTCTGAAAAAACTGGAATGGTGGGTGTGACAAGCGACGCGCGGGGTGTTTGCTCTTGCCGATCGCGGTACGGATGATATGGCCCGACTGGACAAGACGGGCAAACCATGCAAGCATGCCGCCGCAGGATTGCCGTGAGCTGTTCCCGCACTATTTACGGGTAGGTGGAGAGCGCTTTGGGCTCTCATGGCCGACATGCTGTGTATAACCTTCGCGGAAACCTTCGAACAAAAGTACCGGCATGTATAGCGTCAATATAAGTGAGCGCTCTCGCGTGGAAAGCTCTTGTGGAGACTCGGAGAGCGGAGCGCACGACAGCGATTCTGGCACAGATTTATTATCATCCTAATAAAGATTCGCGTCTCGCGACACGTTGCGCGGCTGAAAAGAACGCCCTGCTGTGCCACTCTGGCACAGCGACAAACACTCGATATTTCACCCCCGCCCGACAGCGCAAACTTTACAGACGAAGTGCGCCCCTCTCTCTTCGGAGTTTTTTTGTCAGGGCCGCCCGACAACTCGGCAATGCGCTGCCGGCAACATCGACAATAGCGGTAACGGCACGGTGCCGCCCCGGGTAAACACCAGTGTCGTAACTGTAGTCCTGCCGCGACATGGAGGATCCACATCCTGAGGCTGCAAAGACGGTAGGCAGTTCCGCGTCATTGCTATAGGAGGGTGAGCAAAGAGTGATTCGTCAGGCTAAGGTTCGCGTCTTTTCGAGCCTGTACATTACCTGTGCAAGCGAGAAATTATTCCCCTCTCCACCCGCCAAAGAAAACCGCTTCGTCCTACACGAGGAAACAGCTCTAGCACAACGACAGCACACACTAGTGTCACTTAACTCTAAAGCGCTAACCACATGGAGCGATTTTGCAAGCGACTTGGGGAGCGACGCGACTAGCGACGAACTACTTTTCGCCGCGGATCAAGTCGCTCATCGAATCACTCGGTTCTGGGCCGCCAGAAACAGTCGCTCGCCTCCCGGAAGTGGCCTCAGCGACTAGCCAATAGGAGAGCCCCTACGTGAGCACGCAACCTCCGGTTTTGGAAGAGAACGGGAGGGAAATTTAGCGCGCGCGCAAAATCCGCGCAGGCTGCGTTTGCGATGCAGCGGCAAAGAAAGCTTTTCATGGCAAAGCTTGTGTACGTGCTGAAGCAGAAGCAAGAAGGCTCCCGCACACACTGGGTGAGACCCGTGTGGCAAAAACGACGTCAAGAAAGCGAATTCTTCACGGCGTTCTGTTGGAGCCGAGAGACGAGGCGCAGAAGGAAAAGCGCGCGCTATCGCAAACCCAAACCAGTTTTAGAGATGCAATGAAGTGCAAAAAAGCAAGGTAGAAGGACGTAATACTTTTTAGTCATGCTTTTTATGACAAATGAACAAAAAATGTTTGTAAACAACCAGCGTACCAAGCGCGTTACTATGCGCAGTGCGGCAACATTGAAATCGCCGTCCTCAGTCGCTCGAGCCGTCGCTGTCATGTGGTTGCCTCGGCGAGCGACTTCGGATCAGCGACTGCGGATCCTAGTCGCGTCGCTGGAAAAAAACGCTCCGTGTGGTTAGCGCTTTACAAACAAGCGTTCAAGGCATACATTTGTTTGCGTCTGCCCCAAACGACAGTTTCATTGGTAATATTCGCGCCTTTCAAGCGTCGTAAGTATGCTGATTTCATCGTCTGAGTCCTCCACATTATTCTGTATACTATGAACGTTTAGAGAGTCAGCGCTTTATAAAATGTTTCATATCTTCGGCGTGCGGGTGACTCCAAAACCCGTGCACACCGCCCCCTTCCCTCATCTCCTATCAACACCAACTTCGTCGACGCCATCTATATTGGCGCTGCACATCACATTATTCAAAGCAAAAAATCTAACTACACAGTTGCACTGCCACCACCTTCGCTTACGCAAAAGATGTGGCCTTGATGATGAGCATGATGATGATGCTTAAGGATTTCTCTTTGTATTGGGGTGGTGGTTGAAAAAAAAAAACGTCTTGTCTGTTCTATTCAACAGTCATTCCCCCCCCCCCCCCCCCCCCCCCCACCGAATTTTCTCGAATTGCGCGTTTTTTCTCTCCCTTTTAAAGCGAAGCTTACTTTGCTTCACTGATGGCGAACGTGTGCAAAAATGCACTGCAGAAAACCCAACTTTACACAATGGGAGGGCACAAGATAATGATGGGTTTCGACAAAGGCACGTCAAGTGGCAAAACGCTTCTCGTGGTCATAATCGAACCTGGACCCTCGCGTTAGGAAGCCGGCATCTATACGATTGCGACATTGTGAAATGATCAGAGCAGTTGGGATTTTGGACTTCGAATTTCACTCAGTTTGCATGGTAGAAAGCTTCACATTTTAACCATCTTTCTCTTGAGAAAGGGGCCTTGGTTTTTTTTTCTAAGAATTAATGGCGAGCTCCCTTGGCCCGACGTTAACCGTCTTCGGCAACGTTGTCTTATCGGCTCAATATGAAAGGGACGGAGGCGGCAGAGCGTGCCTGTAGCCATAGCTCTTTATATTGGACCACTCGCGAAATTCTATTCACACGAACATCTGCGATCGGGTTAAATGCAGCCCAACAATGTGGCGATGCGCTGCCGGAAACATCGACAATGACAGTAATTGCATGGAGCCACCGCGGGTAAACACCAAAGGGACAGCACCGCACTGCTAATACAAAAGGCCAGTTTTTGTAAGGCCGCTACTATTTTTATTTAATGATCTTCTTTCCTGCCCTAATCCCTTTAGTTGCATTCTATACACTGATGGCACATATTCCTTTCCATCCCACTGTCGATATTCCCATACGTAATGGACTTGCTAACTTATCGGCACTTGAACAGAGGTGTTACGTTAACAGATTTTATCAACAAAACGAAAGCAACTTTTGTTCCATATCGAATACCAGAACAAACCACAGTTGCCATACCTCCTTCTTATATTAAGACAGAACCCAGCCTCACACGTGACCACGAGTACTTTCTAGGTGAAATAGTGGGTTGCCACTTAAAATCCCATCATTATGAAAAACACCACAGTGCTGCTCATGTGTCTCCTCCTGGGGCCTCATCGTTTGGGCTGTTCTACAGTGAAGCTGTCTATGGCTAAGACCCAGCAGATCGTCTCAGTCGACAGACCGACCATACACTAACAAATTTCAGAGTTTGGAAAAAAATCATCAAGCAATAAAAAAAATGCCCTACGACCTCCATATTTCGCCACAAGACGTCTTATATTGCCCCTGAAAATATTATCTTCCGAGCAGCGCATTTGTGTTTATAGGTGAAGCCGACTTTAGGGAGATCAGTGTAAGCTTGGGCTTTGTAAGCTGGCGTGTGTATTGAACGGTGAAGCATGGTCATCTGCGGAGGGAGTATGGTTGCAGCCCCACTTTGCACTCCTCTCCACCGCCGCCGCTGCCTCTTTCCCGAGTCGTGTATACTCCTCGATACGCTGGGCACTTCTCTTTCCCCTGACAGTGCCCAATGCCAAGCACTCTTTGGAGGCAGCTGTGCGGCGCACTAGAGCCGTCATTGTCTCTACCCACCGATCGTGTGTGTCCTTAGTCTGTGACGCAGAGATCGTGCCACTGTCCTTATAATTTAAGGTTCCATTCATTATGGAAGAGCTCCTGCAGCCACTGGACCAGCCCGCCAGCGAGAATATTGCGAAGTTCTGCCAATATTCTTTACTCTGCATGCCATCCAGGGGACACTGCGCCTCTCAATGTCCTAAACCTTTCTGAGGCAGCAGGCTGCCGGACTTGAGTTTTGTGGATGCGGAGGTGCAGCACAACGCCTGACTTGTACTTCGTATTTGCGTGGCGTGGCCTCCGACACAGTCCTTAAATTTTCCTTTTTCCTAATCTCTGGTCGTGATTACATTTTAATCTCCACCCCCATTCCCACTCCTACTGTGCAGAAGAGTTCCAGTGCCCACGCGTAGGTGAAGCAAATAGCCGGCTTTTTTTTTTTAATTTTTGAGAGAAGCCTTAGATCTGTCTTCAAGCACGAGCTTTGTGAGGCACTGAAAATCGGTGGTGCAAAAAAAGTTGTTGCTATGGTCACAGCGAGCGCGAGCCGGGGATTGCCAGTCGGGGAATGGAAACAACAGTGCGGGAGGAGGTACAGAGAAGGGCTCTGAGAAAGGGCGACGCAGTGCGTTCCGTGAAAAAAAAAATAGGTAAGGCCCCTCAACTAACTAGGGGCTAGGCAAAACAGCGCAAAAAAAAAGACAGAGAATCAGTAATCGAAATAAAACCAGTCGGTAGTTAAGCGCAGTCCCTGTCGTGTGTCTTTGTCTTTTTTGCGCTGTTTTGCCTAGATCATGTACCAACACGCCCAGTCTTCCACGTTAACCCGGGGCCACTAGCGCCAAAGGAGTGTATCTGTATCTAGCAGCTGCCGCACGTGCGATGCAAGCCGCCTTGAGAGGTGAAGACACCGACGGGGGTGAACAGGGGGCTCCTGGCGATGGCGAGATAGCCGAACGAACCTCGGAGGTGCCTGTCTAAGTGGGGACGGGCACGACCGGAACGTTCGATAGGAAGCTCAACGGCAGGTCAACAGAAGGTCCAACTAGGCTTCTGCCTCGCTCCTCTCGGCATGAAGCCTTCTAAACTATTTCTACTGGCCTTTGCTAGGTGTCTCTGGACCTCGCGACTTGGTCTCGAAACCTTGAAACTAGGAAACCACGGCGGGTTCGCCATTTGTGTTGGCCCCAGCATATGGAGGTGGACGCGAGCTACGCCACTGGCACCCGTAATGGCCCGCCTAGTTATCGCCTCTGAGTTCGGCAGATGCGATGGAGAGAAATGAACATGAAAGGCTCTAATGGACAGAATGTCTAAACCAGTGGATGCACGGGCGCTTAAGGCCCGCTCAGATGACTCATTCGCTCATACAGTGTATGGCTCGAATGCACAGCGCAAAAAAGGAGGATAAAAATGGACGGGTCCATTCGTGCCCAGCAGCAAGGCGTTCGTTTTCTTCATAGCCAATCGAGGTAGGTCATATTATTATTTTTGAGTACGCTCTTCCCGCAACATATTTATAATGTGCAGCGGTTTCACAGCATGGCAATTATAGGTGTCCTTACGCCATACGTAACAAAACTGGAAACGACCATGAAATTTTGCTAAAGCGGGTCACTGCTCGTCTCCATAGCGTAGAGGCAACGCCTCGGGCCCATAGGTAGGCTTTAATCTCAGTAGGCGCTGCACCTTATTATCCTTTTCTTTGAGCCTTCATGTATGGCGCTCCTGCGGCGACTTTACCGAGAAAAGCGGGAAGCACCTGCAGTACATTTTGGGCTGGGGAAGGTTTGGGGTCAGGGGTGAGAGGTCCTTTAGGTTGCTGTCGGCACAGTAAACGCCCCTCAATGCGGCGTTTAATTGTTCCCGAGCGTGCCCAACGCATTTGCCGAGCTGGCTTTCTGGCTCTTCAGGTACTCTCAGACTTGGTTATTCGAATACTTTTAAAAAAATGGTGGGAAAGTATGGGCGCAAAACCTACTAGGCGGGAAAGGTCGCGGCCACTTCTACTGCTCAGTGACGCAGAGAACACTCTCCATCTATTGCTTTCCCATGCAATGGTCATACGAGACAACACGCGAAGCAATTCCCGACAATTGAGCAAATGCCAGTTCTGCATCTGAGAAGCTCATCGCCACCGCCGGTGCCAGTTGCTTACACAGGCGGGGAAAATATTCCCTTTTTAGGCTTGGGCTGGTCATGTAGCTTGGGCCAAGAAATGCACTTGGGCTGGACATGTAGTGAGGCGAAATAAATACAGAAGGACCCCCAGGACAACGGAGTGGCTACCAAGAGACGTCTATAGAAGAAGGGGGAGGCAATTAACTAGATGGAGGGACGAAATGAGAAAATTCGGAGGGAAGGAATGCGAGGGACAGGAGCGGGTGGAGGTCCATGGGGGAGGTCTTCGTCCTGCAGCAGACCTACGTAGGATGATGATGATGATGATGGTGGTGGTGGTGGGGATGGTGGTGGTGGTGGTGATGGTGACCGAGTCAAGTTTCATGCGCGTGTTTCAGATAGCTGGTTTTCCTTACTTTTACATCACCAAACGCTCTACGGGCTTGCTTTCGCCATGGCTGTTGTCTCGGTACACGTCGCAGTGACATGCTTAAAGAAGGAGCAGCGTGGGGCAGTACCTGGGGTGTAAAGCTCCGGTGCGAACTGCTTGGAAACGCCGCGCGCCACCTCTGCATCGTCCTTGGCATGCAGGGCTGCAACGTCTGCCTGCTCAGCCTTGCCCCTTGCCGTTGCCGTCCTGCGTGGAGAATCGGGGCAGTCAGTCAACTCGTTAAGGACGCACTTGTAGAAAGCAATACGAAAGGGGGCGACTTGTTGTAGCGAGGGAAGCGTGGTGTTCCCATCTTGAGAATACCCACGTGCTTAACTGAAACGTGTTTTGGCCAGGAGCCGCAAACCCCGTGGCTAAGAGTCATGCTGACAACTTGACTGCGTAGGATGACGTGCCCCACCAAGCTCGGTGCCGCCTCCTATGAGCGAGTTAGGGGTGGGTAGTGGCAAGCTCGACCAGTGGGTCACAAGCGAAGGATAATTGTAACTTTCCGCGACATAAAAGCTGGCGCCTGTTAACAGGGGTGAAAAATTACATATTATACTCGTCTAAATAGTGGGCTACCATTACTTTGAAATTCCTGGCTAAGGTTAGTTTATGTACCAGGACGAAAACACGTACTTTAAGTTCTGGTGAACCTCCTAATGTAGTTCCGTACGGTCGGTGTTACAACTCGTACACACTGTAATAAGACCATCCCGCAGTTAAGCTTTACTGCAGTGTAATCTAATTATATCAATTCATGCCGCCAAGAAAGCACATGCGGCGAATGACGACGTCCAGCTTACGATTTGACTCAAAGTTCAGTCTGCGCAAAGTTCGGTCTGCGCGTGGTCTGCGCTGTGACCTTACCCAATGCAAGCCTGGCGTTCTGCATTCCTCAGTGCCACGGCGCAGATACCAGTGCACTTGAGGGACGAATTCATGCCGCCAAAAGAACAAATTCGGTAAATAACAGCAACGGCTATGCAATTTGGCTCGAAAATAGGATTTGCACCGTGGCACTGCGCAATGCAGAACGCCATGCCTGCATTGCGCGATTCCACAGTGCAGATCCTATTTTCGAGTCAAATCGCAGGGTAGGCGTTGTCATTCGCAGCAATTGCTTTGTTGGCGGCATGAATTAGTCCTTCGAGTGTGTTGTGGTGGAACTGAACCACATAATTGCCTTACACTGTAGCCAACTAAGTACGCGCGCAAAGGCGGGCATTAAGGTTCATGCTTTTCTATGTGAACTCAGCGAGGAAGCCCGCCTGACGTCTGTAACGCTTGATGTGTCACTTCCACCGATTACGAAAACGCTATTAACAAAAGACTATAGCGCCTTCATACTTTTATATCAGACTTTTGATACTGTGGCTAAAACTGTCTTCCCAGCAGTGCGTTTGTGTACAATAGCGACGGCGACTCTCAACAACCTCAGGCGCCGCGCTTCAGCGGGATACAGGTATTTTGGAGGTATTTAGAAAAGGCAGACGGTAAAAAGGAGCCTGTAAACAATACAGTTTTAACATACCACGTGTTCCGTACGTTGCGGACGTTCGCTATGTACCGGGACCCGACTGGGCACTTGCGCATTCGTTGCCGTAGGGTGGCTTAGTTCCGCTGACGGGCCGCCCCCGCCATGCACGTGCATTAGTTCCGGTGGGGTGCGGCCCTCCTCGCCGTGCCCGCGCGCGCAGGCGCAGTCGGGCCCACTGCGCACGGTGCATACGCAACGTACGGAACAGGCGAAATGCTAAAACCCTCTAATGTCTCTATCTCAATGCGTGATTGTAGTAGGGAAACCGAGTTTAAAGGGGATCGGGGTTTTGTAGGGTGTCTTAAAGAGACCCTGCAACACTTTTTCAACTTTTTTTTGTAATTTCAAATGCTTGCAGAACGTAGCACCCAACACACCCAGTACTTAGATTAGGGGTCGCAAAGTACCTCAGCCAAAAATTACTGCTCTATACCCATCAAATAACTTGGAAACTCTCGCAAAAGATTTCTCTCTCTTTCTCGGTCTTGACGTTCTTCGGCGGCTCGAATTACGTCACTAAGGCCATGTAGCCGCTGTTGGCCGGTTTTCCTTCAGTTGCAGCAATCAACGCTTTTCGATAGCGCCTTCAAAAAAAAGCCGCAAAAACAAAGCAGAAATGGAAGGAGGAGGGGGAGGAGGGGGAATAAACATGTATCTGAAGTTGTCAACCCTGGGGAAGAGTCCTCATTCCAGGACCCCTTGAGTCCGTCCGGCTTCTTGGGCTCGCTGCACCAGACAAAGCTTGGTCAGGATTTCCAAGTACGCGGAAGATGACAATCCCACATGCAGACTGCCAACATATTGACTCAACTTACGTTGAGGTTCTCTAATGGTCCAGGAGGCAGTTCTCGCGACAAAAGAAAAAAAAAATCCAATAATGCAAAGTGAGATTCGTTTAATAAATGCTTTAAGGGACTCTGCAGCACTTTCGATAAGCATTTCACCCTTTCCTTCACGTCTGGAACAACGACAAAACCTATAGTTTTCGCCAGCACGAAGGTGCACTGCGTGATTTGGTCTTCGCACCAGATACGCCTTCCATTTCTGGTCCAGCTCGGACCCTGACGACCAGAAATGGAAGGCGTATCTGGTGCGAGGACCAAATCACGCAGTGCCGCTTCGTGCTGGCGATAACTATAGGTTTCGCAGTTGTTCCAGACGTGAAGGAAACGATGAAATGCTTATCGAAAGTGCTGCAGAGTCTCTTTAAGCATTTATTAAACGAATGTCACTGTGCATTATTGGATTTTTTTTCTTTTGTCGCAAGAACTGCCTCCTGGACTATTAGAGAACCTCAACGTAAGTTGAGTCAATATGTTGGCAGTCTGACGTGTTAGCAGAATGACGTGTCTAGTGTACGTGTAGCTACAGTGGCCGTATGACAATATGGAGCATTCAGATGACGCACCACTGCCTTTTTGCCGAGTGGTTAACTGAGCAGTCGCCCGCAGTAGCCATGCTTTATAGTATCAATAGCCATCATATATGCAGTACTGTATATTGAGCGCTTTATCTGGTTGCTTCGAAGTGTCTTTGTGTCATTAGTTCACTTTTCCAATATTATCTGTGGGATTGTTTAATTCACAACATCAATTCAGCCGTAGGCCTTTACTCTGTACATGCGACAGAATTCAAACAATAGTGTCTATGGAACAACTTTTAAATGGCGTCGAAGTCTCGGGTTTCCAGGGTTTGCCATGGGGCTTTCCTTCTCCACAGGCTTGATATCCCCTTCTCATCATTCCAGATCTAACCTACCACTTACCTATCAGCGAGCTCCCCCTTCCTCCCTTCCCGGACGGCTCGCTTTCACGCTTGTCGGTCGCCTGATGTGTAAAGAAAGCGGGGCCCACATCGTGTGCCCATCTCATCGTTCCTGTTCGGCCACGGTCACGGGCGCAGCTAGCCCCGTAGCTGTAAACGGCTATCGCCCTTCAAACAAGCCCTTCATCATCACTAAACAGTGTCTACACACATTTCGTTTTTGTGATTTGGCCCGGGATACGCACCTGGAGATGGCGATGTCGGCTTTTTGCAGCGCGATCTGCGACGCCCGCAGAGCGGCGGCGACTGCGGCCTCGACTCGTTCCCGGAACTTGGCCGATCGCAGCAAGAATAGGTGCTTCTTCTTGCCCGAGGTGACCAGAAGGTTGTTCTTGTACTTGCCCTCTTCCCGGGCCCCGTCCTTGAAAGTAGTGACGCCGTAGCCGTACTTCTTGTTGTTGTACCACTCGCCCTCGTACTTGAGACCGTCCGAGCGCTCGGCGATGCCGTACCCCGAGCGCCGGTCGTTCTTCCACTCGCCCATGTACGTCTCCATGACGTTCTGGTCTGTCGTGTCCTCCTGCGAAGCAGCCCACCCACATTCTGACGGGTGGCCCACAGCCTCACCTGGCTGCATGCAAGCGCGCGTCTCATCAATCCCACGTTGCCTCGTGCATCCAACCGGGACGTTCGTGTGTGCATGTGCATGCACGTACTGATTGCCCTCAGGCACAGATTCTTTATAACGTACAACAATCAGAGGAATTATTCATATTTAAGCAGCTTCCTAGCTTCTATGCTGTCTACCACGATGACCAAATTGAAGCTTGATACTTGGGCATTTCGGCATTTTTTCCGCCCTCCTCCACCTGCACGCACTTCAGGCTGTTAAACACAATGAATATGTAGATATCACGGATTACTTAATATGCACCGAAATCGCATTTCGCGGTGCACTGTACTGCTTCGCTCCCACGTGCAACTGCCCACTGCACGCTACAGTGCATCCCTCAAGATTAAAACTAGTAGTGTATATGCCCTGTTCGCAACTCTGCAGACGTAGTTGGCAAAGAGAAGAGTTTTCCGAGCAGTCAAGCTAGCAGATAATTTTCGCTGAGCCTCCAAAGTTCTAAGCCTCCAAATGAAACACAAGTGTCACCTGGCTCTTTTAACTAGTGCTTTGCCTGTCGTAAATATGATGTTCTACCACTGCGGTCAAGATTTTATTATTTTGCGTCACGCGGTATATGATTTTCGTGTTCACGACATCTGAGGTATATAACGGGAACAAGTACACCGCTGTGGCGGGATTTTTTACATTGGTCATTGTTCAAAGTACGCGTTAAATTGTGTACGATGAGCCCATGCCTTCGTACGCGACGGCAAACATACTGGTAGCCTGCTTAAACACGGCATCCACAAACCAGTGCTGATTCAGGGACAGGTCGTTCGCGAAAGAATGTGCTGCAAGTAAAGATCAGATGATGGTTCTTCAGGTTGCTTCGGTGCTGAGTGCGAGTAGACTTTACAGCGTGCGCTTGGGGCTAGTCTGTTGCTGGAACGAACATCTGAAAATGTGGAGAATCTGTTCAGATTGGCCGCCGAAGATAGACAGACAGGAAGGGGGTGTTGTCGTGAAACGTTAACGCGAACGAATGCTGACGAAGCCGATTTTTTACAATCTCTTCGGTAAAAATGAATGCCGCGCGAATTTTCGACTAGTATCTTCAAACAAATTACGAAGGCATAACGAAAAGATTTTTTTCGGCCTCAACCTTGCAGGTCGCATCTTCTCGGAAGTTGTTGTTGAAGCAGATGACTACAATAAAAGCCTATAATACAGCGAAGGGTTACGTTAAATCAACCTGCTCTTTAATGTCTACAAGGCTTCTAGATAAGCGCAGTAAAATGACTAAAAACAAAAACAATAATAACCCATCCTTGCAGGACAATGCGAAAACACAGGCATCCTCTCCTGCACAAAAGATCGGATGAGAATATCGCTTGGAAAGTACAAATCCCCCCCCCCCCCCTTTTTTTTTTTTTTTCATGTGGCTGCTCTGCGTCGGGATCTGCTTTCCCACAAGAAGTGAAGAAGTGTGTGTGCATGCGTGTGTGCACGTCTGCGCATTTGCGGGTGTGATCGGGTGTAGACACCATTAAAAAAAGTAGTGGTTGTGCTAGAAATGAAGAGCTTCATATTTGTCGAAATACGGGGCGTTACCTCTTACAGTAATACCGCATTTTGTCAATACCATGGACGTTAGGCCTACCCTTTATCGGACGAGAAACTTGAAAACGCTGTCTTTCGTTACTTGCACTAATAAATGTGGCAAGTTACAAAGTAATGGAAACGCTGAAATCCAATAAAGCAGCGAAGGGTGGCTTTTGTACAGATTTCGCTTCTAAATAGTTTCGTGCAAGAATGTTGAGTAAGGTCATGAAACCGGTATCTCAGGAATTATGTAATTTACACTTAAGCGCTGATTCAGTGGTTCCAACGTGATTCTAGTCCGAAATAAATAAAATAAGAGCTGCAAGCTTTCCAATAAACAAGGCCTCTAAAATTAGGCTGCGAGTTCAGGAAAAAGAAAGCCCTGTCTGACGCGAAGTAAAGCGGACTTAGTTGTCAGACAAAAAGAAAGAGGAAAGGAACGGCATGGAAGTTCTTTTCCTGAATTCATACACTCTAAGAGAATCCCGTGGTTCAGCTTCACCATAATGCATTCCCGTGACCAATCAACGCCCCACACAAAGCGAATTCGGCGTATTGAACCAAAAACGTAATCTGCTCTGCGCCACTGCGCAATGCAGAACAGCATGCTTCATTGCGTGACGCCACAGGGCAGAGCGAATTTTGCAGTGAAACCTTATGCTCGACACAATCCTGCACTGAAATTGTATTGCTCGCTGCTTGAATTGGGAAATCGGAGAGCATTGTGGTGAGGCTGAACGACAGTATTCTCTTACAGTGTACTTTTAGCTATAACGGGGCAGTGTGTTAGCGCGAGGTTGATGGCTGTAGCATAGGTCTGTCTGACTAAGGCGTTTGTTCCTGGCAATAGTTTCTATGAATATAAAATGAGGTTATACAGAGTTTGAAGTAGGAGGGTTTTGTCAACACAGCTAATTCTGTTGGCTTACTTAGCTTTAAACAACTTCCTAATAAACGAGCACTGAAAACTCTCTCTCTCTCTCTCTCTCTCTCTCTCTCTCTCTCTCTCTCTCTCTCTCTCTCTCTCTCTCTCTCTCTCTCTCTCTCTCTCTCTCTCTCTCTCTCTCTCTCTCTCTCTCTCTCTCTCTCTCTCTCTCTCTCTCTCTCTCTCTCTCTCTGCTGCACTCGTCATTCCCTGATGCGCCTGCGGGCTTGTGGCGTAGTATGCATGGTTTCTCAACAGCAATATGTTCTCTAACAGGCTCGTGCGATGTGGTTTTTGATAAAGAATAATTGAGTAAAACCGCAATGAAACCACGGTCTGAGAGAGACAGTGCAAATACTAAAGTTCTAAGCGTTTCGCAAGGACGCTTGCTATCTTTTTTCACGCAATACAAATGAGACTATACGTGACAGCTGCAACAACAACAAAAAATGTTAAGGCAGTAGAAATAGAAAAAGGAGAACTAACGACCAGAAAATTTTGCCAAGATTGCGCTCGGTCACGAAGGCGTGTTTATTTCTTATATTCAACTTATCAGGCAGCAGAATCACTGAAGGAAAATTGAAAACGTAGCTTACACACCTTACCTGTGGGCTATTAGAACAACGGCTAAACGCTTGCGCCCAAGGAACAGAAAAGGCTGCAGACAGATTATTCTACGGTAGATCACGGCCAACTAGCTGGCACGCCGCTGTTAAAGGGTTGTTCATAAATTACTTTATAAATATATGGCAGGTTGAGGTTCATCTCCATTCTCTGCATAGTTATGTCCAAATAGCGACGTGAAGGACTTCAACGAGTGGGTTCTCAGGTTGTAGACGCTGCGACGACTATTCGTCATTTCAGTGTGTGATTTCACTTTAACGCTCAGCCACAACGTGGATACGGCGTAAACTCATTTTGACTCGAGATTTCCGAAACGTTAGCTTGGGTAGCTTGCAGGAGCGCAACCCATGAGGGGTTGAATTGATGGGTCAGCTGAAAATAGAATAGTTTCAGAATAAATTTTCTAAGAGTGAACATTCAAAGTCAAAGCCTGTTGCGTCCAAAATGTCATGTTTAAAACACAGCTTTTCAGGTTTCTGCGAATTGCGCTCATTCAAAACAGCTGCGCCTAAATGCAGCGAATTCCTTCACGATTGTGGAAGATATTTATTGTGTGTAACCGGTGCAGCTAAATATTTTCCGGGAAAAGCCAAAATCAGGGGTTATTAAGGCTTCTCTTGTCTCGGTAATTATTAGCTCGATTTACTTGGGGCTTGGTGGTACACTGGGCTATAACACTGGATTTTAATATACTTAATACCCCCCCCCCCCCCAAAAAAAAAAAAAAAAAAGCGCGGATGCAATAAGGCGAGATGGCAATAAAATCGTACGCCGACCTCTGCTTTGAGAAAAAAAGTGCAGTACAAAAAGAGTCCTGCGGCAGAGACGGTGTTTAATTGAGTTCTTTCCCTATTTGAGGGCATTTCCCTGACTTTGGCAACTGCAATATGTTGTTGAAACACATGCTTAAGAGAATGTTTAAAAAAAGAAATTAACGAAGAAAATTCTGAGAAGATTCAAGGTATGTCAGTCGGACGAGTCACTGATTATCGTTCAATTCGCTTTGTGATCATAAAAGCTGTCGAAGGATGTTAAAATATCCTGTTTCGACATCATGATGGATGTCGCTAAGAGCGTCCCTTTACTCAGCTTCACCACAACGCACCGGAACGAGAATTTGCGCAAACCAGTAAAACAAATTCGGAAATTTATTGCGTCCAGCACACAACTTTACTAAAAAAACTGTGCTTCACGTGGTGGCATTACACAACGCGAATATAAAGCTGGGTCTCACCATTTGCTGAATTCGGTCCACTGTTCGCGCTGAATGGTAATTCGGGCTGATCCTCGAAAGCTGATCCTCGAATAGCCAGGGATGCGATGGCAAGTTTAGGGTTTTTCATTTTGCTAGCTGGTCTAACCAACAGTTTGTTTTCTCTAGAAGGCTTATTAGTAAGATCAGTTTGTTGAATAAGCCAGAGGGAGTGCGTTTTAATCAGGTGCATTTTTCTACGAGTTGTTGTTTGAACAAACATGAAAACCAGGGAGCCGAAAGCTGTAGCTATTATGGTGGAAGCCCAGTAAACAATAATTATCCATGAGAAACAGCTAAACTGAGGTCTAGTTACGCATACAAAAGGAAATGAAGAAAAAAGACAGCACTGAAGCGCGATACGGGAAACTAGCGTTGACATTTATATTTAGTTAACATACCTCAGTGTAAAGAACCACGGCACAACAAGTGCGCTGCAGTCAAGACCCGGTTTAACAAAACGAAAAAAAATAATAAAAACGATGTTTTTTTGTGTGTGTGCAAATAAGGGACACTTGTTATTATCAGAGGAACCAATAACTATATCACAATAAAGGTGGAATGAGGGAGCTGTAAAATATTACAAACAAGCAGGCTGAAATTATTCAATATTCCGTGATGAACAAAACAAGCATTCTACAATAAACAAAACACGAACGAACCAGAAGCCAGGCAACAGAGAGACAGCCAAATAAATAAGCAACGAAACAGCCAAACAAGCAAACATAACAAGCATTCATAATTATGCTTCATTCTTTAGAGCTTGTGTGACTCGTACATAGAAGAGCATCATTCTTATTCGAAACTAGCGCCAACGGTCAAACATGACGTCCCATGCTGTTTATCGCAGGCACACTAGTACTTCTCACCCAGCACTAGAGCATTAAAACTGTTTTTCTGCCCTGTAGTATGTTAAACTGACTAATATTTATTTCAAATCTAGCTATATTAACTGAGGATATGTAACACCCATACCGAAAGCGTTTCGATTAAGAAAATGACTAAGAGCTTTTATCGAGACTGCTGCACTGGATGAAAATAAAACGGTCCGATCCTCCCAAATGACATACCGTTATATAAATTGTATTTGTCAAACATTTTTTGCCTATCAGTCCGTAACCCCACTGGTTTTAACGCTTGTACAAAACCACACCGGGAGTGCATGCACACGTTTCACTGCCACGAGGCCGCCCGGCGATGCGCGACGCGTGTTGCGGTCTCTGCAGGCCGAGTTCTGTAATGCGCTTCGTTACGTTTCCCTTTGACCGCGCGAGGTGGCGCTAGCAGGCCGCACGCGTCAGCCAGCCGTTTTGGTGGCGCGGTCTAGAGCAGTTCACACAAAACATATACAAAATGAGCGAATCCTAACGAGATGGCCAGGCGAAGCGAAGGACAAAAATGAAGGAGTAAACCAAAACAGAAGCTTTTTCAGAATAAATGAACACAACTGGCAATCAAGGAAAACTTTTGCGCAGCTTTTGCAAGTTAGCGCGATGCGAGCAGTAAGCGGCAAGAAAGCCTCCCAGTAAGCCCCTCTCCCAGCGGGTGGCTCTGCTCAACGTTCTCGAGCCCGCCGCGTGCTGCTGTCATTGTGCCGTTAAACCGGGTTTCGACTCTAGAGCGCAGCTGCGTACGCGAAAACAGGCATGCAGAGTAATGAGCAAACAATGAAAAGGGCACAAACTTGTGACACGAAGGAGGCGTTTGAATCGGTGTGCGCTTCTGTGAGCCCAGACTGGGCAGACTCAGAGCTGGCCGAGCTCATATTCGAGCCCGACGAACGCAGCGACGAGCCCGAGCTCACACCCCGCTTATCGATGTCGCCTGTGCTGTGCTGCTTCTTGATTCGGAGGCCCTGGAAGCAAAGCACTCGCACAGTGAGTTCTCGCCAGAACCGGAAACGAGTACGCGAGTCCTGCGCACGGGCTGCGGAGGCGTATAAATAACATAAAGGAGGCATAAATTACGTACCATGCCAAACAAAGACAAGACAAGAGTCATGTTTTCCTTAAGATAAGTCGGTGGCTGGCGTTTGCTGCAGCCTTCAAGCTCTCAAACGCGCGCCCCGGTGCCGTTGCTACATTTGTTCTAGCTGCGCCGAGAGATGAGTTCTTTTGGTTTTCGTATGTACCTACCTGAAGGATAGCTGTGAACAGGGCTAGTTGGCTGAAATTACTGTATATAGCGACAATTACTCAAAACTAATCACTGTGTGGAAACAACACGCACGCAAGCCAAACGCTCATTTTCTCTTGCACGGAAGGCCAGTGCATCTGCGCATTTAGAGTAGTTTCATGTCTTCTCCCATCCACCTTTCCTAATTTTGCGTCTATAGACTACGTATAGATTACAGGTTACATTTTTGATGACTAGAAAGAGAAAATACTTTTTTCTTTCCTTCTTTTGTTCCTTTTTTGCAAAAAAACTCGCGTCACGTAAATCATCAACCGGAAATTTTAGGTCCTAAACCTTCCCTTAATTCTAGTTGCGCCTTAGTGATTCGGTCATTGTACCGAACTACCGCTGTACACGAGGTCGGAAGCTTCATTCCATCCCGAGGTGGTTATTTTTTCGGTGGGGGCGAAAAAGAAAAGAAAAGGCCTATGTGCCATGATTACGGCGCATGGTAAAGACCCCTAGGTGGTCAAAATTAATCCGTAGGGCTCTTCTGCGGCACGCCTCATAGACTGTAGGAGTAGCTGTAGCGTGCAAACACCTAAGGGGGCAGTGCTTGTGACGACGAAATAGAATGGATTAGAAAATCCTGAAACAAGAAACTTTTTTTCTATACATCTTTTTGGTTTGGTTTCTTGCCAATCGAGGTCAGCCGTCATTTGGGCTGGTTTTTGTTCCCGAATGTCACGCTTCGCCTTATCAGTACTCTAAGTGCGGCAGAGCCAGCTTTACGTCGCAAAGTGAATTCTGGGTCGTGGGAGCTTTTCGGAAGTGCTTCGAAAAGCGGCAGTCTAGACGCTAGACGACTGCTTCATAACATTTCTAACAAGAAAGCAGAAGGTTGAGAAGGCGGTAGATAAAAAAAGCGACCTCCTCGCCTACGACATAGAAGGGATGACAACGGATGGTAGCGCGGGCTCGTTATTTTATTCCCGGAAAACGGTAGTGCGCTCTGAAGCTGCTCCCCAGATCGGCACCGCAGCGAACTTGACAGTATGATAAAGCAAGCGAACAGCCGCCACTGGCGTACTTAGTCAACCAAAGACGTAATATCCTGTCCTGTTCACGCAAAAGCGCTCAGTGCAAAACAAACACTACTTCTACCAGGCTGCGCGCAGTTAAACATATACGCCGGCCAAATGGGTCTGGACATTTCATTTAAGAGGAAGGCCGATTTCAGCATGACAGAGCCTGGACTTGGGAACCCCTTCCCGTGAGCTTCAGACGTAGGCGGGCACTGTGTAACTACCGGGAATCATGCAAGCGAGACATCATACCAGTCTCTGCTTTCTAAAAACCCAGAAAAATCAGCATGAGCAAAACATTATTGAGCACTAAGACAATTAGTACTCATAGACTACAAAGGCAGCACATAAACGTGTAAAAATGGTATCAACACATACGGGGGCACGCAAAACAATAGACAAAATGAACAATACTGCGCTTGAAAGGTAACAAAAAGGCGCTTCCGACTTTCACAAGAGAGGGTGACAACTTATTTTTGCATATTTAGGTGTCCCTGTAAGGATTATATATATATATATATATATATATATATATATATATATATATATGTAGCGAATCAGAATAGGAAATGAGGGGCTCGTTGAAAATAACACAGAACAAACACTACTTCTACCAGGCTGCGCGCAGTTAAACATATACGCCGGCCAAATGGGTCTGGACATTTCATTTAAGAGGAAGGCCAACCTTGCCAACCCTGCCAACCCTTATTTCTGTGTTATATATATATATATATATATATATATATATATATATATATATATATATATATATATATATATATATATATATATATATATATATATATATATATATATATATATATATATATATATATATATATATATATATATAAGTGGAATCCCGTTGTTACGTACCCCGGACTTCCGACGACCCGCTTCTTACGACGGATCACCGCGGTCCCGGTAAACTCCCCATATAAACAATGTATTTAATGATATGAAGCTCCGGAGAACACGGTCCGCTTTATACGACGGACCCTGGTGCGTATAAACCGGCGTTTTTTCCATATTTTACACCGCTTTGCCACTCCGTCCCGACCTTCTTTGTTCTTAACCCCCGTTTGACGTTGCTTGAGGTGCAAAGGGGCGCAGGCGGGCCAGACCACTTGCTGAACAGACGCAAGCAAGCAGGCGGGTACTCGCGAGCGGGAGTTAACCTGCGACGGCCCGACGCGGCAACAGTACGCCAGCACGCCTACCGCGAGACGTCAAAGTTCAGGTGGCAGGCGGACCGCGAATTTGAAGCTCCCGTCGAGTCACCGACGAACGCGAAAACACGTACGGCGCAACCCCACGGCGATGACCGAACAGCCGCTTTCCCCAACTGCTCATCCAAGTTTCTTCCTTTCACGACGCCCTCTCTCCCTATATCTCTGCTCTCTACTTATCAGTGTCTTTCAAAGCCGCGTTGTCACTCCGCTCATTTATTTGCTAGAGTGTCTCAATCATGCGCGTTCGCCACAAGGGTGGAGACACGTATACGTTGCATCGTCATTTTGGGTCACTCTTTGGCCACCGCAGCAAGTGACTGCAGCAAGACCGCGGTATAATTTTCGCCGAAACATGGTGTACTCGCGAAATTTGAATCATCTTATCTATTTCGCGCTGCTGAGTCTTGTGGAAAACGAAAAAAGCTATGTGTTGAGCACTTTGACAATTATCGACGCCAGGGGACCGTCAAAACGTGTCTCCACCATGTACGGCAATGCCGTTGTTTTCATGTCCGCATTTTAGTATCGTTCGTTTCAGTTGCCTTAGCAATGTCACACTCGCTTTGTCCCCTCTCAATTTGCTCGACCCTGTTGACCTTACCTCGCCGTGCAAGGCGTGGGGCAGGCGGGCTACAATTAGCGGCGGACGGCACGGGGTCGTGTAGCACACGGCGATTGGTTGGCGGGCTAGCTGGACGCAATAGAGGGGGGGGGGCACAACATAGGCGTTGCATTTTCTTTAAATTTGGGATTTCAGGTAAAGGGTCGCAAATCACGCGAGAACGCGCTAAATATAGTAGTTTAAATAAATTCTCAGCCTACCTGTCGCGTGAGACCGCCTTCTGGGCTGACATTTACCCGCAACCCGGTCATACGATACCCCGGTCGTACGACGCTTTTCCATGGTCCCTTGAAAGTCGTATTATCGGGGTTCCACTGTATATATATATATATATATATATATATATATATATATATATATATATATATATATGTGTGTGTGTGTGTGTGTGTGTGTGTGTGTGTGTGTGTGTGTGTGTGTGTGTGTGTGTGTACGTGCGTGCCTAGATAAAATTATTTTGTACGTCTAGGCACTACGCGTGCTCTTTTAACGTAAGAGAAAGGTTGCCGGCAACATTTTCGCAACCATGACCGCTGCAGTAGTCGTAGAAGAGTTTGGTGTTGGGCCTGTTGGAACATATTTTGAAAAACGGTGTAACCCAGCCTTGAAGACGCGTACACGAGGAGAGAGTAGGACAACACACACGCTGTCGATCGACTGATGTGTTGTAGCATCCTAGCAATTACCGGCTCGTTTGGGAGTAGAACCCACGTGAATATGGTCCACGTGACAGATCGGAAATTCACCGCGCTTAGGAATTGCAAACGGTTCGTATTCAGAGGGGCACTAAACTGGGGAAAGAAATTGGTTTGTCTCGATGGATTACGTTGCTGAGAATACAGATATACACCTCGCGCCAGTAGCAGTATTTGCTATATAGTGCACGGAACGCCAGAACCGGAAAACGAGTACTATTTAGCCATGCAGTTTTTCGGCGCTGTATGGTTTACGTCACAGATTGTGAAGGCTGCAATCGTATCAGCCGAGCTTCTTTAAAAAGTATCTGTTACAATGATAGTTAGGTAAAAACAGCTAAATTTAAACTAAACGCATTTGACAGCATTTGTTTCACACGTGGTGTTAGCTTCTAAACATTGCGAAACAGGCTGCCTCAGGACACAGCCGGCAAGCTTTGCGTCAGTTCCCATTTTGGTCAAATGATTTGCCTGTGTAGTGCAGTAGATGGATTTGTGTCGGTGAACGCGAGCGCTATCCGCCATTATTACTGCCTATGTGAATACATGTATGCACACATACATACACGACAGCGAGAATGGGGTGTTTTATCAGCGGAAGCGGTGGGGCCACCATGCGAACCGTCGGGTTAACTCTTCATATCAAAAGGAAAAGCTGCGCGTTCGAGGCGAGACGATGACGTGGACTGATGGCCACAGACTTTCACATGTTTTGTTGCCTCGTTGATTACGTGCAGTTTTTTAAATTTTAACTGCAATACCGAGGATCTCGGTGGCAGCATCGCTCAGGCTAGTCTTAGGCGCCTTACTGCACTCTGTCGCCCATTTATAGTCGGCTGATTTTGGTCACACGCTCTTATGCGTCATACAAAATGGGACTAAAACAGGATCGAAAAAATTCGCAGTGGCTTAGCTTGGCTATGGCAGGACATACGTAGCGTGAACTAAGGTTCAGCTGGTTATTCTTAGCTTTCCTGGTTTTCTAGAACTAGCTTGACTATCATGTTTACTGCTGATACCTCTGCGCATGCGCACGAAATGAGAGGCGCTATCAAGCGGCTCCGGCGCAGCGTCAGACTTGGCTACTGCGCAACGGAGGCGCACAGCTGGGCATGCGCCGGCGCCAGTGCGTCTGCCGCGGCTATGACGCCACTCCTCGGGAATGTGCAGACCGGCGAGGCGCGCGCGGCGGCGGCTCCGGTAGTGTACTGGAACACTGTAGCTCCGGCGCGCCAGCCGTGCGCCGTGTGACGTCACTGCTCCGCGCGCATGCGCCGCACGGCTCTCCAGGAGCCACGCGAAACTGCTCAACCTCGGCCAGTGTAGCTCACGCTACAAAGTTCCAACCTTGGTTATTTACGTTTAATCAAACAAAGTATGCTTTGCCGACGAACAAAGGCCCCCTCGGATAAAACAACCACAAAAAAAAAAAAAAAGGGACTCGTAAGTACTTCTGATTTGTTGATACGAAAGCTTTAACGTCTAATTCAACGCCGCAGAGGGCTCTCTGGGTTTGTTGACGTCGCAGCCACTGGGAATTGGCGAATTCGCAGTACGCTTCTCATGACAGCTGTCACCGTCATTGGCCAATCCCCTTGGGCGGGTATGTGAGTTGGGGACGGGTGGGATAAGGGGGCGGGGGAGGACGGGAGGTGTATGTGACGCCGTAGTCAAGCGGGAATTGAGAAGACGGCCGTACGCTTCTCACGGCATCTCTCATCGTATCTGACCGATCCACCTGAGTGGGTATGTTGTTACGCCTATATTCAGCCTTAACGTGTGGTTACCGTTATATTGATCATAATGACGTGCCAAACAAGGCCGAACTCATCGTACGTCAAGCTGCGTGGACCGGCTGTCGACGTTTACCCAAAGTCGAAGGAAGTCCACAACGCATTCACTAAGTCCCCCCTAAAGTCAGCTGGAACCATGGGGCAGTGTTGCTGTCGGGGATGTGTTCACGACTCGCATTCTGGTAGCCCTGGGTTCGATTCCCGCCCAGTCCCAAACTTCCCAAATTTTTATTTCAACTTTACTTCATTCTCTAAGCGCCGTCAGTATTTTAGGGGCCGTTTTGATGCCACAGAGGCCGACGGCCGGTTACCTTCTCAATGGGCCATTTATTGCTGTCGCATTCAAAACCGTTCAGCGCTTAGCGTATTTCGCGCGAGTTGGTGAGAGTGCATCCGCTCGTGTATGTGTGCGTCCGTATGTGGGCTCACGTGTGTCTGTTCGTATGCACGTGGGTTCCCATGTGCGTACGTATATGTACGTTAGACTGTAAAATGCAACCAGAACCACGCAAACGACCGTCTTTTGAGTGCTTTCTCAGGAATGGCCACGTTGATCGGAATGACGCAAATGTTTCTCCATTCTTTCAGATTTATCTTTCGAATTACGTTCTCATTATACAAAACTAATCTCGCGAATCAGCGTTAAGAATTAAATGTCTGTCACTTGCAATTAGCCACCCTCCGCGGTGGCTCAGTGGCTAAGGCGTTGTGCTGCTGAGCACGAGGACACGGGTTCGATTCCCGGCCGTGGCGGCCGCTTTTATGATGGAGGCGAAAAGCAAAAACGCCCGTGTGTACGAGATTTCGGTGCACGTCAGAGATCCCCACGTGGTCAAAATTAATCCGGAGCCCTCCACTTCGGCGCTCCTCATCGCCTACGTTGCGTCGGCGCGTTAAACCCTACAGTCAATCAACCACTTGCAATTAGCCCTCCGCCCTTTTTTTGTCTCGTTCTTTTTTTCAGAATACCTGTTTTGCCAATTAGCTTTGTTCGTTTATTTCGAAGTGGTGAAACCTGTTATTTATATTTGATACGTTGAAGGCAACCTATATTTATTTTTTCGTTAAGCCTCATTATACCTATTATTTTCGGTTCACGCAGGGCGTACCTATCCGCAAACAAAAAAGAACAAAAACAAATCTGCCATATTTTGGGTTATCAGAAGAACGGGGTGAGCCTGAAATTTGTTAATGAGGCGGCATGATTAATGATCTCGCCTCCAAAGCGACACGTGGAACACACACCCACGGGCTGAATGGTGCTCGTGGAATGGCTGAATGGAATGGGCTGAAAAGAATCCATCCTAGCAGTGACGAATATTCGTTAATAACACAAAGTAAACTTCGTGAAAACGCTCATACAGTGGGCAAAACGTACGAAAACCTGTCTGCGGCATTCTCGCCTTTCACATTTTTCTTTTTATTTTTCTTTTTATTTTTATTATTTACTTAACCAGAATTTGCACTTAACTGCTTCTCCCGAGACGTACGTAAAATTTTGTAGTGCACTTTACTGGAAGAAATTATTCAACCTATATTCTTACCTAGGCCTCTAAAAAATTTTTTTTCACCAGCTCGGCTTACAAGTCCCATTGTTGCTTTAGTCTCGTACGGATCAAGTAATGGTGGGAAAATTTTGTAGAAATTCGAAGTCTATAGACTGTCAATGTCTCGCTATGTTTGCGAACACTTTTAAAATCAAATTTTACAAGCCTTCTGGATTGGTGACAGCAAATATAAAAATTAAGTAAACGAAATAAAGGGTATCATTCAAGTGTTACAGGCGTCCCATTTTCGCCTTATGCGGTGTTGTAAAATATCAGGAAAGATGTAAGAGCGCGATCTACAATGCCTCAAACAAGCTCATGTACTGTTGTACTCGTGTACTGATTTTGTGGTTGTGTTTGTGCCCCTCCTGCTTGGGCCTTTTTGGCCTGCAGTATTCCACAAATAAAATAAGTAAATAAAATAAATAGTTCAGTATGCATCATTCTGGCCTCGTTCCTTTCGAACATAACTCGGTCGGCTGTAACTCCGTGTTACAATGAACGGCCGCGAGGGCGTTCTGAAGTGTACAAGAACGACCATTGATAATCCTCAGGAGTAACAATAATACCACATAAAACGCGTTAAGTGCCTTCCCTAGGCAGGCAGGGTATCGAATATTCATTGTAGAACGTTGTGGTATCTTGGGAGGAACGGGGCGAGTTTTAATCGATCTTTATATCATCTGTGCGTCGATCTGGCGACATTCACATATTACGCTGCTTCAGCAGTATTTATGTTTGACGCCGAGACTATCAAACGCAATGATGGGGATATGACGTACATCTGAGTACCCAGCAGAGGGCTCATAAATCCTGGAATTGGGGAATAATAAATTTTGCGTTCCCAGGCTTTCCCCGTGTACAAACGAGTCCAGAACTTCCCAGTTGATGTAACATTATTGGCCGTCAAAGAAACGACTAAACTGTATATCCCCATCAAAATAATGCCATTGTGGCGTTAAGGTTCTTGATATAACAATATTAAGCTCACATACAAAGTGGGGAAATGTTTTTTTCTAACATAGGGTCACCAATAACCGCTGCTGTTGATTTGCTGGGAGAATCGTGTCGTCTAGCATCGATTTGGAACACCATTTTTCAGCGTCCTACCGTTAACACTACATTGTGGCTTCCTCGCTTCTGGATCGCGAACAAATATCAGATATATTCGGGTCGTAGGGGCTATTGTAAAAGTTTTCACTTTGAGTGAACAGACTTTTTTTTTTTTAGTCGTATAAGTTCCACAATGCAACCTCCAATACAACAGCTGCAAAAAGTGGATTTTAACAGTTTGCACCTGCGTGTAACGTTAGCAAAATTTTTTTTTTCGTTCCGAAGCCCGGTATTGCTAAATGTTTTCTTTGCAATTACAACATTTATAACTTGTGTTAAGCCCGAATTATTCACAAAAAATTGCGGCGACAAAAAAATATTTTTCAGAAAAAGGCCCGATGACGTAAATCAGAATTATATAAAAGAGAAACAGAAAATAGGCTAAATCCATGAATTTTACGAGGACTTTTGAATTTTTATTAAACCCAAAAACTTTTGCAGTACTGAAACTCTTTAACCAGAAGAAAAATCTATTTCCTCGTGGTTAAATCCATTAATTAAAATTATGCAAATACGAAAACATGCCTGGTAGCGAGATTAACACGTTCGCGCTTGAAGAGCACTGCCAAATCTGAAATGCAGTGGTCATTAATTAACGGCTCAGTATAAAAGACTGCGATCTTCCCATTGTGATAAAAACTATAAATCTGGAAGGTGCTTTGATGAACAGCTTGTAAAATTTTTATTTTGTAGTTGAAGATTTGGATTTCGGGAAAGGCGCAAGCATGTCTGCTACTTTCACGCGGTATTCTATGCACCGCGGTGAAATCGTAGTTTATCTCTCCACCCGCTATGAGCAAGGTTTTTACGAAGCAGCAGCGTCAATACTTCTGCACCGGATAAGTTTGGGTGAACCACCCGTCACGCTTGACGCCAAGGTGGAGAGACTACACGGGGAAATTCCAACGCACTTTCTCGCAGGCGTATGTATATTTGATCCTTTCTGTATTCTTATGCATAAGCTTATTCTGGATGCGAAAGGCCTGACCATGAGTCGGTTTAACAAAGTCCTATGGCCTTGCTCTTTGGTTGTTGGACTCTCAAGAGTTCGGCAGCCAGCTCAGCCAACTATGTCTTCTGATGATGACGGCGGCTCACGAGGCTTTATGAACAAAACACGTGCGTGTATTTCTGACGCGAATTCCAAATTCTTTATGTACCCATTCTGAAGCATTGTTGAAGCTAGGAGCTGAGGCAGAACGAATACACGCTATCGTCTAGAATCCTGTTAAGCGCTGCAAGCTTAAAGGGACACTAAGGGCTGAATAACTTTTTGTTTTTCCCCAAAGGTCACTCGTGTATTGGCTCTCTCAGCTTTTGTTCAACGGTAAACGATGCCTTCTTTGCTAAGAGTAAAATGAGTAAAGCTGGAATTTCTATCCCCTGTTTTCTTCCTTTTTTTGTGATGTCAAAGCGCACGTCATAAAGCGACCAGAACAACCCTGGCCTGATTCTTGATTTTACTTGATCGTCCACATCAGCCTAAAAGCCTGTTCTCATTGGCTTTCACTTTCGCGGCAAATATTTGAAGCCAACCACAATGCGTCTTTTTGACGCCATCTTGGAATGACGGCGCCCCGGCAAAGTCGGCGGCCCGGCAAAGTCGGCCATCAATACCCGCCCTTCTGTGCCACCGTAGCAAAACTTTCCAGTGAGGTGCTGCCGCCTCGGAGAAGATGTAGAAAACACACTACGCACGCGCGATTGGCCATCAATGTAGTAGACGGCGTCGCGTCCCAAGCCTTTGCCCACTGGCCTTTGTATGTATCAGTGGTAAGTACTTTAGGTAGGCCGCGGACACCCCATGCGCCTTTTGATTGCACTTGTATCTCTTGGTGAAACATTTCAACAAAACAGTCTGAAACACAACGTACAGTCTTCGTCAAAATTTTGTCGGCCACGGCGACCGTGGCTGGAGCAGGCGCGTAGCCCAACAGGGGCGCGTGGCTGCCGCTATTGGCTATTAGCGCGGCTGAAGAGAGCGAGGGAAACTTTCGCTCTTGCCTTCGTTGTGTGGCTGGCGCGATAACAGCAGCGCACGGCCGGTTTCTCACAGGTGACAGCAGGCACTTCGCTTCAGTGCAATCACTTCGTGCAGCGCTTGTAGCGCCGAACACTGCGAATGCAAGAGCGAAAGTCCTCCTCGCTCTCTTTAGCCGTGCAGCCAGTCTACAGCGACAACCGCAGCGCCCCTATTGGGCCGTGCGCCTGCCCCCCGGCCACGGTCGCCATGGCCTACAAAATTTTGACAAAAACTGTACCATCCCACTTTATAGCGTTTGTTGACTGAGGTTTGAGTATTTTAACTGTGCATAATCAGCTAAGTTCCCGGATACATTCATTTAACTTTTGCAGGTCCCTGCCTCAGAAAAAAACAAGCTCCACCAATATCATTTCACCATCAGTGGTTTGTGATGTCACAAATCGTAGTACAGGGTGAGGGAATCTGTTTCTATGCTTTTGGAAACTCTTGCGTTAATTAACAACTACTCTTTCGGCGAAGGGTATATTTCTAGTTACGAAACTCTAACCTACCAAAATAGGCCTTTTAAGTGACGACTGCCGCATATACCGCATGACACCACTTGTCAGCGATGGCATGTTTATCTCATTTTTCTTTGCTTTTTATATGTGACACTTAAATGCTGCGGTGAGATTTGTGGGCAGCCTATGACTTGTATTCTCTAGAACCGGGTGATCCCGCACAAGAAGTTAACGCTGATTGTACGGATAGTTACCCGTGTGGATTCAGATGCTCCAAAAGTGTCCTGTATCCTTTTCACATCAGTTAAATGAGGGGGCTACCGTTGTCAAAACGAAAAAATCCTTCCTATGTTGAGTGGCTCGCACGAAGGCAAAAAAAAAAAACTTTCGTGGTAAGCGAACACAAAGTATAGGCGTAAAAAACTCGGGGGCCCGCTAGCCGTGTCGTTCTGTTTGAGAGTGCCACAAAGGCCCCGTTTCCGCTGTTGCAGCATTCTGGAAGCCCAGCGCGTGACCGAAGCGGACGCCAAAGCAGTCTCTTAGATAGGCCACAGGAACTGCCCGTATTGTCTCTGTAACGCTACATTTGCATCCTAACAGCCCCCATCTAAAGCACAGAACGTGCGCTATCAAAAGGGGGCACCAAAACTGCTTGTTTAATAAACGGTATTAAGCCGTCTGCTCTTGTGTCATCCCTAACTGCGCACTATTCACGCCGGGTTTCATGGGTAGATGTCACTGACAGCAGAATACGACGTTTCGGACCTGCGAAGAGCTGCAGTTGCATTACACAGGAGCTAAGTTTTGCTATCTATAACGCAACGGTGAAGATGTGCAATAATGTTGCTAGTGCTGCGCTGTGACCACCGTTGTTGCTTCAAGTCACAGCCGGTAAGTTTTTGCTTTGTCTGTATCTGCCGTCTAGACTGCAGCAGCTGTACGTGCCCACCCTTAAGCTGGCGTGGTCCAGGCCCAAAGGAACAGGCGTCAGTACGTGCACAGGTATCCCGACATATCCGCCCGCAAAAAGCACGTACCTGGAGGATGGACTTTTTGAAGTTGGACGACTTCTCGACCAGAGAGCGACGACGCTGCGGCGGCTCGTCGCTTCGCGCCTTGAGCACAAAGCCGCCGCGGCAGTCGTCGATCTTGCGGTCCCTCTCGGAGGCCGGGTCCACGGGGTGGCTGCTGCTGTCCAGAGACGTCTGCGAGGTGCGAACCTCCACTTTGCCGCCGGAGCCCGGGTTCCGGTTGTGCGCCGCCAGCCCGAACGGGGCGCTCGACCGGACGCCGTAGCCATGCCGCGTGCCGCGAAGCCACTGGCCCTGGTATGTTCCTGCGGGTACACGAAGGAAGTGCTTCACGTCGAACAGCGATCAACCTAAACGGAGAATCTAAAGCACTGTCAAATGACTTCAGCACTCAAGTCTCGTTAAAGGAAGCGTGCAAACATTCTTCGACAGGTGCAGCGCACAAAACAAGGCAAGGGGTGTGCACTGTGCAGTAAAACAGATTAAAGCTTTAAATTTTAGCTTTGAATTAAGCTAAAGCTCTAAATTCATATTAAAGGCAGTCTCCTCTGGTGGCCCGTTCTTAGAACAGTTACTCGGGGAACTTAAATTAGCTAGGCGATTTGGACGCGAATACATTATGGCTTTCCCCGGCGATATTAATCGGACTTCTTTAACGCTACATCGTGTTCGCGTCTCTTTCTTCGTTTTCTTCTTGTCGTCTCTGTTAATTACTAGACCGCAGACCATCTGGAACTCCGTACTGAGAATTCCTACTGAATATGGTAGTTTTATAGAACCAGCACGGCAGACTCGCGATGCAGCAGTAAAGATCTTATAGAGATGGTAGTCTTTCTTGGGCTACTAAAACACGAAACTTTTCGTCATATATCTGTCTGTCTGTCTGTCTGTCTGTCTGTCTGTCCATCGATTTAGCCACCTGGCCAAAAAATAAAAGAATTCTGAAACGAAAAGTTTATATAAATACAACTTTTCCAAACCACAAAATTTGGTACCACACTTCATACTTGTCAACATTCTTGAGCAAAAAGAAAATATTAGGCGTATTTGAGGCAGAACACCAATGAATAACGGGTACTAGGCAGTGTTCCTATAATTGAAAATAGATGTACGCTTGATATTTCCGACCATACGCGTTAAAAAAACAATATTTTGACCTCAAAATACACTAAGAGATCGCGCCCAAGCCTATACCTCGTGTGACATTCCAAGCCCGACAGTAACGAAAGGTTCCAATAGATGGCGCGCCAGCAGTGGAACGCGGGAAAATTGAATTGACTTGAGTGAACCTCCACCGTGTTTATCGTGGGGGGATCGATACGGGAGGGGAAGAGCGTGAGAGGTAAGCGCGAAGAGAAAAAAGGCGTTTACGTGGCAGGGGCGGTTGGAAACTATTGTCTTTCGATGACATTTGCAGCGATGTGGGCAGATACGCGGCCAATATTTTGATAAGTATCTCTAAGGGAAGCCATAATGCTTTCGCACTAAAATCACATCAGCACAGTTAAGAGCCCTCGGAAATGTTTTTCCTAAAGCACGTGCTATGAAGCAACGAGGGGCGCGCATTCGTTTGTGTTTTATTTCTCCTCTTGGCATCCTTTCGTTCATATAGAGTACATGGAAAGCTGTACTCCATGTGGCATCGCCATGAAATGCTGGCGAAGTCATTTGCCTGTCACTGCCCGAGCCTGGGTTCGAATCCCGTCCCTGTCAGTTTTTTTTTCTTTGGTTAGATGACAGCGGCCGGGTTTTCGCTACCATCCGCGGATTTTTCGACACTGTAGCATATAATGCTTCCGTATTAAAATGCGGATTCGGCGCTTGGCGTTCTGCTTACGGCGGCCCAAAATAAAGTCCCATTGGCTGAGACGTCGACATAGCCACCCAGAATTCTCATTCCATTTAACATATAGAGGGCAACATGCCCACTCACAGTGCCCAAACACCCATTTAAGGGAATAACCAGGGATGATGACAGCTGACATCAGACGCTCATGGCCCAATCATCTCTTCTCATTGGCTGCGGCGTCAACTCATTCAAAGCGTGAAATAAGCCCACGTTACCGCTTATAATACAAGTAACGAGTTACTTGTGTTATAGGCGTTATTTGTGACTTGTAACACACACCCACACCCACGCGCACACGCACGCGCACACACCCACACCCACACGCACACCCACACCCACACCCACACCCACACGCACACACACGCACACATACACGCACACGCACACGCACCACCCACACGCACACGCACGCACGCGCACACACACACACACACACACACACACACACACACACACACACACACACACACACACACACACACACACACACACACACACACACACACCCTATAGCTTTACACTATAAAACGAATGCTGACGAACTATAATGGGTTCAAAAAATACCGCTCGTCGGCGCTATTAAGACTATTATTTTATTCGCACATCTGCAATTTTGCGAGAAACAAGTTGGGTTAATCTCGGTTTGTAGATTTAGAGACGCTACCATTTTACGATAACCTTCCTTAGAGTGTTTTTAATTATTGCGAAGCACTTCCTATGCAAACGTACGTAAAAGGAGTACGTAAAAGGACTATCTTGCATATTTACCCGTAAAGGCCGTTTTATGTGAATGTGCGTTGCTTTATTCATAGGGGAAAATGACCCAGCCGAGTACTGCCTCTCGAGGTGAGGGCACCTGAATCAAGACTGAGTCTAGGAGGAGGATAGTCAGAAAAGAGGATGGAACGGGAGAAGAAGAGAGATGATGGATTACAAGCCGCGCAGCACGGACAGCACTGGCAGCATCATAGACGGTCCGAGAGTCCGGTGTCCTTTAAAACGTTCAGCAGGGCATGGAACGCGTTTCCAGGATTTGAAGGGTAACAGTCCGGGGACAACAGGTTCGGAGGGATGCCTTTGCTCCCCTTCCCTCCTTTTAAAGATTCACTTCGCGTCGCATATGTATGAAGCTTGTCAAGCACGCGCCATCGAGAACTGACTATGCCAGTGTCTCAAGCCGTCGGAACGGCGTCGGTGGCAGCCAAGAAATAGCGTTGCTGGGAAACGAGGTTCTGCGCCAGTGTGAAGCCTGTCGTTCAGGGTCCTAGAGGGAAAGAATGCCGCGCGAGCAAGAAGGAGCGTTGCTATGCAACACCCAGGATAGTTTGTGTGCGGCGCTCCAGGCGGGAGCTCTCGAAGCCCGTCATCTGCTATACGGGGCACGACCAAGCGGCACTCCTCGCGCACTAGCGCTGCCAATTGCATTCACGTTAGTGAAACGACCTGCAATTATATGCGTGAGCGCATATGTCTTAGCCTTGGAGATTTGCGTCACGAGTATATGAAGCTCTCCAGTAAAAGTAATTACTGCGGAACAACAGACGTAACTGCTGTCTTGAAGCGGGCTAAAAACATGAGGCATAATTGGGCAAAACAACAGGGTAAACGATACAATGTTGATTAGATAATTAATGACAACATAATTAAGAGAAAGTGCGCTCCCGGGAAATATGAGTTCACTTCGTGGAGCGGTCATTTAATGTTTTCGAGTGTCACAATATAATTAAGAGGTCAACACGTTTAAAGATTTCTCTTTCGCGGAACAATTAATCTGTGAAAAGTCTATATCCGCCTCTCACCTCGTGTACTTCTGCAAGTGAACACACTTATGGTTTATTACTTTCCCCTTTTTATGCTCACTATTACAGTTTATAATTCGCTGCGCACTGACCACTTTTTTTCTGTTGCCTTTGTGGCGTCGTGGGTGACATTGCTTTTGTCGTCTGCAGGGAAACGTACCTCGTGTGCTTTTCGTGTTATGTTTTTGCATATTTGAGTCTTGTTTTTTTCTTTTTCTCCTTCAATAATGATGTGTCCAAATGCTCCATTCCATCAGATAAATGAAAACGAATGAACGCACAAACAAGTAAAAAATTAAAAAAAAAATGTACAGAGCCAACAAGGATACGGCTTCTTTCCTTAATGTTCCTTCGCTGTGATGTTTATACGTTGGTAAGGCTTTCGTAAGCCTCACAGAAGCTCACGCGGACAGAGGGAGCGGGGAGCAGGTCCTTGGCGCCAGGAGACGCGCGGGAACAATGGTGTCGCGGAAGGGACCTGTGTGGGCGCGACCGCAGGAAGCACGGCTCGGTTTCGGAGAGGCAGCTCGAATTGGATCCGTCGGTGAGAGTCAACAGCTTCGCTCCATCGAACAACGTCCCCGCGCGCCGCTGGGCATGAACCAGAATAGAGGCCCAAGCCTCGCGTACACACGACACGGCGTGGGCTGGGGTCGGCAAGGACGGCCACAGCCCCTCGGGGCTAGCCACACAAGGATAGCCGGCGGCGCGGCCTTCGTTAGGCATTTTCTCCCTCTGTGCGCTTTCTTCGTGACATTGATTAAGGCTCATGTAGTTGCCGACGGCAACAGCTAGTCGTGATAGCTAGACGCTAGGCACTTTTAGCGGCACAGCGAGCAATGTCCTGTGCGCCTAAAAGGGTTATTACACAGCCTTAGTACAGCACCAAAACCGAGGACTAAACGGCACCGTGGGCGTCCGCGGGGAAACACCAGAAGAGTGCATTGAGAAGAGCCGCTCTCCTTTGAATGCTCCTTGCTGCTTTGGGGACGTCAGCTGTGACGAAACGCTGGCAAGTCCATAGGCTGGAAATTTTATCAGATTGCTAGCGCGTTGAAGCAATGTAAACTGCGCTTGAACAAAGAACTGTATTTATCCGTAGACTAGGTGACCATCGAAATTGAGGACGCTGGGATAGGCGCCAAATCCCATCGCGAACCAGCGCGTGACGTCACTGTGGTAGTTCGCGAGGCTGCCGCGGAGGGCGCCCGGTGTTTTCTCTTTTCCCGGGATTTACGAATAAGTTAAGGCTCTAGACAAATGGTGAAACAAATTGTTCGTAAGTTTAACTATTCAATGCTACCGCAAATAAGAGTTTGAGCAATTCACTTCATTGTCCTGGCCCACTTGAAATCGCTGGAGAGATCATTCGGTTGTTCGTAATGCCTACTTAAAAATGTACGGAGTTTTCCCGTGTTTCATTTTTTTAGACAGTAGTTTCATAAAGCATCCCCACCCCCGTGTTGATTCTCCCTGTGTACATTAGGTATTGTTTGCCTCCCCTTCGTCAAATTTCTGCGAGTTTCCATTGACGTCATCTGAGAAGTAAACTAGGTCGACATACGTTACTTTCCAGCCCTCGTCCTTTAACCTCTTTTTTTGTTTTATTTTGTGCCGATTTTCATCATACCGGATCGGGAGAGGGTCGTCCGTGCCTTCCAGTGAGTCGTACAGACGGCCCTCGGGTTCCGTCGCCCGAGGGGACACGTCAGCCAAGGGCCGCGCGGCGCAGATGCCGATGTGGAGCAGTCGACACGGGGCCCACAAGAGAGCGCAATCGATTCGCCTCTCAAAGAGCCGACGCCGGTGCGAGTGCCGCGAACGGAAGCGGGCCGTCAAAGCGAGCGGCTCCGTTTCCACGCTGGCTGACACGACGCGTTCGCGACACGAGACGGTGGCCCTGCGAGCCCAGCGGCGTAGAGCGAACAAAGGCGGATATATCGTGTGCGCTGGCTGCACTCGCTGCCTTGAAAGGCTCGCCATCGGCTAGGACAACTGCGCCGTGTGATTTCGCCTGGTGCGCCGGCGTGTCGACATGAACATTTCAATAGAAGGTGCAAAGCCGTATATTTTAGGGTAGGAAAGCGGGAGTTGGACCATTGTAGCAGGATTTGAGTGACGGGAGCCTCAACAGTCAGGTATAGATAACCGCGTCCGGCGTCAGAAAAGTTTTAAACGGTGATGCTTGCCCGAGGACTCGTGAGTTACAGTCGACGTCACACACAGATTTTCCGGAGGATATGACGAACGCAGGCAGCTACTTTTCGGTTTGAATGTAAAATAAAATATCTACCACCCTTCAACATTGAGCAAAGAATGTATCCTGTTCAACTGTCTTGCAAATCGACCGAGCTGCCAGCTGCTTTATGAAACATTAGTTCGTTTTCAATGCTGACGAAAGTCCTTTATGGTGCTTGTGGTGGAAATCGTCGGGGCTGTCAGTGTTCTTTCCGTGTTTGATTCGAGGTATACACTCCCGACTTCAGCGACGCGCCGCATACATTGTTTGCGAGGAGACAGTGAATTAATTAATTATAATTAATTAATGTATTAATTATTTAAGGGAACAGCTAGGTCTGAGGCCCTGGCCTCAGTTATGGGGAAGGGAGGTATAAAGGAACATATTACAAATAAAAGTTAGAAGAAACAAAAATATTTTAGAATCTTTGATCGGATGGGTAGCAAGACGCTGACACCTTTTGAAGACAAACACCCGCCGCGGTGGCTCAGTGGCTAAGGCGTTGCGCTGCTGAGCACGAGGTCGCGGGTTCGATTCCCGGCAGCGGCGGCCGCTTTTCTGATGGAGGCGAAAAGCAAAAACGCCCGTGTGTACGAGATTTCGGCGCACGTTAAAGATCCCCAGGTGGTCAAAATTAATCCGGAGTCCTCCACTACGGCGCGCCTCATCGCCTGCGTTGCGTCGGCGCGTTAAACCCCCACAATCAATCAATCAAACCTTTTGAAGACAAGCAAAAGCGCAACTGAAAAGACAGGTGCCGAGACAAGCAACAAATTCCAGCAGACTTATCCCCCTCCCAGTCTTTTTGCGTCTTTTTAGGAGCCTGGTGTCCATCGCGCATCGCTCGCTCTCTGTCCACGTGCTTTCTGTCTGTGTTATCAACTCTTTCGCTTGATTTGCATTCACGTTTGCACTAAGATGGGCCCACAGGGTAGTTGGTACGCAACTGCTACTTCTACCGCGTTTTATTTCAGCATTTAGCCGATGTATCTCGATACCAACTTGCGGAGTTGCGTTTTTACTTTTGTTTAGGCATATTAAGTTTGTTGCGACGTAAGGCCCTGAGATCCATACAGTGTGTCGCGATAACATTGTTCTAAGCGCATACCTGCACCAGGCTTATTGTTCAAATCCTGCAATCTTATCTGTTTAGGTATAACAGGAAAGGCGAAAGGACAGACGAAACAGCAACACAAAAAAGAAGAAAATACAGCCGAATTTAAGTCAAGATAGAAAAAAAAACCAACAGTCTTTTCATAGATACTTTACATAAGTATATTCCTTACATACGTAGTTTATAATGAACCATTATCCGCCCGCAATATTGCAAATTTTTTTCTTCCCTGCTACACAGTGGATTCGGACTTGTGACGTTATTCGGGAAAGTTAATGCACCTAATTCTGCAACTCTCCCACACGGGCCTTGTTCATTCGGTTGAACTTCTGTACGAAAACCTACAAGACAAAGCTGAATTAAGCAGTTTAGGATAACGAACGGCCGAATTCAAGGGGCCCCTCGTCGGGGCCACCCACTGCGATAAACGAATCCACACGTATGGTGAAGCCTCCCTGGCGATTTCCCAGTGCGCGCGGGATATTACGCCATGATCAGCCGTCTTGCAAGACACTCCTCGGCCCCCGCTCCGATGAGGCAGCGCCCTCCCACGCTACTGGCATTCAGGTCTCGACACAGCGCATCCGGCATGACGAGGCATCATTGTGCTGCATCAGGGCACAAGGCCTGGGGCGGTATTCTCGTAACTGTCCCTTTTGAAAACGTCCCTTTTGCGTCCCTTTCATCGTGACGTACTTCCGGTTAAGAAGTGGACGTTGGCAGCATGGAGGAAGGTTGGCAGTAGGTTTGCCGCGCTTGCGTTATGTCACTTCCGGCTGTTTGCTTTTAGCCAATCAGGGCTCGCCAAAAGGGACACTTTTGAAAGGGACGCGAAAGGGACAAAACTCGAGAATACCGCCCCTGAACTGTAGCATGGCAGTGTTTTCTTAACTGAAAATAGACGCCCGCTCCCCTATTCTCGAGCGCGTGTCTAATTGGTTCACGAACCATTACGCTAATTGATTTATTCGAACCGGCACTGAACCGGAACTAAATGAAACCACCAGGGGCGGTATTCTCGTAACTGTCCCTTTTGAAAACGTCCATTTTGCGTCCCTTTCACCGTGACGTACTTCCGGTGAAGCAGTGGCCCTTTGATTCAAATACCGTAACTGTTCTTGCAAACGCATTTTAAAGAACTGAAACCATATCAGAGTATCTTGTATGTGTTTATTGTTCCGCGAGCGAACCAACAATAAGGCGACGAAAAATCGTCTGCTCCAAATCGTCTGCTCCGAGTAGCCACGGCTCATAGCTCCGCCGTGCTTGCATGGCGTCACATCCGGGTGTTCGCTTTTAGCCAATCAGGGCTCGCTCAAAAGGGACACTTTTGAAAGGGACACAAAAGGGACAAAACACGGGAATACCGCCCCAGAACCAAAACCAGAACCAAAACCGAAACCAAATCGGTATTTCTTTTTCCGGTTCGACACCCGTATTTTATCGCAAATTTATTGAAAGCCAAACGCATGGTGCGTACTTCAAGACCCAAAGGTCCGCTTTCTCCGCACATAAAGGCTTTTTTTACCTGCTCAAGAACGGTCGTTCGAGCAACGGATTGAAAAGGCGCCCACCCCATGCTGTTCCTGTCGAGTCCAGTGGCACTTGCTCGTTGGTGTCAATACAGCGACGGCGGACGCCCCGACATACTGCGCGCTGCTTGAGGAGTATAGGTGAATGGGCACATCGAATTCGATGGAATGACATACGAATCAAAGGAACGTCCTTTGCACTCCTTATTCGTTGGTCAGCGGCAAATGTGTGCCTTTTTTTTTCTTCCAGAAATATGGAGGGATATTTTGTGTATCATTTTCTGCTTCACGCTTGAAGCGCGCTATGCTCACAACCTTGACGCAGATATAATGGGACCATCATTTGTAGCTTGCTCCCTTCAACTTGCGATGTGCTCAACCACTGGGCGACTGTGCGAAGCAATAAGCCAACTTTTCAATCGCGCACAGAGTAACAATGGCGCCGGTCTGCGAGCGCACAGAATGTCACCCCTCTAGGGATGTTCGTGGTCGCTGTGCAAATTCGGTATGTACGCAGGCGGAAGAAAATTTCGTTTTGGCACAAATCTACAGCTCCCAAAAGGAGGAAGATGCCTCTAGCTCCGTAGTATATCTCTCCTTTGCCTCTCCTATCCACCTTTCTCGCATCGCCTCCCCCTTTCCCCCCACCAGCAGGCGTTCCGGTGTCCACCCCTAGGTGTGACAAATTACGCGTGCTGGTGGACATTCCTTTCCTTTTTTTTCTTGACAATTACTTAATTCATTCATTCTCTAGCTCCGCGTATATTTCACTGGGTGAAAGAAACGCAACACACGGTAGGGAGACGGGCGTGTTCACTTGCATTTAATGCCTAACGTGGTTTAATAGTGTAATTACAGTGTTGAGATACAGGACCCGGGGGCGCAATCACAATCCTTATGATACAGGGGCCCGCGCTTGCTTGGGGCACGTTTGGCAGCCCAAATATATCCAAGCAGATCAAAAGCATCATAAGGGAAATAATCATAGGCAAAACAAGTCTACAACGAGCAAAAAAACCTCAATTTAAAAAAAAAAACAATCCTACACATACGTTTACCGCACCTAGTCTGCATTTAGATAGTTACGGGGCAGCTGGAACTGACTTAAAGGGGACAAAGCTACCCAACTTCAAAAAAAGAAAAAAACTCTTAACCAAAACCCTTGTAACCACATATCGAATCACGCTAATGATCTAGAATATTCTAGAAAAGTAGACGGAACCGACATAAAAGGAACCAAGCTATTGAAAAGTACAAAACAAGAGCTGTAACTGCCCTAAAGGAAGCAAAACCACCTAAAATTTTGTTTATAATCGACAAATGTGCCACAAATAGATACGTGTTTGAAGTAGAACAAGCAATTAAGGAAAAAAGACAGCGCCTGTGGGACTTGAACCTGGATCATTCTATTAATACCCAAAAACAAAACCTCTACACCACGAGAACAGCCGCCCAGAATCCGTTTAAACAGAGTAAAAGAAGCACGTGCGTAATGGTAGTTCGTCATCTTCGTTGTCTTTCGCAGTTGCACCCACGTCGAGATATGCGCAAGTAATGTTAAAACTAAACTTAAATCAAAACCACAAAACGACGCGACGCTCTTTCCCTAGCTGTCTTTGCGTCGTGAAAACCTAACAGACGTACGAAAGATGAATCGAACCAAGTAGAGCATCCGACGGAGAGAAAGGAAGATAACCGTATAAGCGCTGAGAAGTTGGCTCCCATTCAATCGATGCAGTCATCACGACTGAATGTTAGTCGAATTAAGCGGAAGAATGAATTAACCAAAGTCGGAATATGCAGCTTTCTACCCTAATGGGGCTTATAAGCTTGATCCAATTAAGCGACAAAATAGTATTCACCGGGATCTGCTTAACGGCAGCCAAGTCTATAATTATTATGTGACGCCAGTGAAAATCGTTCTCCGGCTCCATAAAGTACAACGCTGTTGCTTGGTGGACGTACATTAATGTATCTTGTCATTGGGGGACGACAGGGACGTGAGCTAAACTCACGGTAAGGGGAAAAAAACGCGCGGTCAGGTAGCAGGTAGCACAGGACCGGTATATATATATATATATATATATATATATATATATATATATATATATATATATATATATATATATATATATATATATATATATATATATATATATATATATATATATATATATATAGATTAATCCTGGCTATGTCCACTGCAGGACGAAGGCGTCTCCCAAAGACCTGCAGCCACGCCTATTGAGTGCCTGGAGGTCGAAAGTGTGGTTGTATCATTATTCGAAGGTTTTTAGCAAATGTCCACAATAGGGTTGCCGCCGTTGTAGACTACCGACCTTTCTTTATTTGTTTCCTCAACGAGCCCCTCATTTCTTAACCATATTATTCTGCGAAACCCTAGCGAGAGCTCTGTTCTGGCAGCCTTGATGCCAAGGTAGCATAAGAGGGCTTACGACCAGTTGACCGCTCATATGACAGGCTGTAGACGTTCGGGTCACGGCCCGGGGGTTGAAAACAAGGCCCCCTTCTCCCCGTGCAGTCAGAGTGCCGCTGGCTACCACCCTCAAGCATCAGATACAGTTGTAGTAAATATAAATACCCCAGAAAGTGAAGAACACAGTCGCCCATATAGCCGAATTGGTAAGGCATCACTGTCAGTGCCTCAGTGCTGGGCATGCGTGTCTGGTCCAACTTTTCCTCTTTTTTTCCCTCTCTCTTTTTTGCCCATTTCCCGTTTCCCACGTGCAGGATAGCAAACTAAGCTCTAGCCAGGTTAACTTTCCTGCCTTTCTTCTACATTCTTCCTTCCTTCCTTCATCCGAGACCAAATCGGAAGGCGGGGGTTCAGTCCCCACTCTTGACTCGTGTTTTTCTTCCTTTATTATTTTCCTACGTAAATTTAAAAATGTTAACTTCACTAACCGTAGTAAAGAAACGAAAAAAGTCTAACTGTTTCCTTATACCTCCTTTGGCCTTGTAGGCTGCCGGCCTTTCTTTCTGTATTTCCTCAAGGAGCCCCCCTTTTCTAAACTATATATATATATATATATATATATATATATATATATATATATATATATATATATGTGTGTGTGTGTGTGTGTGTGTGTGTGTGTGTGTGTGTGTGTGTGTGTGTGTGTGTGCGCGCGTGTGTGTGCGTGTGCGTGTGCGCGCGCGTGTGCGTGTGTGTGTGTGTGTGTGTGCGTGTGCGTGTGCGCGCGCGTGTGCGTGTGTGTGTGTGTGTGTGTGTGTGTGTGTGTGTGTGTGTGTGTGTGTGTGTGTGTGTGTGTGTGTGTGTGTGCGCGTGTGTGTGCGTGTGTGTGTTCATACTTAGCGAGGCCGTGTTTAATGTCTATTTGGAGGAGGAGGAGGACCCTCCGAACATCTGAACATCGCTCCCACTGCCCCCTCTTCGTGTGCGGGTTCCATACAACGGCACACGGAAGGGAAACAAGATCTGTATCGACCACAGCGGCAGCTAGATTCTAAGGGAGATACGAGAAGTAAAATTGGCAAGGACACTAGGTGCAGCCTTTTTAAAAACGTCGCAATGATTACATCGGGCCCGACGAGACTTCCGCGCCGGAAAGCCTCCGGGTAACGTCGCACGCAGGACACAATCAGTGAGTTTCTGCAGGATGGCGACGAAGCCACCGCACGGCGACGACAAGACGATTGTGGTTCCCAGGCAGAGCCCGGTTCCCAGTGCTCGGGGGATGAAGCGAAAAGGCGGCGAGGTTGGCCCGCACCCTGCAGCCGTCCGAGGTACCGCCTAAATTTAGCACCGGGTTTATTCTTCTCATCAGAAAAGCGGACGCCTCAGCTGCTTTGTTTCGAGGGAAAAGTTCGAAAGGCCGAGAGCTAAGGCTCTCCGTCATGCCCTGCAGAGAAAACACGCCATAAATTAGAGGCCGTTAGCCTGCAGCCTCCCGGCAAAGCCTTAGGGGTGGAATGAAGTAGACAGGGCGCGGTTGCGGACATCACTCGGCGTTAGCGTGGTGCGAAACAGTACGCGAGACCAGTGTGGCGCATCTTCAAAGTATTCCAGCAACGATGTTAATGAATGCAACCTATAACAGACGTTTCATGTCAGTAGAACAGCACCCCTGCTTGAGAAGCAAAAAACAGCGTTAGACTAGTCGCAGGGTTTTTTTTATTAATGCAGGAGTGCATAATACGGTGTTGTCTTAGTCTTGCAGTCAGGGGCCGCTCCCTTGCAATCGGGGTATAGCAGTAGTTAGTAAACTTTTTTTTTTGTAGCTCCAGTAGCAAATTAATTTTCGAAGGTTTCGAACGGTAGGAAGGGAGAGGGGGTGATAAAAAATAGGAATGTCAGCCGTGCCTGGTTTGCTATCCTACAGCAGGTTTGCTATCCCACAGAAACTGTGGCAGAAAGAGGAAGCGGAAAGAAGAAAAAGGGAAAAAACATGTGGGCGGGGTAGGGGGGGGAGGGGGAGCGCAGCATCGATGCGTTGAACGTAAAAGCGTAGCGAACACCGCTGCAGCCTTTTCGTCTGTCTCTTATTCGTAGGAAGTATCTGACGACCTTTGACGCCTGCTTCACTAATGACAGGCATCGCTGGCACTTTAAAATCTCCGCGTCAGAGAATGGCTGAACGCGTAGCTTCTTCGGCGTTGAGGAGAGCCGCAATCTCTGCTACGAAAAACAAAAGCAATAACTCGCAAGGGTCTTTATGGCTTTCCCCATTTGCAAGTCTTATTTACTTTAGTCAGATATCAATAGGTCTTGATGAGCGGTTTTGTCGGCCTGTGGAAGGCCAGGTGAAAGAGTATATATATATATACGTGAGAAGCTTGTCGAGGACGTTGACGCGCGCGTGCGCGTGTAGATTCCTGGGTACTCCATTGGAATAATGCGGACCTGAGGGGCAGTTTTTGATGAATTCTGGCGGCCTCCCGTTGAGACACCGAAATGTCTACCGTGTACTCGTCTATGCGCTCAACGGTCTGCTGTGCGCCTTGCAGACAATGCTACAGAGGCTCGGAATCTACGGATATGCCTCCTGGTGGCCTGCTTCCTCTGCATAACGTTAAGATTGTCAGGGTGCGGCTGCTTCCACCGTGCAGGCGGGAGGGCAGGCGCAGAAGGTCGGCAACCCTCGGCACGTGCTTCGGTCGATGCACTGGAAACAACAGCGAAGAGCACAGGCTCTGAAGGCATGAAGTCAGCTCCGGGTTAACTGGAGGTTGTGACAGAGCCACCAGTGTGAATACAAGTGCAATCATTGTACGAATCGCGAGAAGTAAACCAAAATCGACTGCTGAAGAGCTAGTGATGAAAAGCTACACCTTTTCGTTACGAATGGGCTAGTCAGGCACCCAAGCAGCCACGGCTGACCTGAAAGGGGGTTTAACCGCGTTCCAGGCATGTTAGAGCGACGGTGTCTTGCCGCCCTGTGCGCAGTTACCCTTCCCATAAACGGTGGGAGCGAACAGCCTGCAGGTATAGATGCGCCAAGTGACGAACAGGCCTTGTGAAAGCTGCCTAATTTGATCTTTAGGATGTACCTCGCAGGGCTCAACATTAAGCCTCCTCAACTGTCAGTCCCGGATTGTCCTCGGGCTGCCCGAGAGACGATCCGGCGCTCGAGTTTCCCATGTATTCCTATGGGGCTTCAGGCCCCAACGCAGTCCTCGGACTGCCCGCGAACAGTCCAGGACTGGTAGATCGAGGATGCTCAGTATATAAGCACTAAGCTTTAGACAAACTTTAGTTCCACCTTTAACCTAAGCGCTTTGACAGGTCCTAGATCTCCTCTCTCAAGGTCAAGATGTCATGTGACTCATGTGAGTCTTCTTTTTTTGCATTCGCGATTTTGCTATAGTAATGTTGCTGCCAGGAAAACAACTGTGTTTATAACTTCTGCAGCTCGGATCTAGCAAGCCAGAGCATGCCAGGTGAATTATAACGTGGCAAAGATTAAAAACACCGAAAAAAATATAGCGAAGAAGTGTTGAAACGAGTGCGATCGGCTCATGATAGTATACTTAAAATTTGAACTATACTTTTTTACCTTTGTTGGCGTATGTTCAAAACTTAAAACTATTCCGTCGCTTATTCTTTTTTTCTCTTCTACATGTATAGCACTATCGCATTTTATGTCTACATGGTATTGCATGCGGTCACTACATTTGCACACTGATCAGCTCAGTCTGGAGGCATGTGCTGCAACGGGTACTCCTCGGTCGTTTCTGACCATTTTCCCTCCGTCTGCCTTTTTCCTCGGGATTTTCTAGCAAGCTGCTAGACCGCGTGTTCTTCAAGGTAAGGAAAATGAACCTTTGCCTTAATGCACCATTATTTTGGGGCTACATTTTGGAAGATGAATCATATGCAGTGATATCTGAGCAGCAGTTACACCATCTGAGTGTAAGCAGCAGTTACACCACTGCAAATAGCTCAAAGGAGTGTCTTTCCCCCATGCTGTCTTTAGTTAAAACTAAGCGGTTCCCGATTAGGCAATGTAGATAGGCTGAATATGCAGAAAATACATTTGTGACGACAGGCTTGTTGCGGTTGCACGATGACAGGACAAACGCACGGACGCACTGGACGGTAGGCAGAGCTCATTTTGCAAAAGTAAGTTTTAGCGACCCGCCAGTAAAGATGCTAATGTGCCGATAAAAATCAAATGAAACGAGTTTTTTTTTTGTTCTTCTGCTCGGGATAATATTCGAAAATTTCCAAGCAGCTATAAGATCAGATCAGATAAAATTTATTGTCGCCACAGGTAAGCCCTTTCTCTTCAGTCTCCTTCCGGCAATGGCAGGATTCATATGAATCTCTGCGGCCTCTTGAATTAAATTTATTTGAGACATCCTCACTACGCCAAAACACGGACACAAAGCGGCCTGGCAAAGTTTTTAGACTTGCGAGAACATGTCCAAGTCGTTTGTAAATAAAGCTCAACAAAACTCATTAGAATCGCTCTCCAAGGCTAAGCAGCTACAAATATAGCCGCCCTTAAGTGGGCGGTTATCTGCTATGCTTAAATAATCAAAGATAGCATATGCTTTTTATACGTAATCATTCTTAGACATCCTCTATAAACCTGGTTCGGTAAAGGTAAAATTTGTGTTTATTATATCAGAGTCCATCTCCCTCTCCCCATCGCCGGCTTCACCCCCATCTTATCATAACAGACTAAAATTATGAAAATTTTTCATTTCAAAACGCCAGTAGGATACGGAAGTGGTAAATAAAACAATAAAACAAGTGGAAGCCATGTATTCTTTTTCTTTTCCCCCTACTTCCTTTTTTTTTTTTTTTTTTGCTGCGAAGGTGCTAGTGCTACCTCGGCCGTTATCTTTGTGACCGTCATTGTCGTAAACACAGAAAGTTGATTGGGCCGCAGACGCGGCCTGTACCCGTATGGGAGCGCGTAACAGCAGGTCGTTCATTCTCTTGGTCGAGATATAAGTTACCTCATAACGGCTTCACTGTGCCATCTTTCGACTAGAATTAAGTTTGCATAATTTGCAGCGAAGCTGTTATAATAGCTCTACATCAGTCTTTCCTGACCGTCGTCATTGTGAACAAACGAAAATTGAATTGTACTGGGAGTGTGGTTCCTTGGGCAAGTTGGTCATCCATTTGTGAAAAAAGAGCTGGAAGGGACGAAGGACGAACCAAGTGTCCGCAGTGTCTTGTCTATGCTCGCTTTGTCCGTCGTCCTCCCCAGCGCTTTTTTCACAGATGATTGTACCGGTAACACGCCCATGTGCGGCTCAAGCGGATAAAAGCGTTTCGTTCATCCTCCTGGTCGATATTGAAGGAAAGACGTAACAGATTTCCAGTAGCATCATTGGATCAGAGTTAAAGGGGCCATGAAGACAAAAGGCAAATTTAGTTCATAGGAAAGATTGCCTCATTATTCTAACGAGGCAAAAGTGCTGTCAGTGTTGTTCTAACACTGACACCACTTTTAACGCAAACTTCACTAAAACAAGCTGCATAATGATAAAAACAGAGGATAGCCATATGACTCACTAGCGATTTTTCCGCACTGAACCGATTACGTGTTATGGGCAGTTTGTTGCGATTGGCTGAGGCCGACAAATACAACGCAAATTGAACAGGCTAAATAGGAATTATAAGCCTGCAGAACGAGCCATTGCGTTTAAATTTAGTGCACATTTTTTTTACAGCAGTAAGAATTTTGGGATAAGCAATGGAATTTACGAACGAACACGTAAACATAGACGCACTATTGCGTACGGCGAGCGCTATGCCGGCCGACGCTGCACAGCCGTCGAGCACGTTGAGCTTGCCTCACACGACACTGGCCAACTGGCATAAGCGACACAGCCATATACGTGACCTTTCTTGTCGATTCGTGCACAATATTTCACGACGCAATTACTATAAACCATCCGCTCAGGAAAAAAAAACAAAAAAACAGTGTGCGGACAGTGGCCCTTCAGCGGTATCGTTCCGCCATCTATGAAGGCAAACGGTAACCTGGCTAACAAAAAACGTTTTTTCCGTGAGCGGCAGCCTTGGTCGATATACTAACTTTTGTTTTGTAAACCTGCCCTGGATACGCCACTGTCTACGTCACCAAACACACGATGTTCTTTAGGAATTATTGTTTTGGCTTGAATTAATTAATTTCTCAGTGAATAAGATCGCTTGCCGCCAGACAAGCGCTGAGGGCACTACAAAACACCAAATCTTTCGAATAAAACAAACTTGTATTTTGACTTCATGGCCCCTTTAATTTTCCCTCATTCTTTTTCATCGAAACTGTTTACCTCTAGTTCCGGCTGCATCCCTCGCATGCATTCCCAAGAGAGGTATCTTGGGCCACTTACTTCCGTACCGGGGACAAAATTAGGCTGCGGATGAAAAAGATGGGGAAAGAGGACGGCAACAGTGCTGTAGCAGTACCTAGATTCTAGTTCACTCTACCTAGATGGTATTGGCTGTAGCAATAGGGACGTTTAGGGGAAGTGGGGGAAAAGTGTGGCGCCGGAGTCCGTGCAGGCGGAATGCGCTCGTGTGGTTATGACGTCACGCGCGTCGGAGGTGCCAGCGCGGCAGCAGCAGGGATTGCGGCATATGGATGGGAGGTGCGGTGACCACGGCAATGCTCGCGTCGGCGTACTGTGTAAGAGCTGCTGAAGTATGACGTCATACGTGGTACATATAAAACTGGGATGCGCGCGTTCGAGAACTGCGACAAAACCGGAGAGGGAGAGGCGCAGCAGCGCACTCAACCCGGGGGAACAACTACTTTCAACGACAGCTTCGCCGGCATATTACACCTTCTGAGAGTGGATACACCCAAATTTTTTTAGTCCTGCTCTTCGGCGTTTACAGAAAACTTGCCTGCTGCGAGCTTACTGTTTTACCCTGTCAAATGTATGTGCGGGCATTTCTTTTGAATGCTCAGCTCGAATGTGCCGCAAATTCAAATTCAGAGACTAATGAAATTATTATCGGTACATTCAAAAGCACGAAATAGTTGCGGTTTCCCCGCTTTAAAATTTCGAGAGAATCGGCGGGTGCCATTAGACGCAAGCAAAGCTGGGAGGCGGTAAGGGGTAGAGGGGAGCACAGAACGATGAGAAAAGCTCCCGAATTCGGCGACGAAAAACAAGGGCGCGGGATCAGAGTGGCGCGGTGCCGTGGACTAGGGGAAGCCTTAGAAAGATGTTTTTCCACAGAACGCTCGCCATGGTGGCGTAATCCCGTGAAAGCCTGAAAGTGCGCGATGAAGCCGTGCAAAGAAATGCGCTCAAAGAATCCTCTGCCGCCCAAGGAGCGTTGAGGGCATCACGGGCACCCATATAATATTCTTCGACGTCTGACTGCACCGAAAATTGCGCGAGTAGTGCTTCCCAAATATTGAAATGAGCGAGAATGTTCAGCCGGCCGCGGTGTTGGTTGTTGGGAGGGTACAGTTATTTTTATTAAACGCATAGTTTTTTTTTTCATGATCACGATACCCGAACATTGACTAATGAGTTGATTCACTTTTCCGAAGAAAAACGTAGTTTGAGCATTGATCCCCTAATGACATAAACGAATAAAAGGCAAATTCATACATACATACATACATACATACATACATACATACATACATACATACATACATACATACATACATACATACATACATACATACATACATACATACATACATACATACATACATACATACATACATACATACATAGTCGCCATGTGTGGAGATTGAAGTAAGCAAAATCATGGTTCGCGGTGTACCTACACCCCTATAGGTAATGCCGAAGGGCGGCGATACATTGCGCTACTCCTAGATGCCAAGTTAAACGGCAACCACATGGAGCGTTTTGCTCGTGTCTGGCGGCCGTCGGCGTCTCCTGGTGCCGACGCGAAAAACGTTGGAGAGCGCAATTTGCCCCACCAAAATCTGACAGATAGGTTTGTTAGCTAAAAACCAAAACCACCTAATTAGTAAAATTGGCCCTTTCCTTTTTTTTTTTTAATTTGGTTTTCTCCAACGTCCGTTTCACGCCGACGCCCGTCAGACGCGAGCAAAATGCTCCATGTGGTTGCCGCCTTACAGCTTCGGTTCGCCATATCTATGAAAAATTAGCTGAAAGAAAACACCTCACCGCACTTCGGGCCCCAGAATACTTCTCGCGCAAGGGCTAGGCTGTTATTTTTTGTTTGCTTCATCATTACGGCAAGAGCATATGTTTATAAATTTTCCATGGTGGGTTTTGTAATATCCATAAGGGGGAAGACAGTGGGATGCATGTCACAAGCGGCTGGAAAGCCACGTGTTGGTCAAAAATTATTGTAAAATACTACAACAAAGAACAAATACAAAATTGGGTGAATCCTCCTTATTCAACGGGCGGGATAAAACAAAGGCGCTGACTGTGCTTTGCTTCAAAGGATCTCAAAGAAGGAACGAGCTCAGAGCCAGTAGCCAGACGGCGATGTTGTGTTTATAAAATGTATGTTTAACTTGGCTAAGGCCGCCAGGATGGCGCCAAGGTACAAAAAAAAAAAAAAAAGGAAAGGGAGCGCACGGGGCAAATTTGTCTGCCGTTGCTCTTTCTTGAAATTTCCTTAACTTGCGGATAGAAAAGTCTGAATACGAAATCATCCGTTAACCCGGTAGGTTGAAACCCCGGCGTTCCCAACACGCAGATGGCACGCAAAATGGCTGGTGGCTGAAAGAATTTAAAAACGGGTAGCTCGGGTAAAAAGAAAGAATGGTAAATTTGCGTCTGCAGCTGGGATTCGGACAAGGGGTCTCCAGAATGTGAGAGGAACGCGACCCCCGACCCCACTGCGAAAAAGAAATCTTGGGGCGTATGCATCGAACCTACACTTGGGCTATAAGGCGCGACGTAGTGGATGCCTCCGCATTACTTTATTAGACCAGCTTCGGATCTATACCGTGCGCTAAACCAACACCAGTACAACTCGCTAACTATACAGCTGACTGAAGATAGACCTAGCGGATGCGTTGTGGCCATCCACTTACAAAAGTGGGTCACAGACACTTACTGTGGCCTACATAGGTAATGTGAGCATGCTAATGATAAAAGTAGCAATTAGACGAGTAGCAAATCACGTCCCCCCTGAATTGCCCTCTTTGCCTGGCGATGCGAACGAGGGCACGTGTCGAGTCAGAGTAAACGAGAGGTGTAAGAAAAATTTCCAAGGAACAAAAGAGTGACGATAATATTGAGATGAGCTGTTTATCAGCTGGGCACTAATGCTATCGCAATCGCTATTTCATAAGCAGTGCTTAGGTGTTCCCGTAATTTATTTATTGTTTAGGCAAAGATATTACAGTTTGTGACGATCGGGGCGGATTTCTAAGCGGTGGTGTCTGGAGAAAGTGGCGTTGACATTTTAAATAGAATTTAAAAACCGAACTATAGCCTCACTAAATACTGCCGTCGGTCTACGTAAAATTACGTTTGGACCGAATAATTAAATATCAAAAATAAATGTTACACAAGTTCAATGCTTTGGTGATTTATCGCAGAAAAAAAAAAAAAACAGCGTGGTCTACGATCCCCTTTTCTAGTCCTGCAGCTCGTACAAATTCGCGGACGATTGCCCTAAAGGAAACACGACCGACAGCGGCCGTGGGATGATAATGGTTCTCTATTATAATCTGTGAGGACAATATTTCGTAGGGTTTGTCCTCAAATTCTCGCTTTTATAAGATAAACACAAGTAACCGGAGTGCAGACAAGTTCCGCGTAGGTCCATGTTGGTATTGGCCTAAAGCAGATGAACTCCATATATACTAGTAGGCCTGGCGCTTCCCTTTTTTTTTTAATCTCCCGTGCGGATATGCGTCACCTGTGCGTGGGCACGTGGGTAAGAGTGTGGAGCAGCAACGTCTCGTATTTTTGGCTTTGCTATTTCCGGACGCGGCGAAATCTACTAGCGAAGATGAATTCTTCTCCCGTCTCCTGGGCCAAATTGAAACTGCCCACAAAACTTTAATAAATGCGCCGCGTTATCAGCGAAGAGCCGAGACCACCGAGTGGTCGTGGTTCGCGTTTCAGAAGCAGAAACACCTGGGTGCGATCTCCTCAAAACTTCCGAGCTTGCAAAATCGTTTTGTTCTCCGGATGTGCAGCCGACCACGCATGCGCCGTGAGGCCGGCGATGGACACACGCCGCGAAAGAAAGTATACCCTCCTATAATAAAGTATTGACTGCTCTCGCTCTAGTAAAAGCTTGCTTCACAAGTATTTACCTTTACAGAATGCCTGCACCAGTTCTTTCGTGTAGCGCTGGCAGTGTAGTCTGTTATAGCGCGCAGTGTATTATATGACAGTTTACAACTCCGCGCGTCTAAAAACCACTACACACAAACTCGCACTAAAGCGGTGCACAATGGACCAACGTTAAACCCGCTATAGAGTAACCGATAGTTTGACTGTGCTTTTCAGCTTACGTATGCACCCCTGCGCGCAAGGCTATGTTCAGACTACCGACGCAAAAGCCATATCGTGATTTATGGACGTAAAAAAAAAAAGAAAAAAAGAAAACCGGCGTGCCACTTAGTTCGGTTGCCTGAGACGTGAAATGACGTCATTCTTTAAAGTTCTTACGACAGTTGCGGGATTAGTCTAGACCCGGCCTAAGAAAGGTATCGTATTCGGTATTAGTCATGCCGTGGTCTGTTACGCGTCGAGCTGTGGCGGCTTTGCACGTATAGACAAATCCGAAACAAATATGAATAGCCGTCTGACTGTAATTGAAGACAGTTATCACGTAAACAGCTTAATTAAATTTTGCAGTGTTATAGATTGCCCTCCCTCCCACGACGTGAAGAAATTTTTTTAGGGAAGCTAGTTCAGAGCGAGGCTTTAAGAAAAAGATAAATAAACATGCGCAACCGTTACAACTAACTGTATTAGAAAACGTGTTTGTGGCACTAATTTATAAACTGCGGCATATTAAAGCTCTATCTTACTTGAAACTTTGCATGCCTATAAATTCGGTTTGAAGGCTGAACAGTGCGTGGTGCTTCTTTACCAGACAGGTCCGCAATTTGCTGAGCCCGTACACTTTTCAATAAATCAGGAGTCACCGGTGGATAGATTTCGTTTCACGACGTTAATTATTGATCAAATCGAATGCAATTCAACCGTTTATGGCACAAGTTTGTGTATTTTTGGCTATTTAAACATGTGTGAAAATTTCGGTTTTAAATTCTCGCTCAAGCGTCGGTCCCGTGGAAACCTGACAGGGAGATAAGCGGGTGGAAGGATTCTGGTGGCTCAGGATATACAAATCTAGCCTTGCAAAGGTAAATTTGCAGTTGCGCAACTTTATGGACCGCTGCCAAATTTTGCCGCCGCAGCGCAATATCTTCTAAGAATGTGCCAACCTGTTCAAGCTATTCCGTTGTTCCCACGTAAACGAAGACATTTCTTTATAAAGCATTTCGGATAGAAACCAGAGGTATACCCTCCAACCCTTCTTAACGCATCAATGAAAGCTATTTCTCAACATCCCCCGCTCGAACCTGGATATGTATACAAGGATGTTCGGAGAAAATTAAACGGCCCTCTCAGGACTCTAGTCAGAATGTGCCACACGGCCAGCCCTGGTTAGTCTCGCGCCCATGAATGACGCCCATGCTCACCCGCGGGAGCAGCGCAAGGCGACGCGTGCACCCAGCGGTGGGCTGCCGTCATGCCTTCGAGCCAGTGATGTATCGCTCGGTAACCAAGCTGGCCCAGAGAAGCATTGAAAAATAAGCAGCGCGCGAGGAAGACTCGATCGCGCGGCGTCTTCGCGCCCGGACGCCCGAAGGACCCGGGCGGATGGAGGGGGTCGAAAGGAGAGCGGCGTCCTCGCTATGCGGCCTGCTTTGGTTGCCCCCTCCCGGGCGGCCCGAAATAGCGGGGCCCAGCGCGTGGGACGCCAGCACCCGGCAGCGGAGCCGGCGGCCTGCTTATCCCCCCTCAACCCGGCGCCCACCTTCGGCCGCCGAAATGCGCCTCCTTCCCAGGAGCTAACAAAGAATCCGTGCAGCCCACTTGGCAGCGCGCGATCCGCTGAGTGGAAAATTGGAAAGCGGGACACAGACCCGACCAGCGCACCCGCCTGTGGAGCCGCGCTTCCGACACCGCCCTGCTGCATCCTTCCCGGCGGCATCCCCACACGGGCTATCGGCCGCACAGCAGTGGACCGCGGTGTCCACGCGAATTGTAATCACCAAAGTACGCCCCACACGCCGCTCAGGCATTCACGCATGGCCCACAACGGCGCTTATTGCCCACATGGACGTTGTTCGCAGTTCATCAATCACATATGCGTGCTCAGACGCAGTGTCTCCGCCTTTCGCGTTGGTTATATTAACACGAAAGTGTTTTATTCTCAGATACACAAAGATTTCACTGACATCATATCCGGCACGGAAGTGACGCCTGTACAACGGAGCAATCGGCCTGTAAAAGGTGCACCCCTGCACACAGGGTCTGCTTGCGGGGAAGCAACCTTTAGTACTAAAGAGTACGTCATACTTACGGTTGTTCGTTTTCGGGTTTTATATTTTAACACGGAAGTGTTTTATACCGGTATACACTAAGCTTTCACTGACGTCATATCCTTCACGAAAATGACGTCAGTACAACGGAGCAAGCGGCCTGTAAAGCGTGCACCCCTGCACACAGGGTCTGCTTGCGGAGAAGCAACTTTTAGTACAAAAGAGTACGTTATACTTAGATTTGTTCGTTTCCGGTTTTATACTTTACAACGAACGAAAGTGTTTTATGCCAGTATACACTAAGATTTCACTGACGTCGTATCCGTCACAGAAATGACGCCAGTACACCTTTGCAGAAGCGACCCCGCAGTAGGACGTCGCTCGCCAAGCACAGCCACAAGACAGCTGCCTACCCACCAATCATGCGCAGCTGCAGATTTCACTGCAAATTTCGCATTCGTGTTTTACCGATTCCCATGACAGAGAAATCAACCAGTTTTTACCTTTAATAGTGCTGTTCGCCTGTTAAATATACCTTCAAGCGCTCAACCTTCCAGGGGATGACACAATGGATGCTATAGAAAAAAATGTGCCTACAAAAACCTAGCTTTCGATCACGCATCTCTCGTTCTTTTTTCGCGTCGCCTTTTTCACTGTTTGTCTGTGACGTGGTGTTGCGGAAGCAATGTCCTCATGCGACGTCTCTATAGCAATCAAAATAATGCGAGACGCTGTCTAAACACGGCTTCTCGATTCTGTTGTTACAGCGTTCTAGGCAATAAACAGCCTTGAAGTCGTAGAAACAAATGCACTAACTTAGCCTGAAAATGTTTAACTTTTTTGACCTACCGCTCATTACAGCTATGGTCACTGTCGCGTAGTACAGACCGCCAAGGCGGGGTGGGGGATCACTTCTTGGGTCGATGTTTTTCTTTTGAATAAATGATACCCTAAAACGTCTATAGGTGCCTCGTTTCTCTCCCAATTTTCTCCAAGCGGTGTTCTTCCAATCCATCTGTTTCCTTTTTATTCTGTTTTTTCTCCTTCGCCTTACTTCCCAGTAACTCCGTTCCGGTGCGCTTTTGTGAGAAAAATTACGACTTTTTTTTTCTTTCCAAATGACATTGCTACTGCAACTACTCTCAACGAAGGCTTCTTAGATGCGATAGCTGCGTTGAACGTCTGCCAGATGTCGCGTCGCAGCTCGGTGGACAGAGGAGGGCCACACGAAATAGAGTCTGAGCACCCTTATCTGTCCTGCAGGACCCGCTCAACCGGCCGTAACCTACCTTGCTGCCTAACATGAATGCTGCTGCATTTACAGGCCGTTCGGTAGTCACAAAAATGTACATTCCCTATAACGCGTGAAAGTTCCTGCTCAGAGAAACTGCGCGACAAACTAGCTGGTGCTTGGAGATGCATAAAGACGAAGACACAGCCGCCGTCCGCTTCAGGAAGTTTATCTGGTGTAAAACTCTAACTTCGTCGCCAGATTTAAGCATCGATTGCTTTGTAGTCGTAACCAACTGCAGCCTGAGTATATGCGAAGTGCATATGGCGCCCAATTTTTTAAAAGTCTCACGTTAACATAGTGATGTTGAAATTTTTTCCCCTTCAACCTCCATTATTCACTCGCAACGCTATTGTTCCTACCTGATGCAGTGTCGGAGCCCATAAAATCGGGTTTCGCTACCGATTTTCACTGTTATGATAACGGATTTATAGGCGCTTCCATCTTCACACACGAAATGAACACACCAGTTTCCAGGCCAGTCGAGACTAAGGGCTCAACGCAAGGTATGCTGGCTTGGACGTGATGCGGTCATACTGTGCGCGTATTACTTTCTGCGGCAGAACAGCACAGGCATTACAGTAGGTTTTGTAATGAATTCTGCTGTCAGAGGCCTTATTAGGTAGCATAGAGGAGGCCGCGACTCCTAAAAGTGATAGCGTCCTCGGAAGAAGTCTGGTCTCTCTTGCTGACTGTCTGTTGCGGGATAAAAACTGAAATAAAAACTCGTCATGCGAGAAAATATTCCAGAAGGCACTGACACGGGGTATGATGCAGAGGTAGCAGGAGGGCTACCGCTCTCTGTCGGCGTAACGCACTCGGAGGGCGGCAGATGCTTGACACTAAACTGAAAGCTGAATAGAAAAATTTAGGCAGAACAGACGTGGCGACATCGTGCCAAAGAATCTTAGAAGCAGCAAACTACATGCAGAGATATATCACACCTCCACGTAGCTTGCTTCTAAGCAGTCATAAGGGCGGGAACCTGCGTTTTGGGTATTAGTATTTTGTCGCGCACAAGGGATTTAGAGGAATGAGAAAATAGAGGGGACACTACATCCTAAAATGTGTGCAGACGTAAAAGTACGTGTTCATAAGGATCGATCATTGATTTTTCTGTGCTCAGGAGATGAGCTCATGGGTTACTCTGATTTCCACAAGTCAATATAAGCGATCCATACGGGGATGAGAAAGGGAAAGGAAATGACATCGAGAAGTTTCTGGCAAGCACAGTTTAAAAACATAGATAGTCCTGTCAGTCGTACCGTTGATTATAACTATATTGTTATGTCACACGTATTTGCCGTGGTAGTAAGCGAGTAATAGCTCATAAGTGTTCGTGTAGTTTTTCCAAGTAAAAAAAGGAAAGAAAGCGTGTCCGCCTTTGCCGCAGTGAGGAAGTGACCTACAGTTGACTATGGGACACGTTAAATGAAAAAAAGTAGTCACATGTGCACCGCCTTCTGCCTACTATCACGAAAGCTATGGGGGGCTGAGGAAGGCATTTGCTCTGCTAAGAGTAGTTCCAGCGGCACCAAACGTCGTTCCTCTGCGGCATCTTGGTCAGCTCCCGAGAGCTGTCCACCAACAGATTGACAGGGTTAGCTTATTAAAGAACGTACGAAGTGTCTTTCCCTCGTGTTACCATAAGGATGACAGAATGCGTAGTTGTTGATCAAATATAAAGCAAAGAACTAATTCTGACCGATTTCTGCAAACAAAATCAAGAAAAAAAATACAAAAGAACAGGGATTACTAGTTGTGACATTGGAATGCTCTATCATTTAATCCGCCTCACAGCAGAGCCCAGATAAACCTGTGCCTTAATTTAATGCTGGGATTGTCACATTTCCTTCTCACGCAGTGCCTCAGAACTAGGGGCAGCGAGGCGAAAATCAACAGAGCTCGCGAAACTAAAAGAAAAAAAAAAGCACCGGTAGGTGAGAGACAGGCCCTCCAGACACCCACTCGTTCCTACCGGCTCTCTGTCCAAAGAACGCAATCTGCTCCCAAAGAGCGCACTCGTCTCTAAAAGCGAAATAAGAAAATGAAAGTAGCACAAAGCCCGAAGACGCAGCGCTTGTGCAAGACGGCGCTAGCGGTGGAAAAGCAGCGCAAGCAGCCGCGTCAGGGGAACATGCGCGCGGCATTTGCAGTCCGCGGCGTATAACGTGAAGTTCGCGACCGTGAATTCCAAGTGGGCGAGCCGCCGGCGCGACGCATCTGTCCCCAGGTGCCGCGCTCGCTACACACGTCGAAGCGACGGCTGCCGAAAGGACTCATGTGTCGCGTCTATTATAGAGACGCCGAGGAGCCGTCCCCAAATCCTGTCCCTAAATTATTCGCGCCTTCGCGAGTCTGGATGGCGTAAACACGGCGTTGCGACGCAGTACCGCGCTACGTATAAATGAGGCCCGCCCTCCATGGGCACAGTCAGCGCGAAGGTCAGCGAGCTGCAGACGTGGTGCAATATTAGCGGCTGGGAAGTTAACGAGCCACCACCCTGGTTCAGAGCACCTTACTCGCAGCCGCCTTCACACTAAAAGACTAGCCGTCGTCTCTAACTCCTCTGGAGTTGGCTTTAACGAACAAACTTGCAATACTTGGTTTATACTTTAGTGAGAACTCTCGTTTTCCATATTTTGCTTTTGCGTATGAAAACGCTGCGCCGTAATTGTAGGTGAAGCCGCAATTATTTGCGTTTTTTTAAGCGAATTGTTTTATGCCTCACTGGTGCTTTCTATCCTTACACCAAAACGCACTGCAGGAAAGCCAACTTACCCAATGAGCGCCTCAAGAAAAAAACGCTTCCCGGGGTCGGAATCGAACCTGGCCCCTCGCGTTATGAAGTCGACGTCTATCCGATTAAGCCATTTCGACACGATCGAAGCAGTTTGGATTTCGGACTTTGACTCGAGTTGCATGGGAGAAGCTTTCGCATTTTAACGACCTTTCTCTTAAGAAAGGTGCTTTGACTTTTCCGAAAAAAAAAAAAAAAAGAGCGCATATCCGGTGTACATTTCATTATCGCGCTACTGTCTTTCCGCGATCAATTACATTTTATGTCCATTAAACAGCCCGCAGACGGATCGCTCCTAAACCGTTTACTCATAGTAACGTCATACGGCCGTTCCCCGACTAGCACTGGCAGCGTCACAAGTTTCGAAATTTGCTCAAACTCTCGTGCATCCAACAAGAATCAAGCCTCTTCGTATTCCACGCAACCCGCCTCAAATGGGTCAGTGGGGTAGCTTCGTTACGACCCGCTTCTAGGCAGCGAGAAGCGCGCCATAGTAGAACGTTGGGAAAAATAACCCGCCCGCTGTGACTGTTTAAGCGCGAGCTAGCCGGAACAACCAACCAGTCATTCCGCGCGTCTCTAATTTCCCTGCGCATTCCGAACTTTTTATGGTCCTTCTCTAACAAATTACCCGCTCGGCATGCACTGTGACAGCGCATTCTGTTCTTTTATTTCCCGCCTGTAGACGCCTTCAATGGCTCGTAAAGCTTTAACTACATTTCTTTACTAAGGCTACGCTTCGTACGGGGAAGGGGGGGGGGGGTGCAAATTTCCCTGTGGGCCGCCTGGATCGGACCTATGCACAAGGGCTTTTCGGACTCATTTTTGGCGTTGTGTTGAATGCACGTGTTCCCCAATCTCGCACATTTTGAGCGCCTGAGAGGATCACCGCCACGAAGGATCAGAGGCTATGCAGAAAAGCTAGCTTTGCGAGCTGCTACCACACGGGATTTTATGTTATGTAACATTCTCCTTCTTTTTTATTGGGGGGGGGGGGGGTGGTATAAATGCCGTATATAACAGTATTTATTATAGCAGTAATGCTGGAGTCATGCCTAGATCATTATCGCAGTCCTGCCCACTGAGGGAATGCAGGGATGAAGGCGCGCTGCTGCAAGTGTTAACGTTAGCAGGTTCAATTCCCTGTTGGATAGATTTTGGCGGAAGTTATGCACAAACTTCCCGTGTACGGGACATTAGCTGCGCGTTAAAAAAGACTAACGGGCAGCACGCGTAAATATCTTAACCCATTTGTGACCTTCGACTCGTCTTATGAGCTTTACTTAATAAACACCAACCCTTCGCATTTCTAGCATCGAGTTTCAGCATTACGTCGAAGGTTACCTTTGAAACCATGCAAATGATCTTTGAAAACATCAAAGAAGTTGAGTTTTCACTGTCAATATATATATAGTAAGATATTAATAATATAATGCTTGTGCATGTTGCTTAGAGAGTTTTTCAAACTCCTAGCTTCTATTAGGCCCTTGGAGTCCCAATGCAGCGTGTTGGACACCCTTTAATTTGTGTCAATGATTTGAATAAAGCGTTTTCTTATCCTGTTTCAGTTAAGTCGGTTGTCAGTGGTTGTATTGTGTATAAGGATGCTGTTCTCGCTGGTGATCAGTATGGGCTCCAGAAAACTACAAAAAGTGTTAAAAAATGGCGCAAATGCTGCGATATGTAACTTAATGCTGTAAAAGGGCACTTTGAAGAATGACACGCAAAAGGTATTCCAGCATTTTTTGTCAACACATTCATGATAGCGAAATTTCTCAGGCTTTGTATTATAAGTAGCTAAGCGTCGTTTTTGTACAAGCTTTATCGTGGTCTCAATATATATGTGAAATTTGCCGATGAGCAGTTAAATAGATCTTTTTTCGGCGACAGCTTAAGCATGGCCTTAACAATGTTGCGCTTTTTGCGTAGCACACGTTAATTAGATATGAAATTGGGTAGGCCCTGAAATATGAGACCGTAAATTAACAAATACATTAATCAAGCTAACGCAAAGAAATGTGTTCTTTCATTTTTGGCCAATACAGACAGCAAGACACCCCCACACAGCTCCTGACCCCCAATCATAAGTTCCCACCACCGAAACAAGAAGGAAACAAAATCGCGTATTAGTTGTACGCAACATCTCATCGAAAAAGGTCGCTTTAACTATATGGGTGTCCCTTAAACCGCTAACCCACGGTGAATGCGTTACACACGGCTACACGCATTACAGTCTTTTTTTTTTCAAAAGAAACTAGGCAATTTTAAAAGAATGCACGCCATCCACCAATCCACCCAGTGAAGGTGATTGGATAACGAAGCTGTAAACGACACTCACAGCGATTACCCATGCGACGTCACTTCAATTCACACACATGCTCTACAAAGAGCGAACCCAGAGACAATTAAAAGCACTTACCCACACCCTTTATTACTTCAAAGAGATATTCTTTGCTAAAGTTAAAGCAATGCATGATTCATGAACGGTGGTTGGTCGAGTTGTATTGGTAAAGCACATGAGTTGAAACTCTTTTTTTATTAAATTAAAGGAAGCTCAAACCCGGTGTTAGACGATGTATTGTATTGTGTATAAGGATGCTGTTCTCGCTGGTGATCAGTATGGGCTCCTCCGTCTCTGCCGCCGCCAACGGAGGCGACGAGATCGGCGGCAGAGACGGAGGAGAAGTTAGATGCCATGCGTTGGTGTGAGCTTACTTTAATTTTTTAACTCCTATCGCATGCGCAAGGCGCGCGCAGGGCCGCTACACGTGGCGTGGGTGGTGCGCACAGCGGCACGAAAGGTCGCGTGACGCTATCACGTGGCATTCAGCGAAAACGCATGGGGTAAACATTCAGATGTGCTCGGTGAGTGCACCGTCTGTTGGCGCAGCTTGCACTAGTAGTGCAAAGCTAGAGAAACAGCGGAGCTGTGGGTCGACCTTCTTCTTGCTGTTTTGCTAAGTTTTGCTAGGTGTTGCAAAGCTTTGCTAAGTTTGGTTAGGATTTGCGATGTTCTTGTTAGGGTAGGCTGGGTGTTGAGTGATGAGGCAAAGTTTAACTGGATTTTAAGAGGCCGTTCCGGTCGGTCCCCCACACAGACAGTGGATCCCAGGGGGACCTCGGCTCGACGTCGACTTCGCTGAGCGGCGGCCTTGGAACGGTGTTCGGGATCGGCTCGGCGTCGACGATCGCATTCCCGTTTCTCGGTACGCCGCTTCTTCCTAGGCATTGCGAACCTTATTCATTCTGCCCATGTGTGAGCCTGGCGCGCCGGCTTTATACGGAACGGAGGAGCGCACGCGCAGTGGCTTTCACATCTCTCCCAAAACGCTATAACCGGCGGTCAAGTCCAAAGCCAACGCCCGCGCTACGAACGCAAAGAAAATGGTGTGCTCTCGTCCGAGTTTTCCTAAAGTTTCTCTAAAATTTCTTCGCATTAAAAAAACATGATAGCTCAGTCGGATAGACGACGGTTTCACAACGCAAAGGACCCATGTTCAATTCAGGCCTGTGGGCGCGCTTTTTTTTTTTTTAATTTCCTATTACAGGTTTTCTGTTGGCGTTGGACAACTTACGCCGGGTTAAACAGATCCTAAAGCATATTTCAAGTTACGTTCCTGGTTCATTCATCCTGCCGGAAATCTCGTTATAGCCTTGGAATAGCACGTGTCTTGTTGGGCCAATCTTTTCGATCGGATGAATGTTGGATCAAACCTTTCGATGGACTATAGTATAATGCACGCTTGTTATCAAGTTGCTTATAGGCATGTTTGTTGTATCTTATCTTTGTATTGCTTATGGTCCCTTTTATGTTTCGCCTCGTGATAGGTTTGTCGACATGCTCGTTATGTCTGCTATATTTTTGTGCTGGTTTCTTCGGGTACAAGTATATGTTTATTTTTTAGGTAGCTATGTTTGAATGCAGGCTTCACTTTGTAGGCTTCAATTCTGGCCTGAAGTATTCTGAAACGAAATGAATAACTAAATAATTGAAGCACGCAATACTTTGGGGAGAACGTTGTGGTTACCGAAGCGTTACGTTCTGTTGTAGGAGCAACAGCCCCCCCCCCCTCCCCCCCCCCCCCCCCCCCCCCATCTTGGGAGCAGTGGCCTCATGTCGCAACTTTTTTTGCAGACCGCGGCGTTGCCTTGGAGAGTTTCGATGCGAATTATTTCGAGCCTGTGTCGTACCGTTGCGAATTGAAGAGAACCGTTATAAGCTTTGAACGATGGTACGTCACGACGGGCATAGGCACCCTGCTCAGCGGGCACGCCCGTAAAAACAATTTGCAGTTTCACACGAAAAATGTGGATCACCGATGTGTAATTATGGAATACCAATGTGAAAATGTGGAATTATAGAACATCAACTAGCCTGAACCGAAGCCCTTGCTCGTAAAAACAACCACCGTACTTACTGCTGTCGCACCACAACGCGAACAAGGCGCCCCGGTAGCAAAACATGCTAAGCGCTTGATGTTGCACACTGCGGGAAACAAAATAGCCCACCTCCTTTTCTTTCAGTCTAAATTATACCTATTCCCCCTGAAGTTCATAGCTTAGAGAAGAAAATAAGCCAGAGAGAAAGCGACGAAGCAATTATTGTTACACACAAAAAATGTATATAAAGTTGCGTTCGTTGCTTTAGTGAGCCCAGTTGAGAGAGAGAGAGAGAGAGAGAGAGAGAGAGAAGAGAGAGAGAGAGAGAGAGAGAGAGAGAGAGAGAGAGAGGAGAGAGAGAGAGAGAGAGAGAGAGGAGGAGGAGGAGGAGGAGGAGGAGGAGGAGGAGGAGGAGGAGGAGGAGGAGGATACAGCCAGCGCGGAGCAGCAAACGCATCCCGAAATTCGCCTTTACGGGAATAATGAGAGAAAGAAGCCGTAGAAAGAACCTGCAGCGCCACGACCCCTGGTCAGGTGCCCCCATTACAAAAGCGGCTTCCAGCGTCGCACCTTCACCTACTTCACCGGAGCTAAGCAACGAAAGAAGGAGGAGAGCGAGGGCTGATCAGAAGCAAAAGTCAGCGCGGCGAAAGCGAGTGAGAGCAGAGAGAGAGAGAGAGGTAGAGAGGGGAGTAAGCTGTCACAGTCCATAGACGCGCCGCGGCATCGTTGCTCCACGTGCGAGCGCCGCGCGGTTTCTGCACGGAGCGCGAGAGCCGGAGGGAAAATAGATGAGCAGCGGAGACGAATGCGCGAGTGCTGGGCATCCGGCGCGGATGCGACAACGGCGGGTGGAGAAGCCCCGCGGAGCGCCCCCGCCGGCCGCGAAAGCGAGCGTCGTCTGGCGCAGGGCCGCCGGCCTTGGCGCGCCGGAGCCGGAAGTAATAAGGGCTGCTCGGCCGATCCGGTCACAATGTATTACGAGCCGGACGCGCTGGTCATTTATCCTTAATTCATTCGTCACTCTTCTTCGGCTGACCCTAATTATGATGTTGCAGCGGTGGGCGGCGGGCCATCCGTCCCCGAGTCCGAAATGCATTCGCCGCGGACCACGCCACCGGACGCCGGCGCCACCCTTTCGCGTGCGGCCGATTCGCTGCGCGAAACGCCCGGCTTCGCGGAATCCTGCCCACACGAGTTCGCGGAAGACACGAAGAGAACGGCGAATCTACGCCCGTACCCGAGCTCGTTTCGCGGAATGAAAAAAATGCAGACAGCCGCACTGTGCGCTTCTGATTTTCAGCGCGGCCGTGCATTTGAGGCTGGGCGTGCACTTTTGCCTCTCCCTTCCCTCCTCAAACATGGAGGCTTGCACGCCAAGATCTGAGCAGTGACGAGGGAAGAAAAAGGAGCGTTATATGAACGTTAAAAAAAACGGGGTTTGTAGGTTCTTGTTTTATAGGGAGGAATTATTTCCGATTCGACGCGTATACGTATCTACGAACAAGTGGGTGGTGCTAACTCACAAAACAGATGACTGAACGGGAGTCTCGACGACAGGGAGATGTAATTACGCGCAAAAAGAAGCCATTACACTAGGAAGGGGAATACCGGTGCTTAGGACGAATTTATCAAGGAGGACAGACTTCATAAATCCTGAACTTTCTCCTGCATGTCCCGTAATTACGTGTGTGCAGATACATATTTGCTTGCGCTAAGAGGGTTTGTCTGTTTCTCTATTTCATAAATAAACGAGTAGTCGAAGGACTGAGATAAAAGCCTAAGCTCGGGTACCTTGTTTTGAAGTGTTATAAACGAGCGCTAATGTGTTCAGTCTGCCTATAAAAAGAGACCACCCGCGCCTGAAATTGCATGACTTGTCTCAGGACAAATGTTTTATTGCCGAAAAGAGCTTTACAAAGACAAATATACGTATCGCTTGTATATCACGTTGGGTTCTTTACACCAGCCGCAGTTTTCCCAGGTCCCCAGCTCTTTGTTTCGCACATGAACCACGTCTTATTAGAAGAAACAACATCTCAGATGCGCTTACTTCGATTTTTTGTTTGTTTTCAGCGGATAGCTCGAAGTAAGATAAAGCTCTTGAGAATAAACTAGTACTAGTCATATAATCACGACCCCAACGAATCGCTCATGGCGAAGTGACGAATAGTAAGCTTCGCATCCTCTTACAAATCTCCGGCGCGATCTCTCCTCGATTTTTCTCGGTTCCAGAGACTAAACTTTCAATGTTAAAGAGGACTTTGAGGAATTTCCAGGCACGACAAACAAGCAAAAAAAATCATTTTTTATGGCAGGGCTGCAAAAAAAAAAAAAGGATAACCTGTCGACATGGCCTCAGGATGAGTGTGGACGGACCTCCAGTCTCGATATTATTTTTAAATCGCAGGTTAAAGAATGTCAGGGACCTTAGATGCACCGCTGGCACGAATTAATTTCGCTCAACAAAATTGATTCAAGAACCCCTCTGAAGCCGTATGATCGTCCCCGCAAAGGCTTTAATTTACCCTTGCGCAATCGTTGAAGCTCAGGGCGGCGTGAAACCCCGTACACTTAATATAGCGGTACTCTTTCCAGCTTCAGGTTAGGAGAAATACAGATTTGGTTTTACGGTAAAATAAGAAAGTGGATGTTGCAATTGGTTCTTTTTGACAGAACATACGACCTTTGACAGATTAAGCTGCGCCCCGTATCAGTCCCATAGCAACGAAGCCTCCACCACGAAGTATCCTCCTTAAGTTTTGTTTTCTGCACGGCGGTGGAGTCACGGTCCTCAGAGCTCTAAAGAGACTTTCGAGTGCCTCGCCTTTCGAATGCCCGTGTGCACGCGCTCTTGAGCAACTGCTTGCTGTGCAACGTGAGCGGCAGAGAGCGCAAAGCAACAAGCCAAGTAACCAAGTAGCGCGATGTCTGGCCTCAGCAGCGCCGTTTGTGCGTGTCCAAGCGGCCCGTTATGCAACATGGACTCTGTTTCTTAGGAAGGTGTGAGTTGAGACGTGGAAAGTGAGTACGTGTCGGCGGTGCCTATTAACTTACTCTACTTACAAAGCAGGCTGTTCGGCCTGAACTCCGGATGAGGAGAGGGGGGGGAGGGCACCTGACCCTGTACAAAGGGGGTCACGTGACTGTGCATGCTGAAAAAATGTAACTCAACAAAAAACTTTAAACAAGATCTCACCCACCGTAATAATGTATGTATGTATGTATGTATGTATGTATGAATGTATGTATGTATGTATGTATGTATGTATGTATGTATGTATGTATGTATGTATGTATGTATGTACGCACGTGCGTATGTATATATGTATGTATGTACGCACGCATGTATGCATGCATATATGTATGTATGTACGTATGTATGTACGCACGTACGTACGTATGTATGTATGTATGTATGTATGTCCGTACGTACGTATGTACGTATGTATGTACGTACGTATGTATGTGTGTATGCATGTATGTACGTATGTATGTATGTATGTATGTATGTATGTATGCATGCATGTATGCATGTATGTATGTATGTATGTATCTATGTATGTATGTATGTATGTATGTATGTACGTATGTACGTATGTATGTATGTACGTATGTATGTGTGTATGCATGTATGTATGTATGTATGTATGTATGTATGTACGTGTGTATGTATGTATGTATGTATGTATGTACGTGTGTATGTATGTATGCATGCATGTACTCCGCTCTCTACCTGCCTCTCCCACCCCCCTGTCTGTCTGTAGGAGCTGCATTCCTATTCCTCGCGAGGGATCTAGTGCAATGAGCACTCTAATCCCGACCCTTCTCAATAGTGAAAATGTGCCATCCGTCACTAGGTAGCGGATGCAAAGGGAACGCGTACATCTTAGCGTGTGCATGGGTAAACCCATCACCTGTCATCACATCGTATGTTGCTACTGCTTCCTCTGGAAAAGGAGTTATAATCATTCATTTCTTCTTTTTTTAGGCTACAACAAATCTTCGCTGTCCCTTCGATCAACTCAAGCCACCATGGCAATTAGTCTCAGGGGCTGGAACTACTCTCCTTTCGCCCGGCGGAGCAATCGAGGATGGCAGGTGCACCCTGGGAAGCGACCTACGGGGCGCGTTACGACGCAAAAGCAGCAGTTCCTCAGCATATCGGCGTCGTGGTAAGGATCCGGCAGTGCGCTCTGGCCTAGATACGCACGCGTGTGCGTGCGCGCCGCGGGAATGGTGAAGCAGCGCGACAATGGTCGCACCCTCGGGCCGGCATCAATATTTATCCGCCGTGGCGCGCATCGTCACGAGCCGCGAGCACGCACGGGCCGCGTGATGCTCACGCGCCGCTCGCGCGTGCGGCCCGCGCACGCCCTCGAACGCCAGCGATCACGCCTTCGGGCCTGGCTGCCTGCGTGTCGCCATGACACTTGGCTAAGGTTACTAGCAACACCGGCTAGGGGCGCCGCTTCTCAACTGTACAGGATAAGCCTTCGGACGGTTGCTCCGTACATTTTCCCTTAATTAAAAAAAGAAGGGGGGGGGGGGGGGTATAACGCCCCGAAGTTACACCTCGGCTATGAGACAGGCCGTAGTAGAGGTCTCCGGATTAATTTTGACGACCTGGAGATCTTTAACGTGCGTCGCATTCTCTACACACGGGCTTTTTTTGTTTTTCGCCTCCATCGGAAAAACTTCCCCCGTGACCGAGATCTAACACGCGCCCTTGGGCTCAGCAGAACAATTTGCCCTTAATAGATGTACGCAATGCCTACGGGCCCTAGTGCTGTTTCGGAAACAAAATTTATGCCCCTAACATGCTGTATTGCCTCCTTGGCTAGAGCAAGTGCCTGGTAGGCTCATCTCGTCAGCTTTTGCCTGCGTCACGTCTCCTTCAAAGCCAAAGCTTCCTTAGTGGGACCGATTGCGACCTGTCAAAAAAACTAATGCATTTCCCCATAGACCGGTTGTTGGACCGAAAAGGTCCGATAAGATATCTGGAGACACGGCGCGTGCGTGAAACGGGGCTTCGATTGTGTCAAAGCGGTTACTTGAAAATCGTTAAAAAGAAACGGTTCTAGGTAAGACAAAACATGCATCGATCACAAAGAAGAACTACAATACTATACTCATAGATCACGTATCGGTATACATTTAGATCGCTTGTATATGCGTTTACTTAGTGCGCAAAAAAACGTCCCATGGGTTCGTCTTTTGTTTGCGATTTGTGTCTTTGAAGGTTTTACGATAGATTGAACGCACTTTCAGCGAAAGTTGGACGCACTTTCAGCGAAAGTTGGACGCAATTTTGACACAGTTTTGAGGTGAGAAAGCCTTCGTGCTTCTCTTAACTTTATTTAGAAAGGGATGGCAATATTTTTTACAGTGCGTTCAAACATTTAGGTTCAATGTTCGAGCGTGTGGAGTAGCGCAGCAATCCACAAGCTTCCCGTGCTCGTCAACACGTTTTGCATAAACAAAGACGATCGCTGTGAGCCACTCGAAAAATCGTCGTTTGAGCCCACTGCCCCGGAGCGATTCCCGTTTCACAGCAGGCAGTGGGGTGCGGGTTTAACGCTAATCCTGCAAAATACGTCACGTTTTTTTTTTGTACTTCTCCGCAGTAAATGCGGACGCGCACGCGCGCACAACACTCACAAAGGCATGACCGCACAACGGTACGAAACTTCTGCAGAGAAGCCTTTTTTCAGCAGTTACAGCCCGTACGGCTCTTAGCACTGCCACAAATTTGCACAGCCGTTGGGACTATGCAAGAGCTTGAAAAACTTAAATGGTGTATTCGAGAAGTTAAAAACGTCTGTTTTCCACACACTGGGAACGTAAGGTAGATATAAATACCTCCTCTTTTTCTTTTTCGCCCTCTGACTAGACCTCTTCCCTACCTTTATATCCTTGCAGACGCGGTGCACTGACACCCTGCGGCGATATTAATACTGCGCACCAAACCCCGTACGTACGACATGTTGCGAGACGACTGTGGAGTCAGATTTGTTTGTAAAAGTTGAGGACTAGCCTTTTTTTTTTACGCAGCCCCCATCACTAACATTATCTCCTTCTGCCCGCGGATCGATTCCTTAGGGGTAAAGCTTATTTGTGCGTGCTAATTAAAAACAGCCGCCTAATAAGGTTAGCAATTGTTGCACCCGTTGCACCCTAACTGGTTTCGACCATTGTGGGGCCTAAATCGTCAAAAGCTAGGACAAGTGGGTGCGTGACAAACACGACACGCCATAAATACGCTGTTCAGCAAACATGAACAACTATTAGGCATGGCGAATGCGCCGCCCCTCCTGAAATGCATTCAGAGATAGATAATAAATCTTATGGTAGCGGCTTTGTTAGTCGAATTCCACGAGGTAGGGCGTGAAAGAATATCTTAAACTACCAGAAAGGCGGTCAGATGGTGACAAAGCGTGGCCCAGGAAAGGCTATGGCAAAGTAGCCGGTTGAACTGATTACGACGACTTCAGGGCCTCTGAAAACACTTGCAACGTTCACCTCTAGCCTTGGCAGCGTTCCAGCGGCACACGGCAGACGCCTAGCTTCATCTCTGGTCACTGTATTGGTCTCTATAAAATGGAGTAGCTGCTTAGAACATTCCTCTAGCTGACCAACCTTATCAGCTCCCCCCCCAACCCTCACGCGCGCAAGCGCGCGCCCGCCAGCCCACACGCACCCCTGCCTGTAGAAAACGCTTCACTGCAAGCATATTCACAATGGGGAAAAGCCCAGCTTTCGGAAGAAGGACACTCTAGGGCAGATTGTAAACCATAATGAAGTTTGATAACCAGTAAAAACAAACTTTTCGCTATTGTTGTTCGTAAACAGAACACTCGGAGGACGCATACCCTCCCAAAAGACTGACCAAAGAGTTGACGGTGAAACAACGGCAAGTTCTATAGGGGGGGGGGGGGGGGATATCTTGGATGTAAACACCGGCTGTCGCTGAAGTTCATTCACATCACGGCAGTGATTATTTTACTTTTGCTTTGCCGCTGCTGCAACCTCCGACTCAAGATGAATGCATTACGTGAGCACTTGTATAATTATCTGAGCAGAAATGGACCCCCTTCTTTTTTTCTTTTTTTTTTCTCGATGTTCTTGCGTCTCTTTATTCGAGCTCTCAGAATGCCGCCGCAGACATTTTCTCTCATTCGTTCTCTCTTTAGCCAACCAATGCGATAACATCACCGGATGCATGCTCGCTTAGTGTTATTCCCTTACCGGGCGATATTCAATGCCAGTTAAGCAGGGAACAAGTGCAATACTGCGGTACGGGTGGGCCTTGAAGCTCAACAATAGCGCATGCATCCTTTCATAATGCGGGGACATAACCTCATCATTCAGAATAATCGGTGGTCGCTGAGAGCGGAGGCACAAACCTTTTGTAACGACTTTTCTCTTTGGGGTAATCCACGGTGTTTTTAAGCATGGACAGCCTTACGTAACAAGCTTTTGCTTTTCGTTATTCTCTCGCCATGCGCTGTGCACCCAGCGTCCTTCTTTACGTAACTGCCCCTTTAACAACCATCGAATTTTCGCCTTGCTTCGACAGAGAAAAAGACGTACAGACTTCTGCTAATGGGCTCACGTGTGCCGCGCCGAAGACCCATTCGAAACGTGAAACTCAGATCGCACGGCCCTCTTCTTGGCGCCGCAGCGCGTGGAACAATAACGTATTTGACAGCCACGGGGCAAGATATACTCTCGCACTGAACTGACGGCGAATATTTGGTCGTCTTTTGACCAAAACTCTGACATTTAGGTAAGCAGGACCGAGGAATCAAGAGGAACTTTAGTGATGCGTCTGTGGAGGCATCTTTAAATTTCAATTCGCCATTAAAAGGGATAATCGTAAACAGCAGACACTGTTTGGAGTAACGGACCGTAAGTGCTGTGGGGCCCCAAAGAAGTAAGGCGTTACTCTAGGTTGGTCTTAACGCATGACCATTGTAATGACCCTTTCTCATGGGGTCCCTAATGCGTCGGTGTGCGCTGTTTAAAAACTATTCAAGTGTCCCATTTCTCCAATGACTGAAAGAATGACAACAAAGACAGCAACAGATTTAAGTCTACTGCAGTACGGAGGCCTCTCCCATCGACGCCCAACCGCTACTGTCCTGCGCCGCCCGTGTCCGTTCTTTGCCTCCGATTTTCTTTTTTCGTCCCTCCAACGAGTCACTGGCCCGGTTTACCCTGGAGATTCCCCAGCTGTCATTTCGTCTCACTACATTGTCAGCCCAAGTTCATTTATTTCCTTAATTTGAGCTATGATGTCTTCTACCCTAGTGCGTCGTCTGGGTGTAGCATGCCTGTTTCCTATCCCTAAGCGTTGCTCCTATTACCATTCGTTCCGTGGCCCTATGGCCCAACTTAGTTGTTGTCTACCAAAGCGCCAAGCTTCCGCTCCGTACGTCAACACCGGCAAAGCGCATCGGTTGTGTATACTAT
>NW_027526203.1:383090727-383107142 GCF_048455015.1 Haemaphysalis longicornis | reverse complement strand
TTAGTTGTTGTCTACCAAAGCGCCAAGCTTCCGCTCCGTACGTCAACACCGGCAAAGCGCATCGGTTGTGTATACTATTCGTTTTAGTGATAACATCAGAGGGGCTTAAAAATTAAGTGCATAGTTCACATGCTTTCTATATACTAGTTTTTCTGGGTTAAAGTATTGAATTTCCAAGTCTGTTTGACCTGTTAATCCCATGCAAATAATTCCTATGTCCAGAAAGGTTTCTTGCAAGAACTTTACCCATTATGTTAACCCATTAAGGTATGTACTATAGACCAGAGAAGGACGTGGCAGCAGCTAATTATGGCGCCATTTTCGAGAGAGGTGTCGTTCATCATTCTTTAGCTGAAGTAATCTTCTTGAAGTCTAGCATAACAGGCAGGTATTAAGTACGTACTCGGCCGCAGTGTAGCAAAGCAATTCATTTCTGTAGCTAACGCTGCATCCCGTGAAACTTTTTTTACAGCGGAGCTGTTATAGGCTAACCCCTGTTTTTCTTTTTCGTGCGTTGACCGAGAAAAGCCGCTTCTTTCCTCTTCACTTCGGTACACCCTCTTCACTTCGGCCACCTGATCGGTTCCGGTGATTTATATTTTGAAGGAATACGGCGTATATGGCCCCCTGAAAACAATGTCTTCTCAGCAATGATTTTGTGTTTCGAAGAGAATCCGACTTTAAGGAGGTCGGTGTAAGCTTGGTCTTCATTCTCTGGCTTTCTCACATTGTGAGTTACACAGTGAAGCCTACTCATATAGAAAACAAAAAAAGGCGGCAATGGACGCGAACCCGAAGGAAGGAGACCACCAACGACGATCGGGCCGCGGCTACCAAGCGTAATCGCGATGCCCGTCCGAACCTCGAATACAGCTTGGAGGAAAACGAAAGAAGTCGACGTGGCTACAGTTCCGCTGAACGCTTCCCCGGCCCGACTCTGCGGTTTGAGCCATATCATGCGTATGTAACTGCTTCGCGTTTTACGGACATGAACGAAGTCATTTGGATTTGAGATTTTTTTTTTTTTTCGCGACGAGGCGGAGAGCGTTAATCTGCACTGCAGAGACGGCACGGAATGAACGATAGCTACAGAATGCTCGCTTTATGTTGTGGAGGTCGGCAGTTCGGTTCTCCCCGGGCGTGTCCTTTCTTTTTTTTTTTTTTTTAGCTGCCGTTGGCGTTTTTGGAAACTGAAAACGAATATTTCGGCAGAAGAAACGCCCCCGACTCAGGCAGAATCGTCAAACAACGTACAACACAAGCAGGAAGCTCCTTCAATCGGTATGTTTACTGAACCCTGCCGTTGCCTCTGGATTGGGCATGGAGGTTCAGTAAGCTAAAGTCGTTAGACACACTAAGAGCAATGCAGCGGCGGCGGCGGGTGGCGTGTCTTTAGAATTTTCAAAATAACATTTAAAAATTACCATACAATTTAAACTTATGTAAATACTTGTGTGAAAAGGTTTTCAATAAGTGAATAAATGTTCCAGCTGTTTCAATAGCTGCAAGGTTTGCAGGTCACGTGACCGAAACACACATTGTAGTGTCAAGTTTCTACACTACGAACCTCCACCCTTCCGATTTCGGAAAGTTTAGTGCCGAAATATAATTATTTCCTCCACTTTGTTTATGAATTGCTTGTGGTTACCCCACTATATCAAATGCTGGCTTTCATATGAGCTAGAAAACATATACTCAACAAAAATCTGTTCCTTTAAGTGCGTATAGCAAAAAGTACTACAAGGACACAGATGCAAACAGTGACATACACGCTACACAGACTTTTTTTTTTCTGCACATTCTCCGGGTAGACAACACTCACATGCCTTTCAGGTCACTTTTCTGGGTCGCGCCGCCCAGGGGTATAATTATTTAGACTCAATTATGACCTCGCCACTGCCGCAGGCACTTTAAGGGGGGCTGTGATTTCAAACCCCTTAAATGAAATTCTCCCCGGGCAACACTCTAAGAAATCGCCGCAGGTGGGCGTCACCACAACGCCCCAAAACGTATGCATATGCGTATCAATATTTCCGTGCGACATGGCAAACGGCCTTTCCCTCGGAGATATTGAAGAACTTCTCCCGAAATAAAATTACGGCCACGCCAGGACAACTCCTTGTTATGCACGTAAACATCCGTAACGATATCACATCTGTCCTAAAACTAATACCATCCTGCGTAGTAATAAGTGTCCGGCTATACTTCATCACACTAACCAACACTCCCATCAAATCGCTCTCCACGGTCATAAAGGGCGTCCGCACAGGACGGTCATTCTCCTCGAACGACTTTCTTTCCAAAACAGGCCTCCGCTGGCAGTCACGGGCAGTCGGAAGCGGGCCGTCTGCAGCGCATCTGAACATTTATACGGCCGAAAGCAGCTGCAAGTCAAAATGAGTCGCGTGCCGTGTTGCCAGGCCGGTACATGCGCAGAGGAGCGCCTCGGCCCTTCGTCTGGGGCCGGTCGCGCATAGAAAGGCGTCATTAACGAAATGAGCGCGGAGCGAGCACGCACGCCGCTTCTTCTTCTCCTTCTTCTTCCCCCTCTCTCTTTCCCTCCGAACCGCGGCCACTGGGGCTCTAGACCCGGCCCCGCTGGGCTCCCGATCGAAGTGACGCGGCTGAGAGCGGCGCAAACAAGCAACGCTGGATAAGCGGCCGTGCCACTCGAGCCTCGCGAGTCGATCTGGCCCACAGCTGAGTGGCTCGGTCAACTCTGACGTCGGTCGCCAGCCCGAGTGGCACCCGAAGCTGGCCCTCTCGGCCCCCCGCCGGCATACGCCATGAATGCGCTGGGCCGGCCAAGAGCTGCGGCTGTGATTCGCGCGGTCTCGATGCCGAATTCTCGGCCACGTGAACGACGCGTCCTATAGCCGCAGGAAGCTGTAATAGTTGACGATGACGGCAAACTATAAGTGCTTCAAAATTATGCGTAGCGAACGAATAAACCGCCAAACCATTGGCACAAAACCAACTATTGCTTTTCAGAATTTTGTACGTGCTCAGGCAGGTGGCTGGGTGTACGCAAATATTGTACGTGGTTGTGTGACTGAGAGAGGCATGCAATAAAATTCGACCTCTATATATGGCGCATTGCGTGTGTGTCACGTCTATAGGCATCTTTGTATGGGTTATATAGGGGGTCTTGCTAATGGGACTCTTCACTGCCCACACATCAGGTTGAAGAGGCGTCTTTACATTCACGCCAAACCCTGTCACGCTCTCCAACGAAGACACCCCTTCCCGCCACCTTCGTTTTGTGCTGCTATGACATGCGAACGCACCCGTGCGTACGTTCGGGGCTTCGGTTCCAAATAAAGAGGCCATGAAGACAACAATACAAGTTTGGTTCATTAAAGAGGCTGCTTTGTCCGGATAACAGTGATACCAATTTTATCGCAAACTTCACAGAAATAATCGAGATAATAAAGAAAGCGGATGAAACAGTGGCGACTCCCCACTCACTTTCCGGCGATTTCTATGTGGTGAGGAAACTCTCCTCTGTGATGTACATGCGCACCTAGTACATACCATTTCATTGCCTCACTTGTAACGTTATCTTTTCCTTTCCTTTTTTTTATTTTCCGCTTGCCAGTAAACATTTCTGTGACGTTGTCGTTAGTTTTTATATGCTGTTCGGATAACTATTTTTATTTGGGGTCGCCTCTGTGTGTTTTTTTTACGTGATGCACTGTAATTTCTTTTAGCTCCGTTTTGTTTTTGTGTTTTATTTACATTGATGCACTGTAGTGCACTTCACCAATGTGGAGAGGCAAGATGAATAGCACCGCACCAGCGATATAGAGACGGAAAAAAAGTGTGAGGGGGGGGGGGGGGGGTTCCTGCACTTGTGCATTCCCAGCCCGTCCTTGCGTTTAGCACAGCTCTACCAGCTCGAGTCCTCCAACCGCAACGGCCACGTCATCATCATTACCGTGAGCAGCATCAGTGTCGCTCGTTTTTCGTTTTTCGGTATCGCATATGACCCAAATCTTGTTCGGCAGCCTTATAGGACAGTGGTACCAGCGAAGGGGGGGGGGGGGAGGGGGGGGGGAGGGGGGGAGGGGGGGGAGGGGGGGGGGAGGTAGAACTGCAGACACCTTCTTCCAGTTTAGAGGAGAGGAACAGGGTTTTAATTCGTTGTATACAGAGAGGCACACACGCATGCGTCTAGGGAACGATAAAGTTTAGAATCTGGCCGGCTAGCAAAAACAAAGTTTCAAACCAGGTGTCAGCCTCATGCCGAAATGCGACTTGTCCTGGTTAGTGTAACTACGGTCGTCCTTTGCACCCCTTGTGTTGGGATAGGTTCTTAAGAGGGGGGAGATGGTTTGGGAAGCAAAGTCTGAGAGGAGGTTCCGTGGGGCTTCTGAGGGGTGGGGACGCAGCATGACCCTGATCGAGTATTTAGGGAACACCGGAAGGGGAACAAGAAACACGATTCAGCTGCCGTATCACTAAATGCTAGAAAACAAGAAATATACGTGCCAAAAGACAGTGTTTGAAGAAACGAAAAGCTACAAGAAAAGAACACATCTAGGAATGGGACATCTGCTGGGTTAAGAAAATACACTCTTGGAACTATGGTGTCGAACCGGAACCGAAATCGAACCGCAAGCCCGAACGTAATCGGTATTTTTGCTGGAAGTGAACCGGAACACGAACCTTTTTTTTGTTGTTGTTGGTGTTATTCGCTGAACCCGAACCACGGCTCAACCAGAAGAATAAATAATGGCTACGGGTTCCGATGAAAGGGCTCGACCATGAGAATTTAAACAATTGAAGCGAAAATTTCAATCCTCTCGTTGAAATGTATGTTTCGTGACATCAGCAATTACGTACACAGGGCATGTACCAGAAACAAAAATAGTATGTTGACCGGGGCTGCCGCCATTTCACAGCCGCCCTCTTTCGTTACCCCGTTTATTGTCCGCCTTCCTAGGTGGCGCAGCAATACTGCCCAAGGACCGCTGTTCGCTCTCAGCTTCTGACCGGACTTGTATACCTGCCGTATTTTTGTTACGGTTGATAGTAATCGTTTTGTGAAATATGAGGTGACTCGACACACAGGGTCATGTAAGTGGCCGTGCCGCTTATGTCGGTTTGTCAGTGCCGTTTTAGAGAAGCCCAACGCGCCTGACAGCTGTGTTTAGGCGGTGTCGGGCGGCAAAATGCCGCACTAACTACTTCCTATGTTTACGTGTTCGTTCGTAACTTTCATTGTTTACACAACCACTCTTAAAAATATTATGCACTAAATCCAAGCGCCTATAGCTCCTTCTGTAAGCTTGTAGTCCTCGTTTAGTTTCCGTTGGATTTTTCCGGCTTCAGCGCATTGCAACGAGCTGCCCATAATACGTCATAAGTTTAGTACGGAAAAGTAGCTAGGGCGCCGCATGGCTATATACTCTGTTTTCCTCATTATACAGCTTATTTGAGTGCCGCTTGTTTTAAAAGCGGTGTCAGTTTTTTTAATGAAACAATCTTTCGGGTGAACCAAACTCGCATATTTGTCTTCATGGCCCCGTTAATAAAGGGGGTACAAAAGGAGCAGCGCGGAACCTCAAAAGTAGTCTGCGTGGTTCAGTCTCGCCATCAGCCCTGCAAAAGCGTAGACGTCAGCGCCGACTTCTGATGATCCCGCTATACCGGCTTAGCACGACAATGGTATTCATGACATTCATGAGAAGCAATGCGGCGACTCCTGCGAACGCTGCTCCCTCTGGACCAGCATATCGGAAGACACTCCCAGCTTCGACCACGTAGTCGACTCCCATGCCGGATAACTTTCAAGAATATTTGCAACCTAGCTATAAGAGATAGCTACAAATAATTTCCTTCTGTTAACAGTTATTGATTGTACATTATGAATAGTTGTTTTTTGGTTTCTTATTCATACCGGTGTCAATATATAATGTTTCCATTTGTATTTTTTCTTGTCGATTGATTGTCTTTCAACGTAGCCAGCGAGTACGTTGGCATTATTCGCATTCGTTCTCGATTATGATTGGAACTATGCTTATAGTTTGCCTATCACTGTCATAAAAATATTGTTTTGTTCACTACGCGGGACGGATCCGATTCACGCTGGTATCGCTTCTACCGGCGAAAGCTGGGCATCAAAGACTAACCCCGTAAGTCACGGGTTATAGGTGGAGTACTCGTTCTTCCTACGGATACACGACAAAACACGACAAGGTGACAGCCGCGGTGGCAAAGTGCAGAGCACATGACTTCACCGGGCCCAGGCGATGTAGAACGGCAGAAGTAGACAACGCTGCTATCAGCTCGAGCATCGTGATTGGTGCGCTCAGACAACAGTCTGCAGTCGGAGGCGCACTGTAGTGGTGCCCTGCCTGCAGTATTACCCTTTGAAACTTGAACACAGAAACCTTCGGCAACGCCGGCGTCAATGCGGTTATGGCATACGGCCAAATCTCTGAAGAAACACTGCTGTGCGGGTGGGCAATGTACGGAGAGTCTGCCATACCTTAGAAAGTGGCTCCCAGCGGTCTAAACTTGAACAAAATGATCTCCAGAGTTGCTGAACAAGCTTCTCCAAATAACGCCACCACATTTTTGTGCTCCTCGAGAGGCTCTCAGGTCAGAAACCAATTTGTTCATCTCTATCTCTTTCCCGCCCGGCGACGTACGAAGCATCTGATATAACGCATCGATTGGCGGCGGAAGATCAGGCACTGCGGACTGCATCTCGGGTCGCCTGAACAACGCTTGGTTCATTAGTCCTGTTAGGGGAAGTCCTTACAGGATATTCCCACAGTTGATTGAAACACTTGGCAGTGAGTGTAACGTACCCGTGTCTAAGGTGGCACTTGAAAACATAGTAATTGTGCATATATGGGAACATGGTCACTACCGCACGCGCCCACATCTGCGCCCCATGTTGCAGCGGACGAAGTGCAGCTAGACTGTATAAATAGACACCTAGGTATAGACAGTTGATGTATATGTATAGAAGAATGTCGGTAAATAATTATTTAAAATGTCCATGCCATGCCCACGAAAAAAATTAGCGAGACATCGCCCTCTGGTATTGCTAGTGCTGCTCCCGCCCAAGCCATGGTGCCCACTGAACGATTCAGATCCCCGGAAACTTTCAACAACAGGTCCAAGTGACAGTCATGGAAGCGTCCACACGGTGACATGCGTTTAGTCATTTCTGAAAACGTGCTATTTTTTTTTAATTTCACAGTTACAGCAACATATTCATTGCGGTTTTGTGCCGGAACTTGATTCTTTTGAAGGGAAGCTGCGCTGAGTATGCTCACAAAGAGCAATGTCCGGAAAGTCGGAGTGGCGACGTCATATTTGCTTCACAGACCGCAATAAGAAGACAGGGATAGTTTAACATCATTTGCTTTAAATCTTTAAATAGCACCCTTTGCTTTAAATTCCGAGCGTTCTATTGGTGTATTAACGACAGACGTAATCTTTATCGTAGGAACGGCGGTTGCGAAAGAGGACCATTTTTATACTGCTTGAAAAATGTCAGTATGGTCTTACAGCATCCACGATTACTACAGCAGTTTTAGAAACTGGTGTTTTGGCGCCGGTCAATATTGGTTGCGAGGCAGCCGTTGGCAGCTTCCGCATTGCCTTGATTTGGTCGTCTATCGTTAGGGCTTGTCCCTTATCCTGTTGGATTTTGTTTTGCTGCATCTGCAGTTGTAGATCAGACAATTGGCCTTCAGCCAGGCTGGTTTGAGGTGGCAGTGGAGGCCAGGTCACTAAAGCCTTCGGGGGAATATTATAGCCTGGCGTGATGCTGAATACGTCCGCGATGGCGTTGCCCGACGTCATAAGTGAAGCTGAATTGTCAACCTGGCGTGTGTTTAGGTTTGCAGTTGTCATTTTGTCACTGCAGTTGAGTGAGCGCGCCCTCCGCAGAACGATCGATGCTGCTGCCTGCCGGTGTGTAGAGGGATCCCTCACCCCTATCGCATAGTAGACATTTCAGCCCGCACCTTCGAGAAATTTTTTGGTGTAGCTTAGTGCGACTTGGCGCAGTACGCACACTTTTTTCTCTGCATGATGCCTCATCATGCTTACCACAGCAGCACCTACACATCGTACAAATCCTGCAAATGGGCTTACATGCTCCATGAAGCATTTATGGCACTGCAACGGCAGCGTGACGTATGGTCGTATACGGCTATTGCACGTAGCCTACCTTCAGATGTGTGGGTGGGTAAGGTATTCCCAGCAAAGACGATTTTGGCACACTCTGAGCGGCTGACCCCGTCCACGGTAAGGATCGGAACCGGAGATGACAGGAGCTCTGGAAGGTCCGTGTCCGGGATACGTACAGGCCTAGGGGCACGTTTTAAAATATATTCACGCGTCTTGCTGGCGTCGTAGAGTAGAGGTTCCCCTTCTGGATAGCAAGCTTCTGAAGCTTAGTTCTAATCCCGTGAACAGGGCTCTTTTTTTTAATGCCTTGTTATACTTGAAATAAAATATTTTTATTACGCGTGTAATTTATTTTTGACACTTTTGAGCATTATAAATGGGAGTTTAGGTAGTTTTGTTCCCTTTAGGTCTATTTCAGCTACTGTTTTTGTATGCTTTTTGTGGTTTTATCCTTTTACGTCGGTTCAAGCAGGTTTTGTTCACTATTTTTGTTATTTAATTCCCGTGGGTTTATTTTTGTTAGGTTGGTTTTGGTTCAGTTCTTTTTAAGTTGGGTGGCTTTGTCCCCTTTAGTTTGGTTTGGTCTGCCCATATATATACGTCCACGTAGGGCCTGGTAAGCTACTGCTGTAAATATACATGTACATTATATATATATATATATATATATATATATATATATATACTTGAGAAAATGGTAGACGCACGATTAAAAACAAAAACAGTGGTTTACTGACGTTTCGACTGCGGGACCAGTCTTCATCTTGAGTATATATATATCTTGAGTATATCTTGAGTATATATATATATATATATATATATATATATATATATATATATATATATATATAATATTGGGCTGTTTTGTTCATTTGGGGTTCAGTCATTGTAGCTGTTAGTTAGTTCAGTTAGGATGGTTCTGTGCAATTTTCGTAGGTTTCTACTTTGCAGATAACCCCTATAGCCAGCTCAGATGATATAGTCAGCTCACTCAAGCACGTCCGGCATATCTACATACACATCAGAGATGAATCCCACCATTGTAGTGCTCCCATATGCAGTGAACGAGCGTACCTTGATTTTGCTAATCGTGACATCTTTCAAGCTTTCAGGGCAGCGGGCGCTGATACGTCTACAGCGACGAGATTTTCCTTGTACTGATGCGTATCATCTTGATTTTGCAGCTATGCCTGTAGCTCGTACTTGGGAATGCGACGATCTTATAACGAACCCATAAAGAAGCCAACAGTTAAAAACTCCAAGTTGTAGACACCCGAGTATACAACCCGGGGTCTACAAACCGAGCCCGGCGGTTAAAATGAAGGCCTCTTAACCCGAGTAGTCGTAGTGGCACTGGCTACCACTCTTTAGTGTAGGAAAACGCATAAACACATAAGTATACCAGAAACCGGATGTTAATTCAGTCTGCCCGTAGATGAATTGACGTTGTCCGAAGGTTCTGGGTTCAGCTCCAACCTAAGGCGCATGTTTTTTTTCTCCACTTTCTTTCTTTCCTAACGCTCTGAAATTCCTATTTCCATACGAAGATACGAACTACTTTCCGTGTGCCTTCCTCGGTGTTCCTGACTGCTAACTTTTCTTTGCCTGTGCGCATATATTTTCTGATAAATATGCTCCAATGAGTGTGTCCCGGCACATTCTTCCATATGCGTACTTTAACATGAACCTGCCGTGGCGGCTCATTGGCTATGGCATTGTGCTGCTGAGCCCAAGGATGCGGGTTTGATCCCGGCCGCGGTGGCTGCTTTTCAGATGGAAGCGCAAAGCGGAAATGCCCGTATGTCGAGACTTCAGGGCACGTTAAATATCCTCAGGGAGACAAAATAAATCCGGAGTACAGCTTCTCTTCGGCGCAATCAACCCCATAATCAATCATCAATCAACTTTAATCTGGCTTAGTCACTGAACGACCGCTGCGTATGCTCATCGATTGCATTGATTGAGCAGCCCTTTTCAGATTTTTCCGCGAAAAGAAATGTACTAGCTGCACATTCAATGAGTATTTTTTTCACAGCAAACTGTTAAAACCTACATTAGGTCAAAGAAAAAGCCCACGCTGTGTAAAACATTTCGCGGTCCTTAAAATCTCAAGACTTACATCTATAGGCCTCCATGCGCTCAAGAGATCCTCACATAGAACACGAGCTGCCGGTGAAGCGCGCGGCGTCCGGCCCAGTCATTTCCAGCGCGCCACGCTTTTGAGTCAGCCCAAGGTGACGCAGTGCCGCTGGCGCCCCACGTTGTTCCTCGCTTGTCCCACAAAAGGGAGGCGCCCAGCGGCGGCGGCCGCCCAAGCGAGCTCCCCGCTTCACAGTGTGTGTCAGTTTCCACGTGCTGAGCGCGGACCCTGGGCGCGCCTGGTAAAAATAACGCCTTCCGGCGCCGACGCCTACGAGGGCACGTGAACACACGTGCACTGCTGTCAGCGCGAGTGGAGCAACTCAAAACGTACACGGTTCGCTCAGCCGCGGCGCTGGCCGCATCCTGCGATGCCCGGGCCTGCTTCATATTGGTCGACAAACTTCAAGGCAAGTGACACTGAGTGCCGCCCTGAACGGCTACTGGGTGATATGGCCGTTCTTCCGGGCATCCCGTGGAATAACTCCAAAAAATTGCAGTTAAAATGCACACACACACACACACACACACACACACACACACACACACACACACACACACACACACACACACACACACACACACACACACACACATATATATATATATATATATATATATATATATATAAAGAAATGCCGGCAGTCTACAACGCCAAAGAAGGCATAGGGGAAGGTTCGAAAGGCGTGGGTTCGGTCCCCACTCTGGGCGCGTGTTTTTCTTTCTTTCTTTCTCACGTAATTAATAAAAATTAATAATAATGTAACGTCACTAACGGTAAAAAAAATAGTCTAACCTTCCCCTATGCCTTCTTTGGCGTTGTAGACTGCCGGCATTTCTTTCTGTATTACCTAACGAGCCCCACATTTCCAAACCCTATATATATATATATATATATATATATATATATATATATATATATATATATATATATATATATATATATATATATATATATATATATATATATATATATATATATATAACGTTGTAAAAATATTCAGCGAATAATCCGTGAACCACCAATTTGCATATTGGGCTTCTAACCTAGATGCTCTGCTGAGGGCTGGTGCTCTACCTGATACAGATAATCCAATTTTGCAATTTTAGTACCGACGAGATTTTCTAGCTGCCGTGCTAGTGGTAATGAATGCAAATCATAATTTGTCGTTTTTATTATCAAGCTTAGAACATAGCTTTTAAATTATACCGTACGTCACCCGACAGTATGTTATTTCTCTGATGTTAGTGCTAAACCAAATTTTCGATCTTGATTTTTTATTTGGTTTACACCTGCAGTGAAGACATCTTGAATACAGGAATTACGTGAAAAAAACTGGTCTGCTCACCCTTCTCGATTTCAGAGCTATCCTATTCGTTTTCGAACGCCTGTGCTCAAGCCGCGTCAATCAATTGGTTCCCGTGATTTTTGTGTACTTTAACTTTTCGCGATATATCTCCAAGACAGCAGTGCCAAACAACATAAGGTTTTTATGCGATCGAAGCTGAAAGAGTTTTTGTTTGTTGTTTGTTTGCTTGCTTGCTTGCTTGCTTGCTTGCTTGATTGATTGATTGATTGATTGATTGATTGATTAATTGATTGATTGATTGATTGATTGATTGATTGATTGATTGATTGATTGATTGATTGATTGATTGATTGATTGATTGATTGATTGATTGATTGATTGATTGATTGATTGATTGATTGATTGTATATTGAACTGGCCGTTTATGCCTGCCTAAGCTGCATTCCTGGAGGAGTTCTGATGCTCGCCGCCTGAGCGCTCTTGCCAAGTCCGCATACAGCGCGCTTGGCAAAAGCTGTACACAGTGAGCTCACCCGCGACGGAATTCGACAGCGAGCCTTAATCGTAACAAAAAGGTGGACATGTCGCTCAGACTTGCTTAACAGCAAATAGTGGCGGGACGTGCGCGGGACTACGCAATCCGCCTCTGGGCGGCCAGCCATGAAATCGATTCAGTGGCCGCTTCCACATGGAACGTGACCGCCGGTTTTCCGCTGCTCCCGTGGGCGTTGACGGTCGTCTAGACGTGTCAAAGAACTGCAACCGATGTCTTAGTTATCGGACGGATTTCTAGAAATTATTTGATTTTTTTTTTCGGAGGCACCAGACGAATTTCACAAATGTCGGGTACGCGGGAAGAAGGGGCAATAGGAGACTATGAAGCTAAGTATGAACAAACGCTGAAAAATTTCTATGCTGGCATTAAAAACGTCGATGTTTCGAGGCGAACGACCCTTGTTCCATCCCTCGACCCCTTTTTTGCTTTTCGGCCTGCTCTAACGTCCCTGATGCACATAGCCTGAAGTTACGCGTATAACCTATCAGGTGGCGCACACCAGACAATGCACCATTTCAATGGGGCGCTCTAGCTCCTCCGCAATTTGTGCACATCGTTGTTTATGCATTACAGCGCAAAGATGAAAAATTTAAACTCGGGAATTACCTAGCTGAGGCACCACCTGGGCTATTAGGTTGCCCGTACTGGAGGACTACTACGACTAGTTTAGGTCATCGAGGACCTTTATACTACCCCTGTACCCCGTTTGCAAGACTGCTTTAAACTTTATTGTGCCTTCATGAGAGATACTGCCGCCTACTACTATAGTCTCAAATTGGTTCGCAGTAGTAGACGTCGAGGCCATCAAGCCATGACCAAGGCTTGGGCGAAAATTATATCTTTAGGGAAAGCTTGTATCACATAAATTACAGAACTAAATGCATTGTGCAAAAAAAAACGGCGTCAAATGAAACATCAAGGTGCTCGTAGAAGAATTTTGAGTCATTTCAGGCGGGCTTTTTTTTTTTTCAATCACGTCTTCAGCGATTTCGAAAAACGCACTTATTTTCTACGATCACCTTGTTTCAGCTCATGTATGTTCATTTTTCAAGATCTTTTTGTTCACGATAATTTACTCAGAAAACATAAAGTTGCTACCAGTCTCAATGCTTCCGAGGCCTTCATTTTCTCTGGCGCAGTTGAAAAAGGGTCCACGGAGCATTTTTTTTTATTATTGGCGTTGCAGCAACAACAACGGAAAGGTCTACGACACAACAATAACAATAATGCTTGTCGGGAAGCCAATGACTCCTGGTGATTTCCCGCGCATAGCGGCAAAACGGTGTTGAACGGGGGAGCAATACCCGGCATACCACGCAAGGCTAGGTCCATGCCTTAAAAACACCATTACCACCACCACCACATAGTTAATTCATATTGAACTGCAGTTTGTTATTGGATGTAGTTTGTTAGAAACAAGGCAATACGTGATCTTTTAACAGCGAAGCTATTTAGCAATTCGTTGATTCAGCATTTCAAAAATTACGCCCATCTTCCCGCGAGGGAACCCTGATGTGATGCGACGCATCAGGGGGGAGCGTTTGGACTGACGCTGGTATTGGATTGCGTCAGTCCACTCGCTGAAGAAGGGACTGTCGCTTCCATCAAGTTTTCATCGGAAGATCTTGCACGGAGGTATCGTCAAGCAAAGTCAAGTCAAGTGCGAGAGCGAGCGCTGGACTGATCCGGCACCGTGCGCTCCCCCGCTTATATTCCCGCTTTTGAAAGGAGAGGAGCCGGGGGGGGGGGAGAGTCACGCGCATGCGCACACAAGCGTGCACCCAGAGCAGCGAAGCGCACACGCGCAGCTGTTGTTATGATAATGAGACGGAGTGAAAGTGTCGCACACAGCTGTCGGAGAGAAGAACGGAGGAGAGTTCCACATGTGCAGTGAGCGTGCGGACAACGCCGCGACGCAGGAAGGACATACCCTCGAGCAAGAGATGCGTCGCATCTAATAATTCTGCATAAAGAAAAGAAATCACCGGCACCGGCACCGGCAGGATTCCAACCTGTGTCTGGTGGATTAACGGAATTAGAGTCAGTCGTCTTACCCACTCGGCTACGACCATGAGTTACTAGCCGAGAGTCAAGCGGCTTGGTCACTCGGCTGTGACTGTGGGGAGAGTAATCACGCTACAGAATACGTGATAAGGTACACGTTGCACCTGCGGGCGCCTAGTTTAGGTGTGCGCGTTCCGCTAGTTCGTTCTGATTCCTCGATTTGCTTCTTCGCCATTATCGCAACAAAGATGGAGTAAAGGTTGTTGCGGCAGCGAAGAAGAAGCAAATTGGCTGCAATCGGCGACTTGAACCGTCGTGATGGTCGTGAAGGTTGCGTACAGTTTCGCTCCCTTCAAGTCTTACGTGTTAGTGTGAGCTTTCTTCATTTTTTATTGGCTTGTTTCTAAGACAATGAACTAGCTAAGCTGCAGTAGGTACAGAAAGTGTTGTGATGCCTTAACCAAGATACTTCCTCCACGGCAGAGTAATGCAGCTATTGTCACGCTGGACTTACAATTCGTAGCCATACATGTAGGTGGTTAAAAGTACACAGAAAGGAAGTGTAAAGATCAATTTACTAAGTGATTGCAGGGTTTAACGCGACGACGCAACGCAGGCGATGAGGCGCGCCACAGTGGAGGGCTCCGGATTAATTTTGACCACCTGGGAATCTTTAACGTGGGCCGATATCTCGTACACAAGGGTGTTTTCGCTTTTCGCCTCCATCAGAAAAGCGGCCGCCGCGGCCGGGAATTGAACCCGCGTCCTTGTGCTCAGATGCACAACGCCTTAGCCACTGAGCCACCGCGGCGGGTAATGTAAAGATCAAATTGCGTGGCCCGAAAAAAGTCGGCAGTGCGTAGGTCATGTTCTCGTTTTTTTTTTTTTTTTTGCGCTTTACGCGCATTGTTTACTCAGTAAATGGTATTCGAAAGTGCTGTTTCCCCTGCATCATTCTTCTCGCTAACACGACAGACTGGCAAGTCAGAGCAGCTAAATTTGATCAGACTGCTAGCATGTTCACGCTGTACCACTTGTCCGCGAACAAATAAAAAGCCGCTATAAAGTGTGAAATGGATGAAAACACACATTTTTAGGGTTGAGGAATTGAGATATCATTAAAACGTATTGCGAACAATCGTGACGTTATCATAGTGGTTGGTGCGCAGGCAGGGAATGGCGCATGGCGTTTCGTATTTTGCCGTCCAGTAAGATAGAACAGGGATAGATCCCCGCTAAATAGTCAAAGTAATCAATTACAGCAATTACAGCGGTTTAAATGCACGATGCAGTTGTAAATAAGACTTCGACGAATACACTTTAGTGTCCCTTTTGCCTGGTATAGAATATTATGAGTGCATGTATTGGGTATGTATGTGTGGAGAAACATCCGTTTATCGCTTCCACTCCGAGCGACGTACAGCGACTGGTCCTCTACGTGGCGGAATGCTCGCGCGAAGCCCGCTTGCGCTGATCAAAGTTCGCTTTCAAACTCTCTTTCGCCGGCGCTGCTAATCGAACGTCACATATGTATACGCGCATGATTATATTGTGTGCGTTTACATTACTGCCTTTGTAAAAAGTGCTTGATCACGGCCCTCGTCACTCTTAAAATCCCTCAAACTCTCGCGATATCCGCCTTAGCTTCTGCAGGCAGTACTAGTAGCCCGTAAAACTCCTTCATTTATCTTTGTAGAGCTGAAATATTTTGTAGAATTTTTGACTGTCTGCGCACTTGTTTGGGTTTCTTTAGATAGAGAGTTTTGCCAAGGGCTACACACACCAGTATTTATTTATTTATTTGTTTGTTTGTTTGTTTTTGTTTGTTTGTTTGTTTGTTTGTTTGTTTGTTTGTTTGTTTGTTTGTTTGTTTGTTTGTTTGTTTGTTTGTTTTTTTGTTTGTTTGTTTGTTTGTTTGTTTGTTTGTTTGTTTGTTTGTTTGTTTCAAAGAAACCCCCTCGGAGAAGCAAAGTAAAGTAAGGAGGTCAGTTGGCGCTGCGTGTTTGTTAAAAAAAGCGCTATATATTAGAGCTAGGCACAAAACTGGCGCGGTTAAATGAGATAAAACATTGTAACTAGCGCTATTTGCTGTATACGTCGTTAAGAATCGAGCTGTGGGTGAGCTGGCAGTGGCGTACTGTGTACTTTACTTTTACGTGCACGTTTTTTTCTTTTGCTTTTTCACAAAAATGTTATGCTTTAACCACGTCTATTTTGTTTTTGTCTTTTTGTCTTATAAGCCCCCGGAGTCA
>NW_027526203.1:382828227-383085727 GCF_048455015.1 Haemaphysalis longicornis | reverse complement strand
CAGAACTCAAAATGTACTCAAAACTCAATATGTAATCAAACTCAAAATGTGCTCAAACTCAAAATGTACTCAGAACTCAAAATGGACTCAAACTCAAAATGTACTCAGAAGTCAAAATGGACTCAAACTCAAAATGGACTCAAACTCAAAATGTACTCAGAACTCAAAATGAGCTCAAACTCAAATTGTACTCAGAACTCAAAATGAACTCAAACTCAAAATGGACTCAAACTCAAAATGTACTCAAACTCAAAATGGACTCAAACTCAAAGTGTACTCAGAACTCAAAATGGACTCAAACTCAAAATGTACTCAGAACTCAAAATGGACTCAAACTCAAATTGTACTCAGAACTCAAAATGGACTCAAACTCAAAATGTACTCAGAACTCAAAATGAACTCAAACTCAAAATGTACTCAGAACTCAAAATGGACTCAAACTCAAAATGTACTCAGAACTCAAAATGGACTCAAACTCAATCGGACTCAAACTCAGTCGTGATCACTCGGCTCAAACTCACTCAAGCTCAAACTCACCATGCCACACTAGCCTCGCGCTCACTCAAACTCAAACTCATGCGTGAGTTTGAGTCCAAATGAGTCTGAGTGAGTGGACTCATGAGTGAGTTTGCCGACCTCTGCTCCTATGACGACTCAACCGTCTAAATCTAAGCCCCAAGCAGCGGGTCGCCTAACAGGAAATGAAATGTATGTCTTCAATTTGTTTCGTTGTTGTTGACTTGGATCAGATAAATGTTTTTTGTGCCCAACGCATTAATTTTTATGCACCTTCACAAACGTCCTAGGAAGTTTGGGGATGTTCGCGAGGCTCACAAAGTTCTTGTGAATATTTTCTCCGGGCTGTAAGGCATACAGTACCTTCTTCAGAAATTGGCTTTCCGTATGGCTGCGTACAAGAGTACAAACCTACAGCGTGCGTTGTTTATTCACATGCAAATGCAACGAGAAGGTTTGTGCGACGCCGCCGCGAAACGGCGCAGACAACGTTGTCCAGAGTATTCGAGGGAGGCTTTTGGGCCCCGAATTTCTATCCCAACCATCGTTATCGTAACGAACTGAATTTCAACCCGAACAGTTGACATGATTACGCTGTTGAAGGGTTGATATACTTGCTAACGAAGGCAATAAATAGTATACGTGCCGAGTTTCAGCAAAACACAATGCGAAACCGATGAATATATCCAAGCAGCTCTTTATTGTTTTCCAACCCCTTCAGGCGCAAAGAACAAATCCTGGCCTACTCAGGATTGACGTTCGATGAATTGAAGAAAATTGCTCTTTCTTTCCTGTTCAGGACTGAGGAGCCCGCTTACTAACCAGCTCGATTTTACTGTTAAATAAAGTTTTCTCCTCCTCCTCCTCCTCCTCCTCCTCCTCCTCCTCCTGCTCCTCCTTCTTTTCTTGAGTGCAGATTTACTATAACGCATATCTGAATATTGGGAAGATATGGCTGTGGGAAATGTATCGAAATATCCCTCCAAGTCTGAACAAACATAGTGTTACTGTATGTTTGTCATACAGGTGACTCATTTTGCTCAATAAGCCTCCATACTGATTTGAAGCCTGGTATAAAACCAGCACGCGCCTATATACACACAGTATGTTATTTGGAAATTAACCTAAATTTTTTGAGCCCCATAGTGCATTTCGGCACACTTCCATTCCGTGACAACGTAAAGTGACGTGATAGAATAGTTTCGAGAACTAGGCAAGGTTGCAAAATCTGTTTTACCTTACATGCTATTAGCTGGAATCGTAATGCCTTCAGCCAAAGCAGACAGCCCCGAGGGCCTGGAATTTGTTTTGGTCTTGCATTTTCGCTGTTGTCGGTTGTTGGACTCTGGCTGTTACATTTATTCGAAAGATTGCTGAATACAGAAACTGACACCTAGCTCCGACTCTTCGCGCTCCGCACAGGACCGGCTTTGCAGTAATGGGGCGACGCCGGCACGGTTTCTTCCGGAGCAGTATCAAAAATTATACTTTAAATGACGCCTTGAGCTAGTTTATGCGATTTTAAGTCTTTTATTACGAAAAAAAGTTGCGCATACGCGAAATATGGTGTGGACAAGCATCAGAAGTTAATTGCGCGCAAAGAAACAGCAGAGAGAGAGAGAGCTCGAGTGAAGCAGACGACAAATGAGAGAGACCCTAAGCCGACGTCACGGAGACGCGCTTCGCAGCGCCGCCCGTGGTCGCGCTCACCACCAAATTTGCGCTGGTTGAATTCTTAAGAGAGCGAGAATTGTTAGAGTGAAGAGGTTGGGGCCGAAGTCATCAGTGGATCGAAGCCTCACGCGAGAACAGAAGACGACTTCTGCAGCACTTTAGTAGCTTATAGTGCGTGGCCAATCTCCGAGTGACTATTCATTTCCCGCGTTCCCCGGTTACTCATTGCAGATCACTCAACGTTACACTGTGGCATTGAAACTAAAATTACACCACCCAGAACCATAATTTCTGCCAAAAAAAATGTGTTCTGAAGCATTCCACTTAATTTTATGTTCCGGATTTCAGGTAACCGGATTCAAATGCAAAAGCTCGATGGCTGGTTACAAACCTGAACCACAATTTTGGTGCCCCCCCGTGTTTTCGTTGAGGTAAAAGAAAAAAAAGGATTTGACAGGTAGACACGTTTCGATGCGTGACGACTGATTTCACCAGAAACGAATTCGGTCGATGTCGCTGGTGACTCGGGGAAGGCTGGGCCACAGTTTTGCGTAGGTGTCCCAGCGCTAAATGCTTAATGAAGCGCGCAGCGAGAAGTGATTTTTAAAGTGCTGCCTCTGTGTCAATGTCCGTGTAACGAGGCGCCACTTGGTTCGCGACAACTTAACGCACCAGTCTCAACCACCGTCAAACATTAGAGCTGCTGGATACAGATATGGCCCGTCACTCTCCTTCATATATCACGCTCGAACGTGGAGGTTTTTCGAAGGCGATACCTCCTTAGGTTTTAATAAGAGCAAGCTGAATATCAAAATACATGGTTGCCGTCATGGTTGCGACAATACCGCGTTGGATACAAACTTTCCCACATTAATGTGGGAAAGTTTGTCTTCAAAACCATAATTAATTAAGGTAGCAACAGAACGGAAGGGGAATTTAAAAAAAAACACGTTTTCGGTCCACAGTGGCGTCTTTTATGTGTTTAAGCTTTCTACGACATGTATATGTTGCTCAAGGAAAAGCCCGCTTCTAGATTTTACAGCGAAGCTGTCGTAGTGCCATTATCGGGATATTTCGAGACCCCTGCGTTCGGCATCAAAAACTGCGCCCACAATACGCATGTGCCGTCTCGGGGGCATTGGCAAATGACTACGACACGAGCCATCAGAAGTTGAAGTAGAAATTAATAACGTCTAAAAATCAGTTCACTGATGATTCCCCGCATAATGTACATTTATTGAACGTAGGGTATAGGTGAACCTTTTGTGACTGTCACGATGTTTAAAGGGAAAGTATTTCGCTCTTCCTCTGTGTCGCTCCTCCCTGACGTGGGGAGGAGCAAGACTGGGGAACAGTGAACTTATTGAGTGAGGAAGAAGTTCCCCTCGAACAGAAGCATTGTGATTTTACTCATCAACAAGAGAAGAGAGAATGTTTTAGTGAAGAGTAGAATTCGCGTCATTGTCCCTTATCACTTGCCCATTGTATGGCGATACTCAGACTAACTTCGAGTAAGACCAAGTAAAACCTTCCTTTCACTTTTTATTTTCTTTTCTTGCATGCAAGTTTGTTTATTTAAATAAAAGGGTTACGACAGCCGGCCGTTTTTGGAGGGAGTTTTTATGGCTAGGAGGATGTTATTTGCAAGAAGGTACGCGACTTCCAGATAGACAAATGAACAAACTTAATTTGGCTTGTTTTTCAGACACACGTTTACATCGCGATGTCACGGCCCACTTATTGTTTAATACCAGTGCCCTATTTTTTAGCTGGTTTAATTCGGACTTTAAGATATTCATCGTAAAACGTTGCCACTGGATTCTAACGACACCAAACTAAGCCTCCGCAACGACAACCTCCACCTCGCTCCGCAGCATGTCATTCTATACAGGGTGTTACATGGATGACGTGAAGTAATTTAAAAAAAAATAGGTTTTTGTAGGCAACGTTGTCTTTCTTACGCAAAATGGTTAGAGGCCGTGGCGGACGCAATGAAACGGGTTCCAAGTGCCATTTGCCGAAATAATTAACATTATTTCTTAGTTACCTTTTGGATTAGTTTAGTTAGTTGTTTGATTGTAATAAGTAAATTTTAGAGGATCATCAAGCAAACCGATAAACATCATTACATTTACGAAATTGAAATCACTTGCGGAGCTACAGCGCTCAGAACGTCAGCTCTCCAGATGAGCGCAACGGGCTCCATGTGGCAACTGAGCGCCGCAAAGCCACGCCCACGCGCTCATGTCACTCGGAGCTGTACACGTCACACGCACACCACGCTTTATCTTCGGCTTTATCTTCTCCCGCAAACGGCGGCCACTGTGCAACACTTTCCGCTCTAGCCGAAGATAAAGCGTGGTGTGCGTGTGACGTGTACACCTCCGAGTGACATGAGCGCGTGGGCGTGGCTTTGCGGCGCTCAGTTGCCACAGGGAGCCCGTTGCGCTCATCTGGAGAGCTGACGTTCTGAGCGCTGTAGCTGCGCACGCAATTAAAAGTTAGCAAATCTAATGATGGTTATCGTTTTGCTTGCTGATCCTCTACAATTTCCTCATTACAATTAAACACCTAAATAGAATAATTAAAAAGGTCATTAACAAATTATAGTTATTTCTGTAAATAGCACATGGAACCCGTTTTATTGCATCCGCCACGGCCTCTGACCCCTTCGCGCAGGAAAAATCATTTTACCCCAGAAGTCTTTTTTTTTTAAATTACTTGGTCTTCCCTGTAACACCCTGTAGAAAAATGCCCAGGATTTTTGATGGGCACTCGTTATCGAGTCCGTGTTGCCACTTATCACTGAAATGTCTGATGGGCACTCGTTATCGAGTCCGCGTTGCCACTTATCACTGAAATGTCTGATTGTTTTATCTGGCGGGAAGCATAGCGCCGACCCCATTCAGCTATTTCACACAGTGTTTAACATTCTTGACACAAATTTTGTTAGCTCGCGTCATCTTCCGTCTTGAAATGGGCGACTCAGCGCGTGTGGTGCCCCGCCGAAGCGTGCTTGCCCGCATAGACTAAAGGCCAACGAGGTAGCCGAACGCCCGTTTGGAAGGGGAGAGAAGTGAACGTCCTTTGAGATTCAAAACCGGCTCCTCTTGGAGAAACGTGCGCAGATGGGCGAACAAGTGGCACCAGTAGCCCTGCGTTGATCACGAAGTTCCTTTTGCGCACCGCAGTGCATAAGCGCACTTGGGGAAAAACCAAAGCTGTTTTTGGCGGATGCGCGTTTGCGCGTCATGCCTCGGAATAAAACCCTCAATGCAAGATGGAAAAGCAATGCAAGTAAAACGAATGCAGCACGTTCTCACCAGTACTTAGTCAATGGAAAACGCCGGTAGCCGTGAAAGAACTAACCCAAAGAAGACAACTGCGAGAAAAAAGACTACTGGCATGGGATTGCTCACACGGTGTATTTGTGTTTTTTTTAGGTAAGACCTTTTCGAATCAGCTAAAATTTGTTTGCATCATGTTTAGAAAGTTAGCTACATTAGACGGGCTGTTTCAGATGTGCTTAATTTGGAAATTATTGCGACGGTTGTCATGAGCACTCCTGGACATGTTCTCCATTTCCCGTGGCCCCAGCCACGTGCAGAGTGGGCACTGCACGTAATTTTCGCCCCTCGGCATAACACTCCAGTCTGTCGCTGAAATACATCGCCAGCTTTGAAGCCATTTTCTTCCTAAACCTATTGTGGCCCCACTCATGAACTACAACCAAAATGTGTGAAAATGCAAATGTCCACCATAATACTTTTTTTTTTCATTAGACCAGATACTTAGCGTAAAAACCGGGGTAGCAGAAATAAGCTCACTTTAGAAATGGCTCCAATTATCTAAATTATAGTGGCACTGCATGTGCCACTAGCAAGGTCCTTCGCTATTCTTTTCCCTGAAAAGTCGCGAGCAACACAGGGATTGATGAAATAGATGCCCCCTGCCACTTTTTAATAAGAAATTTGGGCCGCACATGTCAATGGTGCTTTGATACATCGACTAAGCTAAACATTTTACACTAACTCTGCTTGTTGGACCGATCTTGCGTATGTACGCCCTTTACTCAATAAACGTCGGCTACCAAAGTTTGGGGTACTACTTGAAGCTAAGAAATATGTCCTGCTGTGTAAGTATCGGTGGAAAGCCTCACTCCGACTCTATGCATCAAGAATCCCACAATAACACAGACTGCCAGTGTTTTTTTTCTTTCTACTACGTGGTTTTGGAAAATTGATGAACGCCCGACATATCGTTTTCACAGTACCATTGCTCACCACATTCGGTCCCCCTAAATATATTGAATTAGCCACCGTACCAACTCGTTTAATGAACTCAGAGAGGAAAAGAAAATATTATTGGTTAAACCGCCCTGCAAGTCCGAGCCGTCGTACCACAGCCTCTAAATGAGGAGACAACGTGTTAGCAGTGCTCCCAAAGGTTGTCACAAACCTGAAAGCAGTGGGGCTTCGGCGGGAGTTCCACATGGCATCATGATGAATGTGACACACTTGCCTATACCATTATCGGCCAATGCTTGAAAGAGGAGTTAATCAAATAAAAAGTTTCGATCAATTAACCAATTACCGTAAATTCACTATTGCAATCAAACAATGATTTTAACAAATACTAACCTCCCCTCAAACACCCCCCCCCCCCTACCCCCAGGTGGTCATCCCTCAAACATACCCACACAGTTCCACATACCCTCACAGGGGCTGGGCAAGCATTGGTAAACCGGAAAATCGAATCTATAATATCGGTATACCAATTTAAATAGACTATTCAACAAAATCGTTTCTAAAGTTATTAGTATTCATTTCTTCCGCCAATCAATTCACCATTCAATCAATCACAACTCCATTCCTCAGTGTAAGCTAGCACCGGAAGATTTTTGAACGTGCGTTGTTTCCGTTCCCTCTTCCTTAACATTCCTCCTGCCAATGCAGACTGTAATAATGCTCTAAAGTGACACTCGCTGCCTCATCCTTGCCATGCAAGCAGCTGGTCACGCCTTATTCTTCAGCCATCGTATGCTGCCTTTTATAACACAGCCTTTTACTTTAGCTATCGAATGATGACCCTGTTCTAAGGCAGTATTGTTACTTTTTTGGGTGCTATTAGGACTGGGACACAACGTAAGCAAATCTGCGACGCACACGTCCGTCGCATGCACTTCCGGCCATTACATACTGCCTGAACGACATACGTCAGACACTGCACATTTACCCACAGAACGCTAAACATCTATCTACTCATGGGCGTAAACGGTTGGGGGCGTCTGACTAGGGTATCACCCTCCCTATGTGCACATTTATGCTGCATTTCAGCAGCACTTCGTTCATGGTTTACGGCGTGCGTGCCTGAGCCCGCTAAAGGAGCAGCCAGGACTAGCTCTGGCCCGAAAGTTCTCAGCCGAGCCTCAGTTCTGTCAGCTGCATCTCCGTTCCGTCTTTTTCCATGCTGTGAAGCAAACAACTGCACCAATTCACCCATAGTTGCCCTTGTTACGTATTGGACAGGTCCACCGCGTACACGTGCAATACGGCGAAGTGATCGGCGTTTCGGCTCGAAAACTTAAAGGGACACTGAAGTGAATCGTAAACACTGTCTACTGACTGTGTCAGGATAAAATTAGTATGGCTACATCATGTTCCGAGTTTTCCCGGCCAAGTTACACCCATTCTTTCCCAAGAAAAATTGCGTTCAAGAGTGCCGTCCGTCTCCTTTTCCCCTTGCTGCTTTGGTGATTTAAACGGTGACGATACATTGGGGAGCCCGCAGGGCAGCGTTTAATCAATTACAGACGCGTCATTGGCGAAGGAACTCCGCCAGAACAGATGCAAAGCCGATATTAACCACGAATAAGGTCAACATTATTAGTTTGAAGACTTACATAACATCACACCACGTCGCAAGCCAGTGTTACGTCACTTTCACACCCATGTTACATCACTGCGGTATACTTCGTTAGGCGGCCGTGAAGATTGTTTACTCTTCGTCCGATCTTTGGCAAAAAACGACGGCTGCACACCTGAGCTGAAAAGGGAAATGATATGATATGTGATTTATATGTGGTGTGATATGTGATTAGAATGCTGGTGGAGAAAAAGCAGAGAGGGGAATATTGCCTAGGACAGTTACCACCTGTAACAAAAAAAATAGTATTTTGTGCCTAATAAGCTTTTTGAGCCAGCCCTAAGCAGCGCTAGTATTAAACCAAGAGTGTAAAACATAGGTATATTAGTCCTTGTTGGTAAGATGACATGTCCTCACCCCGCTACAAAGGGAAAACCAATAGCGATCATCATCATCGTGAGTCAAACTGTACAATACAGCCTAAAATAAGGGCTCGAAAAATTTACGTTACAGTGCATTTAGGGACAGATTGGCCCACCAATGAAGGAATCGACCCACCTCCGCTGTGAAACAAGCGCCCCCAGCGTTGTTGACTCGCCTCTTATTTTCTGATAGATTTTTTCGCTAGCTAGAGTCCGGCCGTGGCGTAAGGCAGTCTTTTGTGTGCCATGTTTTTTTCTCTCTCTTTTTTTTTCCGGAACCCTTTACGCGACTTTTTTCGTGTTGGCCTCATCACGAATAGTTCTTCTTACCACCGCGGTACGAGCTATAATTGCAACGAGCCACTCGACACGAGCATAAAAAGCGCCTGCGTTTGGGAATAGGTATGCCTCCAAAGTGTTACAGAGTATTCGCGGCCTGCAGCTGGCATGCGGCCGATAAGAAACCCCGACCATGCGCTCTTCATGCCGGTGAACAAAGCCTTGCTCTTGGCATTCATAACGCCTCTTGCGAAAGCCTTCGGCGCTTCCCCGATTGGCACCTACCCCCCCCCCCCCCCACCCCTGCTCCCCTTCATCCGTTCTGCAGGCTCCAGTGCTGCCCGCTTCCTTTTCTTCCCTGCGGCTTTCCTCCAAGGTCAGAAACACATGGTCAGGCCGCAGCGCTCGATGGCTGCGCGCTGACAAATCACCAGCGGCCCGGAGATGGCGAACGTGAGGGATGCATCAACCCCGGAAGGGAAGCAGGTAGAAAGCGGGCCTCCGCTTGGGGGCAAGCCGAATCTTTTTGGCCAGGGCGTCGGGGGCGCACCTACTAAATAAGGCTGACGACAGTAGCGCCGGCTCGACACTGGTTCCGGCCGTCTCGCGCTCTCATCGAACCATTTCTCGGCGCGCCTGCCGTACGCTGCCTTTGCCGGAAGGAACCGCTCGCTCGCCGCGTATTCCTTTTTTTTTTTTTTTTCATTTTCCGTGTAATGCGCCACTCAGCGGCTCGTTTGTCATTGTCAGCGGCAGCGAGGTACAGGAACGAAATGCCGCCGTGATGCCGCCTTGCAAGCAGTCCCTTGGCACCGATTTCCTACCCGAATCGACGTTGGCAGCTACTTCCCGTTTCAACTCGTGCCCCAATTTTCCGGCTGCCGTTGGCCAAGGGAACAAAGGAGGCGTGCGGGGAAAATATCTCCCGCAGCGTATCGGCGGCGAAAGAGGCGAAGGCGGCGCAGTGCGGAAGCCGCAGTATTGTTTCAGATGTGCCCTTTTGAGACGAGGAAGGCGATAGTAAAAGCACATTTGCATTTCCCGCGGCGTGTTTGTTTTGCCCCATGCCTACTTTCCCTGATTGCTTTCCCTATTGTCCTCCCCTCCGCTTTTTTTTTATAAGATTTCACGAGGGAGTTTCGAGATGCGATTAAAAGAGCTCAGCTAGGGTGTTCGAGAAGGCCTGCGCTTCAGAGAAGAGGTAACTTTAAAAGCAGAAATTCCTTTATTGTTCAAAAGGGCAGCACGTGTGACGTACACGTTATACTTTTTGTGGAGATTCAGGGGGAAAAAACCACGGCCGCGCGTTAGGAAACACACGCAGAATTTTTACGACTTCGACAAAAATTGAACTGTTCTCAAAGCCAGTTTTTTTTTTTTTTGTCCTTCGTGTACCATCTCAGCCAATAAGAAAAAAAGAAACAACGGAGATTTAAATTCATCTACAGTGTTGCGACATCTCATAAGGTTGGTTGTTTGCCCCATAATATGACTGTTCTTGCCTGTTTCATTTGCTGGCAGAGTTGAAAATCATTATCTTGCAGTAGGTTCTTACCAGTTTCACCTCAACGGTAAATCTTTTTTTTTTTGCCACTCATCACATGTCATCAAACATAGCGCTTGCCTTCGCAACAATTCCCTGTTTCTGATGAACAGTTGCCAACTTGAAGATTTCTTGTGGTTGCGACTGGGTTTTCTTTTTCTTTTCCTCCCGAAACCCCGGACTTGGGGATCTCTTCGATAAAGTGCACCAACAACAACAATATTTTCCAACCTAAAGAAATTTGAATTCTGTCGCATATAAAGCATAACCCCCTCTCCACCTGAGCTGTTTTCTTTTCGGACGAAAGGTACACCGGGGAACGCTCCTGTGGATCTGCTTCACCACAGGACATCCCAATAGCCGGTCACTGCGAACGATTGAAGGAGAGCCGATGCATAACGGAACCTTGGATACGATTGCGCTCATAAATGGGATCTGCGTTGTGCAGTCCCTCACTCCATATACCCCATTATTGAATAAAACCGTATGCTAGGCCACGTAAAGCGCCGAATCGGCTGCTTTCTCAATGGTGACCAGAGAGTGCACTGCGGCAAGGCATACCGGTCTTAGAGGGCATCACAATGATAATTTATTGCACTCACCGACGAAAGCGATCACGTAGAAAGACCAGTCTGTAGTTCCACGAAAGTTTTCGACACTCATTACGGTCACCCAGCATTCAAATCGGCTCATAATTAACACGGAACGTACACAACCCACACACACACATACACAACCCACACATACACATACACACATTACACACATGATAACTGAAATATTTTTTCTGCAATTTTTAATCTTTTCTCTTTTACTTTCTCGCAGAGCGTGATCCAGCTGCATTTGTTTCTTTCAACAGTCATGTCTCTGCCCCCCTCCATTTTCATGAGCCGATTTTCTGCGGAAGCGAGGCCGGTGACAAGCGCCGTCAACTATCGCCAATTTTATCGCAAACAAATCCATCACTCCACATATCTGGTTTTCTTTCTTTCTCCTTTTTTTACGTCGGAGCTTCTGTGTTGCTCATTCATTTGCTGGCTAGCACAAAATATCTTCTTCACCACCGCGCTAACTGAGCGTGGGTTATTTCAAGAATCGTTGAGAAAAAATAAGCACACGCATGGCTGAATGCGTGCGAGCAAAAGTGGCTGACCGCGTGTTTGTTCACCGCTCGAACCCATTTCAACGTCGATTATATTAAGCAACCAAACCAAAGCAAAACACTAGCCATCAAGCAACTTTTTGGGAAACGATTGATTTTATGATTGCCACAGCAGAGCAACCTTGAAAGAGAAGCAACAGCGTCGCGCGTATTCCTCTGATAACGATGTTTACTCCTCACTGCGTCCCTTTTAATGCTTGAAAAATTACACGTTGCGTAATAAGTGGTGGAACCTGCTAACTGCATACTTAACACGTTATCCCCTTCAGCGCCCACACCCTTATGGCTTTGATTTTTGTATTAATGCATAGAGAGATAGTTTGGCATCGAAATACCATGCTTTCTTTTTGTGGCTAAGGAGCTGTGCTGCTGAGCGCATAGACAACCCGGCTGCAGCGGCCATTTTTAAGAGGGGGGTGAAAAACTAAAATGCCCCTGGGTCGACATTTAGGCACATGTTAGCGATACCGAGCTGGTCAAAATTAATCCGGAGCCCTCCACTAGGGAGAGCCTCACAGTACAGGGGTAGCTTCGGCGCGTAAAACGCCCAAATTTGAATTACAAAAACTCACTGCAGGAAAGCCAACTTTACACAATGGGTTATCACAACGGACACGCGATGACGATTATGATGATGATGGGGACAACGACGACGACGACGATGATGATAAAAGGCGATGTACCTCAAGAACAAAAACTCTTCCCGTGGTCGGAATCTAACCTGGGTGCCTCGCGCTATGAAGCCGACGTCTATCCGATTTCGTCATTCCGACATGGTCGAAGGAGTTCGGATTTTGGACTTTGAGAAGCCGCGTGAGAGAAACCCCAGGTTGCATGGGGCAAACCTTCGCGTTTTAACAATCTTTCTCTTAAGAAAGAGGCTATGACTTTTTTTTATTTTCGCGAACAGAAAAAAGAAGCGCACTACGGAAGATTAGTCAGATTAGTGCTTTCAAGATTAAAATTTGACCCCCAGCTTTCACGAAGGTGCATACTTATGCCCAATGCATTTAATATTCAGAAATGCTTATATTTTATGCAGAAATACCGGCACATTAATGCAAAGCAAATTGCATGATTAGTTAGACCATGTATTATGGAGTATCGAGACATTGTGAAGGAAAAAAGACGAGAAACGGGGTCGTAAGACACACCGGCTCGTGGCATTTTTCCTGGCTATAGCTACTCGTTTTCTCCGTTATAGAACGTGACTGAACACCCCACGTCTCATTTTTAGGCACAAAATGCCTTCAGCAATACTCAATTAACACGTATCCAATTTTTGTTCGTGCACGTATACGTGCGTAAGGGCGCATAGACATCTGCAGCGCGCGCGTGAAACACAAAATTCACCAGTGGGGTGTCACTACAGTGATGTTTCTGAACACTAATTATGCCCGTTTGTTCGTTAACGCGACTGCATAACAATACAAAATTTCTCATCTTTGCGATTCCGGTTAATCCGCACTGAACATGTAAAAAATGCAGAAGATTCGCGTTGGCTCGCTTAATTAAAAAACGTGGACTTCTACGGAATATTGTGGTCGCTGTAAACAGCTGCAACTTCGCGCAGTAGTGCGCAGGAGTTAAAACAAATCACACAGCGTTGGTCATCCAAACCAGACCTGTACCCGCGGCGAATCCCATCTCAGTCATCGTCACAATTACAAATACCAGTATTATAACAAATTACACGTCTCTTCCGACGCCACAACCGCAATGCGGCCGCGCGGAAATATGACGAAATACTTGTAAAACGTATTGCAATGCAAATTTTTGTAAGAACTAATCGCCACATGTCCTGTCCACTATAAAACAACTCTTCCAAGTTCTATTGCCCTCATCGGTTTAGAAATATGCTCAATCGCGATTCCAAAACGACCGTTATCTATTTCATCACGCCTATTTTCTAATTACCTCGAATGCAGCAGCGACCCACAACGTCAGCACGCGTCTTCCCTCGTGGGGCCACCTTGAGCACCACGCCTCTTTTACTTTTTCATTCTATGTACTTGACTAATTTCTCGAGGAAAGGTTGAGGCTGACTGTTCTCTCTCCTTTTTTTTCAGCTCTCCAGAGCGTGATAGGAGCTCCCAAGGGCAGAAAAATAATCTCGGACCGACACGCCTGGAACACAACCCGGGCAATAAGGAAGGAGTTCTCGAAGAAGCAGGAAACCGCGGCAGTATAGCTCGAGTTTCGAATCACGGCGCACCGCGCGGGCTACAAAATTTGGCCGGCGGGCTCATTTGATCTCTAGGTAATCAATTTGCCGCGCGTACACGCACCGTGCCATGCAAAGCAAAGGAAGACTTTCCGCTTCGAATGCGTCGACTCTCGGCGTGCCGGCGCTGTACTGTAAATAGCGCGGGCCGGGTATACGCGGCAGTGGGGGGAGCCCAGCGAGGCTTTCCACTTGATTGTTCGAGCAGCCATGGCGCCAGCTGAGCCCCGCTGCACGTCAGGCACTGGAGCCGGGCTCTGGGCCGCAACTTCGACCCACTCAGCCTCTGCTCTGCGCACACCTTCGCACAGCCCACCACTGTACTCTTACAGCCGGAAAAGCACCTCGGGCACGTTAGGTACGGGAGGTAGTTTCACTCTTTCGCACGGAAAGCAGGAGCACCGGTTAGGTGAAGATCTGAGCGAACGTGCGTTTGTTTCGCACACAGATGCAACTCCTAATGCGGTGAATAGGTGCACTGGAAACGATATTTTTCATTTTCTGACGTCGTTGCTCCCGTCAATGCACCGTATACGCGAGGAAACTCCACAGCACTTGGCTGGGACAATGCTGGAACACGAGCGTGCTAGGCACGTCAGCGTAAAGGATGGCGCAAGTTCAAGCTTTTCCTGTATGAGTATTTCGTGACACTTTTTTTATCGTGCTGAAAGCAGCAGGGGAAAGAAAATTTGCGAGTTTGCATCGACAGGGCCATGAATCTGACGTAGGAGTGGCGTTTCTTCTTTCCCATCGTGCCTTTCCCATGGTTTCCGTAGTGCAGTAGTACACAGTGGATGAGTGCATGAAATGCGAACAGAGGGTCCACAAGAAGATTTTCGTACCGTAGTTGTTCAAGTTAGCAGATGCAAAGTCGCACCTAAGACTATCTTTTGGCTTCCCCTGTGTAAAAATGGAAAAGAGAGCCCCCAGTAAGCAGGCAGGATAGATAATTTGTTTCACAAAGTTATAGAAAACTGTCAATCATACAGGCTAGCTATTACTTACTAATTAATGTTCCTTCCTATTTACGCAGTGCCATTAATGGGGTTTTTTCTCCCGCTTGATTAACATGCACGGTGGCTTGTTTACATTCGTTTGTGCGTGGGTACCTGTGTGTTCACTTTCCCGCCTGACTTTGCTCCCTCACATCCGCGTTTCCGCCTAGTCAGTTTGTTACAACATTGCGCTTCTGTCATTCCGTCAAAATCCGGACAGCTGCATGCAGTATACTGGATAGGTTTTTTTAAAGTCACGACACTCATATATTTTTAACACTCTCAGGTAAAATACGAAATACGGTGCAGCATGCGGTCATTCGAGTACAAATGTTGTGCGAGCCAAGCAAACAAGCGAATGAACAGCGTGGCACCGTCGGGGTTCCTGTGCTAAACCATGCACGAGCTCCGTTCCTTGAACATAACATTGGGCTCCGTCGGCACGAGTGCATTCATCGTTGCCTGTCGTTATCGGAGCACAACACTAGCGACTGCCTGGGGCCGCACTTCGATTGGACAGTGGCGTGGAAAGCCGCGATGAAAGGCATGGCCAAAAGGATCTCTCTCCCTCAATTGCCAAAGAGCACGCGTGGCGCCCTATTGGATATATATAGCCGCAACGGTGACTTCCTTTCGAGCCCAGGGAGTCCGCATGGGCCGACCTCCCGTGCTGCTGGAGCACACGCCCCGCCGCGTTCCCTGCCGCGGCGGTTAGGTGGCAAGCCAAGGGGACCGAGAGGCCAGGGAGGTGGCCAGTAAGGCGTCTCGGTCGCCATGGTTACAGGCCGCGACGCCAGGTACGGGCCGGTCACCGGAGGGGGTTAGCGCGAAAATAGTTGGCGGCGCCCAAGGTCGGCCGCCTTCGGGCGGGCCTGAGGACTGACCTCCGTCGGCGTACGTCTCGGATCCGTAGCCGTCCTGGAGGCCGTTGGCCCAGGTGCCCTCGTACTTGGCGCCCGAGCCGAGCGACTGGCGCACGCCGTAGCGGCCCTTGAAGCCCTGCGTCCACTCTCCGCGGTAGCGCCAGCGGCCTCGCGTCTCGACGCCCAGGCCGTGGCGCTTGCCGTTCTGCCACTGGCCCTCGTAGCCGCTCCCCGAGGGCCACGTGTAGACGCCGGACACCTCGAAGCCGTAGTGCCACGAGCCGCAGTACTCGCCCTGGCCCTTGGGGCCTGTGCAGACGCCGTGGCCGTGCGCCTTGCCGTCCTCCCAGCCGCCGCAGTAGGTGCCGCCATCGTCGAAGTCGAAGCGGCCGCCGCTCATCCTCCTCGCTCTAGCAGGGCACGGCCGTCGCCGCCGACGACATCGTCTCCAGTCGCCGTCGTGCTCCCTCTGGTTCGGGGTCGTTCGAAGGACAGATCGGGCGGCTTCGCAGTCTTCGCGGCCGCCCCCCTGCGAAACGCGCCGATCCCCGCTCCGCCGCGCGAGGCGCCAGCGGTTGTGCTTCTCGGCACACGCCCTCGCGCGGTCGACGCCGCCGACGACCCCCCAGCGCCGCCGCTCGGCGTCCGCCGCCGCTCCCGAAGAGGAGGACGAGGAGCAGCCGGCTTCTCCGCGCTCACACCCCGAGCTGTTTACTCCGCAGTGCGCGCGTCCGCTGCAGCGAAGCTCTCTTCTCCCCCGACACCGGAAGCGCTTCGCCCGCAGGGCCTCGCCGGACGACGCTCCCAACGTGTCGGGCACGACATCGCTCACGTTGCAAAAGCACGGACATGTGTAGGAACGGGGCGTGGACTGATCTAGATTTCTACAACGAAGCCCCGTCTACGCGTCGCGCCAACTCGAAAAATTCTCGTCTCCAGTTTCGGGCGAATGCTCTGTAGCAATCAAATTAAAGTAGGGATGTGTGAAAAACCTAATAAAATTGGCCGATAAGATGACTCTGCCATTACGCGGAGTTTAATTTACTTGTCATAATTAGGGCACAGTGAAGTTTAAACGTTACATGATTCCCGTCTGCCATCAATACGTGGCCGCCTACGGAGGGAGTATGCTCATAGGAAAAGGCTCTAACAAATTATTTGAAGATTAGCCCCTAAGATAACTATAACATACGCCGAGGTTCTTTTATTTTTATGAATTATGTAGTTAACAGTGAAGTAAATATTGTGGAATTCCCATCTGATGTCAATATATGGATTTTTTACGAGAAAAAAAACGGACAACCCCTTGTTTCTCCGCTAGAATAAAACTAAAGCCTTTTCACGTTTCATTCAGCTAATTATTAGAATATATGCTCAGTCGCAAATTAAAAACAAACGGGTTTTGTTTTGTGCACTTCTTGGACTGCGCCCCTGTCAACGCCAACCGTCGCTCGAGCTTCGCTTCTAGTCCATCTTTGCAGTGCGGAGTCATGCGTCCAATCGGTTTGAATGCCCACCTAGCCTGTACCGGAAGTAGTACCGAATTTATTTCACAAAACATCGTTGACAGCATTTTGTCCGGTTATGAGAAAAAGGCTCTTTGGATGCTATCTGAATTATACCCATTAGTCTTCCTCGCTATACTTAAGACTATAGTTTAGACGATTGCAAAAAAAAAAAAAAACTGGCAAAAATGCAAGAGCTCTTCCAAGGCGCAATTGGTTGGTCGAAAAGCCTGATAGCGTACGTTATGGTCTGCCGTTAGGTGCATGACTCAAGGCATGCAACGGCGAAATAGGAGGACTGGAGGTATAGTTATACAACTATGCCCCCCGCCTCCCGACCCCCACACTGCTATAAGCATACCGTCATAAAAAAACAATCTTGGGGAAATCCCAAACCGGGTGGTTGTAAATAAGTGGCAAGATCGGGAGCTGAAACGGCGCAAAGAGTACCGCGCCATCACTACACATTTTTCGGAGTGTTCTTTCTCGCCCCCCCAAGTGAGCGATGAAGAGTTGTGCCGGCCCCTTTTTTTTTTCTTTTTTTACGGACTGCTGATAGGCTGCCCAGGAGCAAAATCTCTCGTTTCGGCTCGCGGCACACACAATGCGGAAGTTTATATCTGTTAACAATGGTGTGAAAAGAAAAAAAACATGACGAGAAAAGAAACACGTACATTTCTTTATAATATATATCATGGTAAGACTGGAATAAATAAAGAGCGGTATTTAAAGACGCCTAGTTATATGTCCGAACGGAAAGATCACTTATATAAAATTAGAGAATATACCAGTCGATTGAATGTCCTTAAATACTCTTTCTTTCCAAACTCTATTAGCGACTGGAATGCGCTATAAAAACCAATATTCTCTCATTCTAAATTCCTAACAGCCATTGAGGTAGAATTTTGAGTTGCTGAAATAACCCATATATTTAACGTTGGCTTCGTACTTCTCTTGGTTGTTAATTTTTGATATGTATAATTACTGCTTTCGTTGTATAATCCTGTGTTTTGTACTTTTGTTACAATGCTGCACTGCAAGTGTTTAGATTTCTCCTGTATAATGTTATACATGATTTTAGTTCGGTTATAATTTTTGTTGTTTGTATTCTATTTTCTACTGTAACTCCCCTACAACAATGCCCAATGGTCGATGTAGGTACTTGTAATAAATAATAAATAAAAACAGATTGCTAAACCTACAACTAGACTTTATTGAACAAATATGATATTGCTTATATATAAACATCCAAAAGCCACGTGACGTCTCACTTAACGTCGAAAACGTAGAATAGAAAGCTATTTATTTTTTTTTCTAAAGGGCTACTGAAAGAGCGCTGGTGCCGCTGTTCTCTGACTACCCGATTAAGTATGCTTCAACATTTTCGTGCTGGAGCTAGTCGCTGGGTTTTTGCAAGAACTTTGTGCGACCAAACATCGGGGTGCAATTGGAATGCCCAGAGGAGTGTCCACCTGCCTTGTCTTTTGCAGCCAAGAGTTGCTCCCTCGCTCTTTCATTGAATTTTTAAGCATCTGGCCAAAGAAAAGCGCACAACTCACGAATAATTCCACTAAATAAATTAATCGCCGATCAATGCATTACTTGATAATCGAACGTTTTTTTGCCCCAGTTTTAACTATAGTCTTGGCGCATTTTAAGGGAAGTGTTTTCATTCCTCAAAACTGTCTGACGGCGCTAGGATGGCAAAACGTCACGTTCTGGCCGCCGAAACAGTCCTGTATTAGGGATTCATTACTGAAGCTACTTTTACTCGCCACAAACGTAATGTGACAAAATAAACATACCATAAAAAATTTAATATCTGCAAATAAGATGAATGGCTTTTTGTTGTTACTAAATATTCGTGTTACTGAACTCAGCACCCCTACCCTGCTTGTCGGTAAACGGTTTTTACCCCCCCCCCCCCGATTTATTTGCCTAAGAAATGATATTTGAAAGGACAGTAATATGGCTTATTTTATCATTTTGATTGTTTCTCTCTCTTAGCCACCCTCCCCTCCACGTTGAGAATTCGCCTCCTACAGGTATCTATATAGAGGGGTTAGCTCTATTTATGCGAAAAAAGAAAATATATATATATATATATATATATATATATATATATATATATATATATATATATATATATATATATCTTGCGGATGAGGTTGCAGGTTAGAGTCACAGCCGTAGCGGATGTTGTTTCGTGGAGGTGAAAAACAAAAATGGCCGTGACTTACGCCAACGTTAGGTATATTAAGGGGGTCTAAATTAATCCATATTCCTCCACTACGGTGCCCTTTATGTATCAGAAAACTTCCACCCGCTTGAAATACTCGAAAGTTGATGTTTCAATGCGTGCATGCCCGTACGCATAATTAGGCTGTGATAAGGACGGGAAGGGGGTAGGGAAAGTAATATCTGCCAGAAACAACTGAAGAAACTCATGAACTATAGCATACGACATCATGTGAAATCGCCAACAAAATACAGTCAAATCTCGGTACAACGAATCCAACATTAACGAACTTTCCAGATTAACGAGCATTTAAGAAATCCCACACCGACTGCTTTAATGTTTTAATGTAAAATTATTTCACTGCTACCAGACTCTGCTACTACGTACTTCAGAATAGCGATCTTTTCAAAATAACGATCGTTTTATTTAGTCCGTGCCATATTAACCACGCCTCAGTACTACGAACTCATATTTTCAAGGCCGGAGATTCTTAGATTTCCTTTAAACAATTGCGACAACCGGAGCCGTATGCTAGCAGACGACACGGCAAAGCGCATCGCACAAGCAACTTGCTCCGCGGAATGCGCGAGCCGAGGCGAAAGAGAGAAAAGGGAAGGTGAGGAGAAGAAAAAAAATGAAGTATGGGTAGCCCCCTCCGTCCAGAAAGCCGCGGCCGCGCTATTCGCGCCCCACCCCAAGTTTTTCTGCGTTCCGCCGCTGCTCGGGTGGCTTCCTGGACTTTCACGGACATCAGCGGAGCTGACAACAGAGTACATTCTCGCGAGGACGGCATGAATGACGATGCCTCTGAGAATACCGCGGCAGCACTGGAAGACTGCGACGAGAACGTGACGACTGCGGATATGCTGGACAGCATACGAAAACTCCGCACATTTCTGGGGAAAAACCGCACGGCCACTGAGTCAGTTCACAGGAATGTGGAAGATTTGGAGTCCTTCGTGCCAGGAAGCTTGTGCTGCACGCACCAGAACAAAATTGCCAACTACTTTAAATAAACGTGCATTGTTTCATGATCACTTGTGCATTTTTGTGAAAAATAACTTCAAGGATGCACTGTTCTACACGTAGGTCGTTTTAGGCATCGAAATATTGTCGCGAAGACAAGGACGATGCAGTTGTCTTGAATGAGAAACACGTTTATTGGAGCGAACTTGTGCTCCCCTAACAACTCAAAAGAATACAGAGGCGGCAAAGCAGCGGTCAACAAAGTGACTTGCGTCGGCGAGTGTCGTGGAATCGAATGCCCCGGCGTCTGCTCTGCAGGCTTTTTATCTTTCGGCGCGCGTGGTTCTGGAACCGTCGATTCGCATCGAGAACTTTGTAGATGCAAGAAGATTATTCCGGGATGTTCACGTTAGATCGGAATGCTCTCCCTATCAGAACAGATAACACATGCGGCACAGAAAGAAAGAATGGAACACGCGCTTCCCTTGGCGCAGAGATAACACAGACCGGCGCAGCCGGGCGGTAAAAGCAAAACACAAATAAACAAACCCAATGTATGGTTCGCGGCATTACCCCCCCCCCCCCCCTCTAAGGGTGCATCGACCCGATGCTAACATAAGCGACAGTCCAAAAATAAAAATAAAATTCGTTATCGACCGTAGAAAGGTTTTAAGCGAACCACGTGGACGACTTCGGGCCGCGTGCGTCGTCGTGATGTTCCGGAATCACCATCGGGGATCACCTCGTAGGTAAGTTGGCCGACACGTCGTAGAATCTGGTAGGGTCCGAAATACCGTCGCAGGAGCTTCTCACTGAGCCCGCGTCATCGGATGGGAGTCCAAACCCACACACGATCCCCTGGTTGGTACTCGGCGTCTCGGCGTCGGAGGTTGTAGCGGCCCGCATCCACCAGCTGCTGGTCCGTTATACGAACTCGAGCGAGCTGGCGGGCCTCCTCCGCACGTTGAAGATATCCGTGGACGTCGGCGTTGAGGTCGTCGTCTTCTACATGTGGAAGCATGGCGTCGAGCATCGTAGTCGGCCTTCTACCGTAGACAAGCTCGAACGGCGTCAGCTGCGTCGTCTCCTGGATAGCCGTGTTGTACGCAAACGTGACATACGGGAGCACTTCGTCCCAAGTCTTATGTTCAACGTCAACGTACATTGACAGCATATCTGCGATTGTCTTGTTCAGACGTTCTGTTAGTCCGTTCGTTTGGGGGTGGTACGCCGTCGTTCTTCGGTGATCCGTGTTGCTGTAGCGTAATACTCCTTGCATCAGCTCCGCAGTAAATGCCGTTCCGCGGTCGGTGATTAGGACTTCCGGGGCTCCATGTCGCAGCACAACTTGGCTTATAAAGAACTTTGCCACTTCTTGTGCAGTCCCCCTCGGAAGAGCGGCGGTCTCTGCGTAGCGCGTCAGGTAGTCTGTCGCTACGACAATCCACTTGTTCTGTGATCGTGACGTAGGGAACGGGCCTAAAAGGTCCATTCCAATCTGTTGAAATGGTCTCGAAGGGACGGCGATCGGTTGCAGAAGTCCGGCGGGTCTTGTCGGCGGCGTTTTTCGTCGCTGGCAGTCACGGCAGCTCCGGACGTAGTGGGTGACGTCAGAGGTAAGGCCGGGCCAGTAGTACCTCGCCTTGATTTTAAATGCATAGCATTTTAGTAACTCACAATGTCACGCGGCGTTCGGCCTAGTCCGCAGCCAGGCCACTACACTATAAAAGAAACAACAGTTTCCGGCGCCCGGATTCGAACCCATGACGCCGCGGGCGGAACGGCAAGTGCCGGGCGCACTACCGATTGAGCCACGCAACCAACACGGATTTCGATGCACCGATAGCGCCTTATATCCTTCACTCATTTATGGTTTGTTTCGAAAGCGCCATAAGTTGTCACGCGCCTCCGCAAGATGGCGACACAGGTTCCGCGATCGAGACTATGATCGAGAGACCCGCCATAAGTTGTCACGCGCCTCCGCAAGATGGCGACACAGGTCCCGCGATCGAGACTATGATCGAGAGACCAGCAGCGCTGGTCGCGTCTCGTGCTGCCGGGACGCCCCGCTGTAGCCCACCGCAAATTTGATGACGTGCAGCGTGTAACAAGAAAACCAACAACCAATACGTAATCCATACGACTTGCCGGCGCACCCCCTCGGAAATGCTGTGCATTTGATCGTGCCCCTCGCGAGGGGGATGTTTTTTTCTTAAACTCTACTAATTTGTCCTTAACACGTGTTTGTTCCCTGACCCACTCCGCGCTCTTCTTGTCCCTTAATGTTACACCTATTTTTCCAATAGTGCGGGCTGTGCCAAGATGTCCAGAAGACGGGTCGTCGTGGCACGCTTCCAAAATTTCGTCACGAAGGTCCGCGGGGATGACGAGAAGGTAATTCGCTTTTGTTCCGGGGCTGAAATTCTTCTTCACGAGGACGGAGTTTCTGAGGCTGAATGCTGGCAAGCTGCGTTTGAAGGTCCTAGGAACGTCAACGTTGCATCCCTCCAGGTACTCGATTATGACGCGTAAGTCGGGGTCGGCACGCTGCTGGGCGGCTAGGTCGCTCTCCGTCACGATCCCGAAGAACGCGCTGTCTTCATCAGCGTCTTGTGGTGGTGGGTCGACGGGGGCGCGGGACAGGCAGTCGGCGTCGGAGTGTTTCCTGCCGGATTTATAAACGACTGTAACGTCGAACTCCTGCAGGCGCAAGCTCCACCGCCCAAGACGGCCGGAGGGGTCCTTCAAATTGGCGAGCCAACACAGCGCATGGTGGTCTGTTACAACCTTGAATGGCCTTCCATACACGTATGGGCGAAATTTTGAAATCGCCCATATAATAGCCAGGCACTCTTTCTCAGAGGCAGAATAGTTTTTCTCCTCCCTCGACAGACCACGGCTGGCATAGGCGATTACCCTTTCGCAGCCGCTTTGCTTTTGGACAAGGACGGCACCCAAGCCTATATCACTGGCGTCCGTGTGCATTTCCGTTTCGGCATTTTCGTCGAAATGAGCGAGCACGGGCGGGCTTTGCAGGCGTTTTTGCAGCTCGCAGAATGCTTTTTCTTGGTCGTTTTCCCAGCTGAAAGGGGTGCTATCTTTCGTCAAGCGCGTGAGTGGCTCTGCAATGCGTGCGAAGTTTGCGACGAAGCGCCGGTAGTATGCGCACACCCCGAGAAATCTTCGCACGCCCTTCTTGTCTTTCGGCCTTGGGAAGTTCGCAATGGCTGAAGTTTTTGCCGGGTCAGGTAGGACTCCCGCGGCGTTGACGACGTGGCCCAAGAACTTGATTTCCCCGTATGCGAAACGGCACTTTTCAGGCTTCAGCGTCAACCCCGACGTACGAATGGCCTCGAGTACAGACTCCAACCTTGCAAGGTGTTCGTCGAAAGTCCGGGCGAATACCACTACGTCGTCGAGGTATACGAGGCAGGTGTGCCACTTAAGGCCAGCTAGCACAGTGTCCATGACTCTTTGAAACGTCGCTGGTGCTGTGCACAGCCCAAACGGCATCACCTTGAACTCGTATAGGCCGTCTGGGGTTATAAATGCAGTCTTCTCTCGGTCTCTCTCGTCCACTTCAATTTGCCAGTAGCCGGTCTTCAGGTCCATCGATGAGAAGTACTTCGCGTGGCAGAGGTGGTCGAGGGCGTCGTCGATTCGGGGGAGGGGGTACACGTCCTTTTTCGTGATTTTGTTCAGTCGCCGGTAGTCAACACAAAACCTTAATGTGCCGTCTTTTTTCTTTACGAGTACGACGGGCGCAGCCCAGGGGCTTTTCGATGGCTGTATAATGTCGTCGCTGAGCATGTCGTCGACTTGAGTCCGGATGGCTTCCCGTTCGTGTGAAGAGACGCGGTACGGTGACTGTCGGGTAGGCCGGGCTCCATCTTCGGTTATAATTCGGTGCTTCGCTAGAGGGGTCTGACGTAGTTTTGCGCTCGACGAAAAACATTCGCTATAGCGACGCAGCAAAGCCAATAATTTGTTCCGTTGTTCTTGCGGTAGCGCCGGATTCACGTCGAAGGGCTGCGGGAGCTTGAAGGTTTCTACGGGTGTGCGTTCAAAGTCGGCGACCGCGATCACGTCACTTGCTTCTTGCGCTTCTTCGAGGAATGCAATTGCCGCGCCCTTGTTTAAATGCTGGTACTCCTCGGTGAAATTAGTAACCAGAATGTGGGATTGGTGTTCCTTGAAGCGCGCAATGCCTCTTGCGACCGACACACCACGGTCGAGAAGCACCCTTTGATCAGTGTCTACGATAGCGTCGACGTCAGGAGCAGCATTTTCACAGTAGACTGCGACCATCAAGCTTGCGCGGGGTGGCAGGGTGACATGATCATCGGCAATCCTTACAGCAGCCCGTCGTTCGGGGTTCGGTTCCGGCGTCATGGAGTGATTGGGGGAAAAAGTTATTGACTTGGTCTGCAGATCGATTATTGCACCGTTGTCCATCAAAAAGTCCATTCCAAGAATTACGTCGCGGGAGCAGTTAGGCAGAATGACGAACGCCGCAGGGTACGTTGTGCCGTCTATGGTGACGCGCGATGTGCACGTTCCACTTGGCGTCACGAGGTGGCCTCCTGCTGTGCGTATGTGCGGACCGTCCCATCTGGTCATAACTTTCTTCAGTTTAGACGCAAATGGTCCGCTCATTACCGAATAGTGAGCTCCCGTGTCTACGAGGGCGACTACGTCAAAGCCGTCGATGGACACCTTGACGTCAGATGCAGTCTTCCTCGAGTTCCGGGTTCGTCGGGGCGTCGTATCTCTGCTTGTACGTGTTGACGGTCGGGCAGTGTGCATCGTCGTTGTCGTCGTCTTCTCAACGGACGTCTTGGTCAGGTCGGGTACGCGTCGCGCCGTGTAGCTGTCGTCGTGTTCAGGAGTCTCGTTAGGGCTAGGTCGGGTCGTCGGGATGAGGGCATGTCGTGAATGATGGTCTTCAGCGAGTCGCTGCGTCGTTGGAGGGTTTTCATTTTTCCGCCGTTGTGCAACTTTACCTCCCGAAGTTGCTGCTTTTAGTTTCCCCCGCGTGGGCTGGGGGACCTTGAGAAGTCAGCAGTGCTGCGGCGGTTTGGTGACTGAGACGGGTAGGGCGACGGTGAACGGTTGAAGCGGGCTGGTCCTCGGATGGTGTTGGAGAGGTATGCTTCGATCTCAGCAGGGCGCTGGCCGTATCGGGGGCGTGGGGCGTCGACGGAGAACCCTCGCAAACCGAGCCTCTTGTAGGGACAGCGACGGTAGATGTGGTCGGCCTCTCCGCAGTGGTAGCACAGCGGGCGATTATCGGGCGTTCGCCACACGTCGGTCTTCCTTGGCGTCTGGTATTGGTCTACAGGGCGTCGGGCGGGTGGCGTTGGACGGCGGTATGGCTCATCCTCTTGACGACGGGTTGGAGCAGGGCGGGGTTGACGAACAGCCGAGGAGTAGGTCATGGCTTGTGGTTCACGGGGTGCTTCCGACGGCGTAGAAGTTCCCAGTGCGTTTTGGACTTCTTCTCGGATTACGTCGGTCAGGGAAGCCACTTGAGGTTGCGGCGTCGTTGGAAAAAGCTTCCGAAGCTCCTCCCTGACCACTGCTCGGATGGTCTCTCGCAATGTATCGGAGCTTCCATTTGCAGCACCGATGGTCTCCGAGAACAGCGCGTTGACAGGGCGGTCGTACTGCCTCGTTCGAATTTCTAGCGTCTTCTCCATCGCGGCCGCCTCAGACGAGAATTCGGCCACTGTCTTCGGAGGGTTACGGACTAGACAAGCAAAAAGCTCTTGCTTCACTCCTCGCATTAGAAACCTGAGCTTCTTTTCCTCGGTCATTTCAGGGTCCGCACGACGAAAAAGTCGCTTCATCTCCTCAACGAAAATCACGACTCCTTCGTTGGGGTGCTGCGTTCGAGTTTCAAGCAAAACCGCAGCTCGCTCTTTTCTCACCACGGTAGTGAAGGTCTTAAGGAACTCCCTCTTGAATTGAGTCCAGTCGGTCAAAGAGCTCTCATGGTTCTCGAACCAAGTTCGAGCAGCATCTTCTAAGTAAAAGAAGACATGCCGGAAAGTTTCTTCATCGTCCCACCTGTTGAAGATGCGGACGCGCTCCAACTTCTCCAACCATTCTTCGGGGTCTTCAGCGGGGGCTCCCCGGAACGATGGCGGTTCTCGGGGCTGTTGTAGGATGATTGGCGACGTTGTTTCTTGCACCATGGTGTTGGTTGCAGCGTTCCTTCTCTTGGGCCCTTCTGGCAGAAGACCGAACTCGGGTAGCAATCCTTGCAGTCGGGGGCTTTCTCTGGTTGGACTGGCTTGGCGGCTTCGAGATGTCGTAGAGGGCATAAAGGCTTAGTACCCCGCACCTCCACCAGATGTCGCGAAGACAAGGACGATGCAGTTGTCTTGAATGAGAAACACGTTTATTGGAGCGAACTTGTGCTCCCCTAACAACTCAAAAGAATACAGAGGCGGCGAAGCAGCGGTCAACAAAGTGACTTGCGTCGGCGAGTGTCGTGGAATCGAATGCCCCGGCGTCTGCTCTGCAGGCTTTTTATCTTTCGGCGCGCGTGGTTCTGGAACCGTCGATTCGCATCGAGAACTTTGTAGATGCAAGAAGATTATTCCGGGATGTTCACGTTAGATCGGAATGCTCTCCCTATCAGAACAGATAACACATGCGGCACAGAAAGAAAGAATGGAACACGCGCTTCCCTTGGCGCAGAGATAACACAGACCGGCGCAGCCGGGCGGTAAAAGCAAAACACAAATAAACAAACCCAATGTATGGTTCGCGGCAATATTATTTCTTGTCTTACATTTTGCGATTTTCGCTACAACGACCTTTCAGAATAACGAGCAATTTTCCGCGGTCCCCTGAAGTTCGTTATATCGAGATTTCACTGTAACTGCATCAGTAATAATGCAAGCCAATTTTAGAACGATAGCACTCAATTTTTTAAACCTTAATGAATACGATGGTCAGTTTTACCTTCGCCGCGGCACACTTTTATTTGCAAACACAGCATATTTATCCTCATTGCCAAAGCACGGAGTACTTAATTTGGGGCTTACTACAGGTTCCAGTCCAGTGTTAACTTGGAATGCACAGCAAGAAATAATTTCACCGATAAGCCTACTACTGGTTTCGCGTGGTCCCTCCATAACATGTCTCATTAACCAATTATTACTTTGTTCCGGGCTTTCACCAGGCCCGGTAGCATTGTAAGGTAGGGCTCGCAAACGCAGATTAAGTAGGCGATCGTATGCGCGCCCCCTCCTTCTACACACGCTTATTTATTCGCAGTGAAGTGAAGCTTTCCGCAGCGACTGTTTAATGTTTCTCGCGGCACGGCTGCTATTGTGAAGTTATTAAGGATTTTTATACATTCCTGCTTGCCAGTAATGTGCGTGATTCGCCAGGGTGAATTCCTTTAGTCCAATTTTAACGCTGTCAACATTTATTCCTTCACTTCTTCGGACCCTTCGTCGCTTTGTCCAGTCTCACTCCCCATGGCATGTTGATTTTAACAGGCCCGAACCATCGTGTCACCTCCTGGCCCAAAGGGCGAGGTGGCGCCCGGCATTGCCCGCAACAAGTTTGGGCGTGGCACAGCACCTCGGGTGGTCTGAGCGATTGATCGAGATGCGCCGGGTGCGTGGGCTAATATGGGGCCCGATTTCCTCGAATGGCTGTTCGCAAGAACCTTTCGTGACTGGCCGCGACTTCGCCCGGCACTGATAGCGCCATCAAAGACGTCCCACTCGGTGCCGCCCTCGCACGAACTGTTCTTAAATCTGTTGCCTGGTGGCTAAATCTCCCGGATTTGTGCTTTCTAAGAAGAAGCACCCCCTAACAGTTATTACGCAATAGGTAAGGGCTGCGTTATGGCCGGTGGTCGAGTGCCTAGAATGATGGTGGTGACAGCGGGCCATTGAACAGTGCGATCCAGCGGTCATTCGATCCCCCCGCTGCCACGCCCTCTAACGTCCACAGCCCTTCCCTCCTCCCCCTGCTTTATTTCGTCAAAGTTCGCGCAAAGGAAGGCGCTACCTGGAATAGCAGTCGGCATTATTCGCCGTACTCTTGAGACCGCGACCACCTGCCCTGCTGTCATCTCGCCCAAGCTAGGTACTGCTTTTCCCATCCGGTGCCTGCTCATCATCCCCAGCTGGGACGGTGACCGTTCTTCCCGAGGCATGGAGCTGCGGAGGAGCCTTCTGACGAAAGGCACAACGAGCGGATATTGGATTCCGCCCCGGCCCATCGTTGGAGTTTATTCCCGTCCGGATCCCGATGCGCACCGCAATGCAATGTAAACGTTTAAATAAAGTATTTTCGCCTTCTGCCATCACGGGTGGCTATAGCCTCCTGATGTTTCCCCTTTCCCCATCGCCAACCAGGGCATGTTACACTCTAGCCCCGACTGGAGTCTCCCGGTCCCCTTGGCCCCCCAAATTTAACGCACGTTTTAGTATGACTCTGCAGAAAACCTAGAATAGTGTGTTGTTATTTGCTCTTTAAAAAATCCCGGGCCATCTCCACTAACGTGAAAGCTGGGGTTGGGCGAAGCATGCAGTGTTAAGTCTATTCTTGGCGCCTTGACGTTTTTGCCCGCGGAGATGAAACCATTGGGAGGTACAGGTATACAGCTTTGCTGTAAAATTTTTGTGTCTTTGAAGCACGAAACGTTCTAGCGCGAGGCTTAAATGAGTGTTCCGGTGTTTTTTTTTAGCAAGCATTACGAAGCGTTCCAGCGCGAGGCGTAAACGAGTGTCCCGGTGTTTTAGTACCGTGACTACATGAGACGATGGTTACGACGACGACATTAGACTCCGACAGCCGGAGCCCTTAAGGGGCCTCTCCCCTAAAACAAGGTCCTGTCAAATAATATTGGTGTAGGTATATGTTTTGTTGGAGAGAACAACTACATCTGCCAGCCTTATATAGCTCGGAAGATTCCTGAACTTTTTTGAGAGCTTTGTTCACTCACTCAGCGTGGTCACAGGCCTTCCATAGGTGTTTCCTTCTCCAATCTGGATACATATTTGAATAGTTGGTTCATTTTTCTACATGTAAAAACAGTGCATAGGACAGTACTAAAAATATCACAGGACTTGTTTAACTTCAACTTGAACGTTCGCGTGTGTCTAGCTGTCTGTCCGCGTGAATGAATGAATGAATGAATGAATGAATGAATGAATGAATGAATGAATGAATGAATGAATGAATGAATGAATGGTCCTGGGGCCCTGAGGAGTTATTGGGAGATAAGATAAGGTGTGTGAAACGGAGGTCTCAATAAAAGCCTAATGTCGCACTTACCAGTTTGTTGGTCGGTTTGCTGGCCCTCCTACGGCTGTCAGATCGCTGTACAGTGCCTTGTAAAGAACACTGGAAAATTAATAGAGTCCAATACGATCGAGAAAGGTAACATCGGAGCGGACGAGTGCTGTATATGTAAGTGGTGACGGGCAGAAGGCTGTGATCTGGGCTCAGCCGCTTTCGAATTTCGGACATGAAGCATGTCGGACATGTCGGACATGACACATCTGTAAACATCTCCTCGAATCATTTGTCATGGGTCAATTAGGCAATGTACTGCTTCCGCACAGTTGGTGGCATCGTGTAACAGGGTGGGGAGAATAAGGCCGAAGTCTGGTTGTTTCTCTGGGGGTAGAGCAAGTGACACGTTGGAGATTTTGTGCGACGTTTTTTGATGGTGCCATCATTGAAGAGTTTGCCCCTGAGGGGTAAGGTGACGACGCTGTTGATGAGGCAATTTTTGAAGAGGCTAAGGAGGGGCGGCACCGGAGGAGATCGTCTCTAGCGTGTCGTGGGATTCACACGATGCTACGAATCGTGGAACGACGCCAAACACCGAGCTACTCCTTATGTCTATCTGGGAGATTTTAGGTGGAAAATCCGTAGGCAATAATGCGCCCTATTGCGACGGCGGCTCGAGTCATAGTAAAGCGGGCGCACTGTGGTGTTCCGCCATACCTGACAGATATTCTTGTAATCAGATTGGAAATTCACGACCGTGTCGTCCTTTGTACACGAATCCATGCGTTTGGGACTGTTGCAGCTGCCAAGAGCCGGATGGCGCCATTCTGGGACATAAATGCAGTGTGGCCCTCTCCAAGCCGTAATTTCCGAATCAGATTTATGTCTAGATTCCTCTCGCACAGTTTTTGTGCTGCCGAAAAAGCAGTTGTTTTTCGTAGGACATCTTCCTCAGAAAATCGTCTGAAAAAATTTTAAAGGTTTTTGGCAGTGATGCAACATTACATAAACTTTCGAATCTTTTATGTGTTATTTTGGAAATTATTGGTGTAAACGACAATATTACTTTATGGCTGTGTTCCGCAAACAAACGTCTACATTGGTGCTAGTTCGCGCACACAGAAAGCAGCTATCAGCGCATAACGGTTTCTATACGACACCCGTGCATGGAGAACACCACAATACGAGCCATTGACGGCTGCAACGCAGTTGTCGGCAACCACTTCGGAACACGCGTACAGCGAAACATCGTGTAGGCAGTTCCACACTTACATACGTCACGTTCGTGTAAATGCTAACTGCTATCCTCTTGTTTTTTCATACAACAACCTCTCCTGGTTAATAACCGTAGTATTGATCATTTTTAGGCTGCCATTACAGTTTATTGCATTGCCAACTGCTCGTGTTGCTTCACACATATACTGGGCAAATGAAAGCGTTGCTTCTGACATGTGCACTACACAAGCATACGCCCGTGTTTCCGAATTAAAGCATCTGGAAAATGCGCGCCATGATTACACGCGGTCCTGTGTTCATGGGCACTGGAAATCGGGGGCTTTCAGTTGCCGAGGGTCGTGTGAAACCGGATTCTAGCCGCATCACCATGACTGAGCGAGCACTGCGTCTTTAGGTTTTTACGGAAAGTGTGTAGTCATGCCGGTGCAGCACGGATCATGGTAGCCGAAACACAGTTCTGAGAAGCCAAAACGCCTTGACGTCTCCCTTTATAAGGACCCATCAGGGTTTGATTCAACATACTACAGGGCGTAGGCAGTGAAAGGCCGCATGTTGTCGACTCGAAATGTTTTAGGTTGCTTGGGTAGAAACGCCAGACCGTCCAGATTAATTGGTGGCCATCTATGTGCGGAAAATATAAAATGCAAACCATCCGGTCTCCACCCTACACCGATTACAGGCAAAACACACATTCCTGTCTTGTACAGGTTTCAATGATCCTGCTGAGCCCGTCCCAATCGGCGTGCCGTAAGGAATTATTTAGCGTATTTCTCCTCCCGTTCACGTCGCATAGTTATTTTATAGCCGAGCTGTTAACGTTATTTTGTTGCCACTTTCTTCCGATTCAACGCGTTATCAAAGAACAAAGCACCTCTTGTTTGTACCCCTGTAAAGCGTGCTTTTCTGCGAGAAAGACGTGTATACTAAGAAGCCGACATCTATAAAGATGTCGACTGACTGACTGACTGACTCATCAATGCCCAGCCAAAACTGCTAGACCTGGAGACTTGAAATTTGTGTCACGGCGTAGGGGCTCACTAAGGCGGGATTTTTAAAGACGATAGTCTTTCTTGGGCTACTTAAACCCAGAAATTTTGGTCTGTCTGTATGTCTGTCTGTCCGTCTGTCTGTCTGTAACTCGATTCAGCCAGCCGGCCAAAGTAAAATTGATATTGCGCAATAGTCTTATATACTCACAGCCAAATGTAAACGTCTAAGCCCGGTTTAAAGGTTCATACTTGTCAACTTTGTTGAACAAGAACAAGACATTACGCAAATATAAGGCAGGAAATTAGTACACAAGGAATATTTACAGTGTTCCTTTATTTAAAAATTCACGGATGTTTGGTTTTTCGATAACAAAGGACATTCTACATCTACTGCAGAAAACCGCCGCCTCCTGGCGGCATATGAAAAATCACGCGGCAACAGCAACGAAAGGTTCAACTAGCTAGGTTCCACGTTCTGCTTGGAACGCACGTGGAGCACGGCCACGCGGTTCTGTAAACCTTGTAGTCGGCCGCCTCCATTCACGCGCGTCTCCGCCGTACTGCAGCGCTGGCATCGAGGAACCCGGCCTGTAGCAGTGGAACGCGGTAAATTCAAATCGCCTTGCGCGAACCTTTAGTATGTTTACCTTGGTATGAGCGCGACGGTACAAGAACAGCATGAGAGGGGAGCGGGAAAGCAAAGGGGGGCATTTCCTTGGCAAATGTCTCCAAAGACTGTCGTCTTTTGACGACATTTGCAACGAAAGGAGCAGATACGCGGCCAATTTTTTTTCGTACTCCTAATCATGGAAAAGGGGAAAATTGTGTTTTTGTAAATTTGTGATTATCTCGCTCACCCGTTCACATATTTAAATGCTTTTTGCTAATATGTGTAGCCCTTAAGAATATTTAAAAAGTAGTTTTAGGGTTTCGCCGTAACCAACACTATTGGGGCTATTCTGCATTTCGGAACAAAGCCAGTGTTCGTAAAGGTTCTCCAATAAATGTTTACTGATTGATTCATCTACTTAGTTTTTGCTAATAAATGTTACTCATGCAAATGCACGAAACCATTTTTAATGATTTTTCCCTGCGACGGCGCTAAAAGTGCAAGGGAGATTTTTTTTTTTTAATTTGCGATCATGACCGGCCGAAAAGGCTTAACATTCGATGTGAACGCTGAGCCAACCTGGTCGTTGTAGAAAATTTATATTTGAGTAGCGCATTCTTATTATGGTGTAGGACCTCCGCCTTGATAATTTTTTTCAGAAATTACAACTCTGAGAGAGTGAGAAGCGCTAAAAGATTATTCCACAAATTTTTGTGTTTATCGCAGGCTTGTTGAGATATCAAACAAGTTTTTTGTTGATATAGGTAACAAACGTGCGCCAATGTGTAAAAACTGTATTATAAGATTTTTCCAAAGCAGCCATGCGATAGACCAGGAAAACTTCTCAGCAGGGTCCTCGTCCTTATGCCGGGACGACCAGCACCAGCACAAGGACGTACGGGGGCATCAGGGGAGCTGCCCGAGCGCTTCTACCTGTAGCTCGTCGCACCCTCCCCCTCCACTTTCCCCGGACCGAACTAAATGCCATCCGGTCGAAATCACCCTTCTCCGCCAGGAAAATCCTACCCTGCGGCACGAAAATTAATCACTAAAACAGCGAATCATCCCCTGAACAGAAGATACGTCTCCCCCTAACGCCCCTCTGCCCAAGCGGAAGGCGCTGTCGACCGACTCCCCGAGCCCTCTGACCGTGGTAAACAGCTGCAGATGCAGATATCATCCATTAAAAGCTCGTGCAAGGTAGATGCAAGGTAGCGCTTTTGGAGCAGAAAGCCGAGTACTCTAGCCTACATCAGGCTCTTCTAGCCAACTTTGCAGGCCAATATTGAGGAGCTTAGCGCAAATGCAGTCTTGGGTAGAACCAATAAGTGCCAAAATAGATGCTTCCCTCATAGGCCACCGTCGCCCTATATAATCCCGTCTATGGTCAGCACTAAATAAACTGTGAATCTGGCAGTGGAATTGCCGGGGCTACAGCAAGAAAAGGCACAACCTGCAAATGCTCATCGCCTCCATGGAAACTCCCTCTTCATTAATTGCCGTACAGGAGGCAGGAGCTACAAGTAAGCTCCACGGTTACAGGGCGCATAAAGGTCCCGCTAATCCTCACACAGCGATTCTTGTCCAAAGAAACATCCTGTCCGAGCGATCTCAATTTCATAGCATTGATATTCCGCATGATCTAGTCGTCCTCTGTCCTGAGCAACCTAATGCCTCTAGACTATACATTCGCAATGTATATAGCAGTCCCAAAGCTAATGCACATAACTTTAACAGGCTCTTTTCCCTCGCTAAACAGGCTGCTCAACATCATGCGCTTCTCATAGTGGGTGACTTAAATGCCCCCCACACTGCATGGGGTTACCCCAGGTGCACCAAAAAAGGTCGTCTTCCATGAGAATGCATTCAAGCACTTCGACTCACAGTCGAGACAGACCCATTAATATCGACTATAATTGGCAACAGCGTTCAAAAAGACTCCACGCTGGACCTCACCCTCACCCATAAAATACGTAACGTCCGCTGGAGCTGTATTGACGCATCACTAAGTAGTGATCAATTCATTATTCAAACAGAAATCTCCCTCACCCATTCCATCAAACCGCGACCCAGACATACCCAGATAACAAACTGGGATGATTTACGCCACGCCCGCGCTAACTACTCGCAACCAGAAATTCAGGCACAGGACTGGGTCGGCCGTATAGTTATTGATGCCCACCTCAATAATCACCATTGGGCCTTGAAATCCCGACGGACATAGTGGACTCCCGCCTACTTCACCTGTGGGGGGCTTTCAAGGCCATACAGCGCCAATGGCGAAAGAACAAACATAATCGTCAGCTCCGCCGGAAAATGGCAGAATTGAGCCTACAAATTCAATCCCATGCTGCTCATATGGCACAGAATCAGTGGGGTCAGCTTGGTGACCAGTGAAAGGCCACTTGAGCATGAAACGCACGTGGTCTAATTTCAAACATCTTCTAGACCCTGAATGATCAAAGAGTGCCCAAATTAATAGGCTCCCAACTATTGTTCGTAATTTCCCAGGTACGAACCAACAACTCATTGACACGGCCAAGTCTTTGTACATACCCAAGGGGAAGAAACTGGATCAAGGAACGGCCAACGCTGAACTTGATTCTGATATCACGGAGGCGGAAAAGCTGCTCTACTCCAGCTGATGGAATTGCTACTAGCTGATGGAATTACCAGTTGGAATTACTAACAAAATGTTACGTAACTTGGACGATCCTTTAATCTAGACTCTAACCAAGTTTTTAAATCATTTTTGGACATCCGGTGCCCTACCCCAGTAATGGAAGCACGCGAAAATCTCTCTCAATCAAAAACCAGGAAAACCTCTCAGCATGGATCACCTCAGTCCGATATCACTTACGTCGTGCATGTGTAAAGTTCTTGAACACATAATCTATGTACGGCTAACGAAACCTCTCACCTCCATCAATGCCTTCCCTCATTCAATGATTGGCTTTCGCTCTGGATTATCGACTCAAGATATCCACCTTCAATTATTTCACGAAGTCATCACTCCAACACCCAAAGTGGACACGGCTGCCATCCTTGCATTGGACCTCACGAAGGCCTTTGACTGGGTCTCCCATCTGGCTATCTTGCAGGGACTAACTGCCGTATCCTCGGGAGAACGCACCTACAACTATTTGCGAAGCTTCCTCACGTCGCGTACAGCGATTACACAGGTTGGAGACATAATGTCGAACCCCATCGATATTCCCTCTATTGGCACACCTCAGGGCGCTGTTCTCTCCCCTCTCCTCTTTATTCTTGCAATTCTGGAGGCATCGATGCACACATAGAGGAAACTTTACAAACTTGAGCACAAATTGTCATCGAGGAAGCGATTGCAGCCAGACTTGACTGCTCCCCTGCAATCTGAACTCCTTCTTTTACCGGCAAAAAGCATTTCCAAGTCCGTCCCGGATATACAAATTACAATTGGTGAGATCAGTCTCCCGGTGGTAACCAGCATACGTATACTAGGTCTTCTAATCCAGCGTGACCGGGCTAACACTCAGTACACCTCGCAACTCTCTTCGCACATGAATCAAACAATCGGCCTCATCAGACGCATAACCGCGCGGAACAGAGGGCTTAAGGAGGGGGACAGAGTGCGACTGGTGCAAGCTTTTGTCATAATCCGCATCACATACTCACTCCCTTTCCTTCGGGTCACTCCTACTGAACTGAAGAAAATAATTGCCTGATCAGGAAAGCCAACAAGGCCGCATTACAGGTCCCCTTGGACACTTCCACTGCCCGACTTGAGAGCTTGGTGATTCACAACCTCGTGGAGGAGCTGGTGGAGGCCCATCGCATAGGTCAGCTGTAGAGGCTATCAGGTACCTCTACTGGGCGGCAAATTCTGGAAAGACTCGGCTTACGAGCTCCACTAATCACCCACAGCAAGCTTCAAATCCCCCCAAATACCCATGCTAATATCTTGGTTCGCCCACTTCCGCGCAATATGCACCCAACTTACCACATGGGGCGGCGGGAGCAAAGAGTACGCGCGCTTAGTAAGCGACTCCCCGTGAGACCGTACATTCTTTATGTGGACGCCGCCGACTACCGCAACCGTGATGCATTTTCGGTAGCAATTATTGACAGCCCTAATGGGGCCCCGCCAGGTGACTCCATTTCTGTTCGCACCATCAATCCTGCATTGGCCGGGGAGGCGGCAATAGCCGGCCGACGCCCACAATTGTGATCTACGATTCGAAAACGGCAATTCAAAAGTTCGCCAGGGAGCTCCTATCCCCACAGGCACTCAACATTCCCTCTCAAAGTAACCCCTGCACCTCAGTAGAACTGATCTGGACCCCTACACACGCCGGGCTGGGAGGTAAAAAGTCGGCCTATTCTGCTGCTCGCAAGTTCACTTTGCGAACCGGCCCCAGCCTCGTCCCCTCGCATGGTGCCAGATCAGCTAGAGATAGCCTACTCAGCCATCACGACATAGCGACACATTTCTGCCTCGCCCGCCGTGTATATCGCCCTGCTCACGTCCGTCTCGACAACGTGCAAGCACGCACGAGGCGCCTTCTGCAGATAGGTAGCCTCCCCTGTCGCGCGCTTCTCCATCGCATTCACCCGTCTTTCTTTCCCTCCCCGAACTACCCATCATGCGGCGTTCCCGCCACCTTATCCCCCACCATGTGGGCGTGTCCCAATGATTCTTTTCCCTCCATCACCTGCGATGAACATGGGAGAGGGCGCTGGGCAGCTCTGATCCGGAGGTTCAAGCCTCCCTCACTAATCGGGCTGCCATTGTCGCCACCAGGCTAAAGCCATGGGCCAGCAAGTCCCCGTAACAGAGCTTGGCTCAATAAAGTTTATCTCTCTCTCCTTTCTCGGCCACCACTAGACGCCAAGGCGCGGTTTTCCCACACGTCTTGTGCGGCCTCGGCATAGTGCCCTCCCCATCCCATTTTCGCCATACTTTTTTCCTCCGCTTTCCTGCTCACTCTGTCTCGTCTACCTTCGGCGTCCTCTTCGTTCCGTTACACCGAGGGACGACGCGAAACCACAGGATCGGGCGCATAAAGGCCAACTGCACTCAAAATCTCAACCTTTTGAAAACGTTATTTCCGTAAAGTCTTCCTAAAAAGACTGCAAGATACCAAATATGACACCTGAAATACGTGTATCCGCGGCGCAAACGCCCATCAAAAATCGGAGATTTTGAAACCGAGCGCGGCCATTACGACGAGGTTGAAAGGAGCCATGAGGACAAAACACAAGTTCGGTTCATTCGAAAGATTGCCTCGATAGAATCATACTGACACCACCGTTAACGCACACTTCGCCCAAACATAACTAGGAAAAAACGGAATGGCGACCCACTAGCTCATTTCCCGCAACAGAACCTATGATGTCACATGAGCTCAGCTGTGCGATTGGCTGAGGACGGAAAAAGTAAACGCAAATTAGGCTCGGCTTATAGGCTTTCCGAAAGAACTATTTGCGCTTAAGTGTAATGCATATTCATTTTACAGCAGTAAGAATGGTGCGGTAAACAATGAAAGTTACAAAAACGCACGTAAGCATAGAAGTACCGATGCGCACTGCTGTTGTATACTGGGCGCACTATGCTTGTTTTAGCTGCACAGCACTCCGCCGCTTTGAAGTTGTTTTACAGGACACTGGCCGATTGGCGTAAGCGGCGCTGTCTTACGTGACCATGTTTGTCGAGGATACCCCAGGTTCAGGGGCGTAGCCAGGGGGGGCACACCGGGCCCGTACCCCCCTCCCACGAAACGTTTCGTGCCAGGCTGGGGTGCGGTTCAAGTAGCCTAAAGAACTGCCTGAAGTCGCCTGCAAGTGCGGAACCTGCAGTTTTAAGGACAACCTTGTTCATATAAAGTTGAAAACAAGGGCTACGTCAACGTTTGATCCCTCTGCCCGCTCCAGATGCTGTACATGTCAACATATACAGCCCGGCTGCATTTCGCGGTGGATACACCGAGCTGTGCCGTGAACCTACCGCGAGCCGATCGAGGCAGTCCCGCTGTTTCGCTGGCTGAACAGCACGGCCGGGAAATGGCGGAACAGCAGGAAAAGCCTCATATAGGCATACATGTGGTCTGGACTTTAGCATGTCATCCCTTGTCTTTACACTGGTACAAAGTGTAATAACATGACAGAGCATGTCACTCTATTTTGTTCAGTCAACTATCAATCCTCGACATCTTTATTTTTCTACTGATATCGCCATTGACTATTGCGGTTCCATAATTTCTGCTGTATGAAAAGCATTCCTCTGCCCATCTTGTATTTCCTCCACATCAACAAAACTACAATTCTCTTTATTGCGGAGCTTTGTCTTTTTGTCCCTATTCCATTGTTTCCTTGACCTCCCTCTTGCTTAGAATCAGCATTCCATATTTTCTTAACCGGAATTTTTCTGAAGCCATGTCTGTTCGATTTAACGGCTAGAAATAGAATGAAATTTAAGAAACGTGCAACAAGCAGGGTTTGTAACTGGGCTAGTTGGTTCATTGCATAAAGTTGAACAGCGCAGGGACGGGGCTGAGTGCAGAGGCGACAGCGCCCGTGTTTGTCAGCTCTGCACTCAGTCCCGTCCCTGCGCTGTTCAACTTCGTGCAGCAAGCTCAACATTCAACAGCAGTGCAGTAAGGTTTTCCGCTAAGCGTAAGTTTACTATTCACGTTACTAGCACAAACAAATAACGAAAAGGCGATTACTTAAGGACGAAGACGCACGTTTGTTAGCTTCACTTTCATAATATACGAATGCGCCGAACGTACAGTTCAGTGCGATTCGAAGGTTATCGCGGGAAAGCTACTCTTTCAAATGAAGCACACAGAACACCAGCTTTAGCAAACCTTCCATGCCACTGAGGCCAGTTTCGTAATCGTCAGCGTAGATAAAAGGCAACCAAGTCTGTGCTTGATAACAGCGAATGTTAAGTTTGAAACCTAAAGGGTGGCAAGTCAGTCGTGCGGGCCATTGTTGTAGCATGGAACAGCCAACAAGGGAGAGAAGAGTGCGAAATCTTGATTTTCATGGTTCTGAAACGAAACCGTAGGCAGGTAGCACGCTTGGCCGCTCGATGCTCGCGCGATAACCTTCAAATCGTGCTCGACTGTACTTCATAGCTGATACGAAAACTTATTAGTCCTTTTAAAAGGAAAATCTAAACACGCGAATCTTGATAGTAAACACCCAGTGTTGGCCTCCACTTCCGCTTGACGAACTTCGGGGACTGCGCGCTACTCACGAGCACACTCATGATCACGCTCACGACCGCGTGCCGCATAACCGCCTGCTCTATGGACGAACGAATCACCCGTGGCCTACCCATAGACCGGCGAACGGGAATTTAGGTCGTCATAATCATCATCATATAAGCTCATTAAGGTGGGACTTACTGTTAGTAGCGTTCAGCATACACATATCGCATGTTTAAGTCAGTTATTTCAAGCTTCGTTTGAAAAACAACGCGAGCCTTGCCTACATATTTCCTCCTCCCATATTTTCGTCGACCGCGCCCCCCCCCCCCCCCCCGAAAAAAATTCCTGGCTACGCCCCTGCCCAGGTTTCATGAGACGATCACCTTTTACTGTAACAAAAACAAGCCAGGTGCAAATACGCTCAAAAACTAAGCAACGGCGTACAACGGTTCGTGAATGACTATAGCAGCGCCATCAGGGAGGGCTGACGGACAGCAAGGCCGCAAACCCGAATGACGCAGTGAAAGTTCCCTTGAATACACGCGCGTCTGACGTCATTTGTGACTACGAAAACCTACGATTTGGCGGGAGAATCGAAGTTTTAACCTAAATTGATAAATTTCTCAGTGAATACGGCATCTTTTGCTGCCGGACAAGCGCTGGGGGCGCTATAAAACGCGAAATCTTTCGAACAAAACAAACTTGTATTCTGTCTTCATGGCTCCTTGAGGTGACGCTCCAGCTGGTCCAGCTGGCGAGCGGCGGCACGCGGCCGGCCGGCCGGGGGAAACCTGTGCCCAACGCTTCGCCCTCGCCGAAGCACTAGGCGAAGCGCGCCCAGCGGCCCAGCGTAGCTCTAGCGGGACCGGTTCTTGTGGCTGGCCAACAGCGTGGGGCCGGCCGCAGTGTCACTTTCGCTTCATGACTCTTGCGCGATCCACCGGCAGGTGCACCGTCGCCTGCGACAGAGCTATTTTAAACGTTTCTAATTAAGAACGCATTTCACGAGGCTACCAGTCACTTCCCAGTAGGTTTGGTGGTACGTACTGTACGTTCAAAGTAAATTTGGCCAAGGTGAAATTTGAATGCAGTTGGCCTTTAAGAGCTTGCGCTCTAAAGATCTCCGTATCCACACTAAAATGGCCAGCTAGGTCACTTTATCCGCACAGGCGAAGGGTGGGTCCCACTGCAATAGGGTTGTGAGCTGAACTACTGGTTGTACAGTTACATTCGCATCACAGGAAGGAAACAGGAAGCAACATTTAGCGGCCATCCTGTTGCCGTGCTTTGTGTTTGGACTGTTTTACTGTTGCGGTAAGCGTCAAGTGGACTGCACCAGTGCCACCTTACGAGTCAAAGCAGACGCTGCACGGAATCCTATACTTTATCCGTTGAACGGGTGTATTCTGAGCTCTACAGTTTGTAGGGATTCTCCCCTCTCAGCCGTCGCGTCGCTGCATTCGAATTACCGCGCGCCACCTCTCCTGCCATCTGTAAACGCACGGCGGAAAGACTGTGCGATGTAGGGGGGTGTGGCACGTTTTGTGCACCCTAGATATGCGCAGCGGTGCTTGTTAGCGGGGGTAGTCACCGGCCGGGGGAGTCGCCGGCGGGAGTGCCGCCAGCCAGAAGAGACAAGCCACCACCAGCCACCTTCGAGGAGCCCGCACGGCAGCAAGCGGTCAGCCGTCCGTCCCGTCGTGCCGTAAGCCTCCGGACATTGAAGTGCTTTGGTAATGTGCGTTGGTGATTGTATCTTCTGTTCCCTTTATATTTCGTTACCACTGCTTCAGTAAAGCCCCTTATTCCTCTCGCAATGTTCTGTGCCGTAGTGTTTTGACGAGGCTGTTGCCTGAACCCTTTCGGTAGGCAGCATTACCTACAAGTTCAAGATCACTAGCGGGTCACAGGAGGAAATCACCCTACCAAGAGCCTTCAAATAAGCGCAACCAAGCCTACTGTTGTGCCATAACCCGCGGGCCCAGGAAGTCTGTCTGGACTTGTGCAACCCCTGCAAGGGAACGTGAGCAGCAGCTGACGCCACAGTGCAGCGCGCTCCTCCCCGTCTGCACTAAAAAGAAGCAAACATAACAGAAATGACCGCATACTCAGTTTCAAATAGTTTATTCACAATCGGTCATGCAGCCAGTCAATCTTTGTAACAAAATGTACAAAATTGAATTAACATTTTTCTGGAAAAGTTTGTGGAAAAACTGCAAACGTCCAGTATAGTTTCTATATCTAGTGGATAAGCTCAAAAACTGCGTTTTCTGTCCAGCGCGACTAAAATACGGCAAAAAGAAGCCTGATTCGTTTGTGTGAAAGCACGTTTTCTCTAATATAAAAGCATAATAAAAAAGTTACACCCCACCACTATAATCCCAATTATCCAGATCCATTGTATATGTGCCCTTTACAAGAAAGCGCACGCAACCAGCCTGGAAGACAGTCTCTCCTCTATCCTACAGCGCATCGTATACTGGCTAGTCTCCCAGGGAACCCCGTGAGACGCTCCCAGGAAGGACAACGTCCGCTGGGCTAAAAGGATCGAATGCATGAGTTCATCTGCTGCTTTTCTACGCCGGGCTCAGAAGACGCTTCAGCTGACGACTGCAAGGACTGTTGGTCGACGGTGTCTCTCCTTGCGTTCGAATGGTCCAGACTAAAGCTTTCGTCTCCGGGTCCGCTCCCGTGGCGCGTGACTACCTCGTGGATGTGCCCGTGGCGACTTGGTTCTGTCACATGACCGTCTGACATCGACAGCATATCTGTATCGGGCAGGGCTGGCACGGGTGAATCCATGAGTGCTTTGCTATCTGTGGCGTTGTTAGTCGCTGTTCTCTTCATTTGGCTGTCCACAGTTCGTTGCCGAGCTTTCCCCTTTCTTAGTCTGCGGGTGGCGTTGAAGAACCGGAGGGACTCGAAGTTTATACCGGGCTTCTTTGAAGTTGCCATATTGTGCATGGGGACCGGCGGTTCCTCAAAGGGTGAATCTTCGTCTGTGCTTGATGAGGTTCCTACTCTTCTGCGTTTTCTTTTCAATGCTGCTTTAGGAGTTCCTGCGGATGGCAGCGACAATCGCTTGGTCTCAAGGGCTGGATCCGTTTTCTCTTCTTCGGCGCCTAACTGCACTCTGAAATCATGCATTTTCCCAAACGGCAGTAAGCTTTGCTCTTCGGGCATTGGGGCTGAACCAAAAAATGTTGACACTTCCAATTCATGTGGTATGGCCGCAGTATCTACAGCTGCGGGTCCCGCACTCATGGTCGAATGTGCAGGTCCCCTTTCAGATAAATGCTTTTCAGTCTCAATAGCTTGTTTACCTTTCATCGACTCGACTTCCGGTCCTTGCGGCGAATGCATCTCTCCCCTGTCTTCCTCATTCTCTGAGTCACTCCTACGGGTCCGTGAGCTGCAGGTGCTACATGACCGGTGTGAGCGCTCTCCGTGGTGACGATGACGAGGCGTCGAGTACGAGCGACTCCGGGACCTGCTCGTGCTTTCAAACGACGAACTTCGCGACCGTTTACTGGATCTAGATCGGGTCCAAGACCGGCTGCGTGACCTGCTGCGTGACCTGCTACTTGACCTGCTGTACGAGCTGCTGTAGGAACATCCCCTCGAGTAGCTGCGGCTGTGGCGGCCCCTCGACCACGATCGTGACCTCGATGAGCTTGACCCACTAGAGTATGATGATCCGGAACGGGACCGCGTTGTAGAGCGACGATAATGCGACCGGGAGCTCGACCTTGAATGTCGTTTGTAGCACGAGTTGGACCGGGATCGTGACGAGCAGTCACTGCTGAAGCTATCAGAGCTGTAAGACCTTCTGCGGTTTCGGCTTCGCGAGCGCCGCTCGCGAGGCGCCATTCTTGGGGAGAGGCTGTCAGCCCTTGTGGATGCTAGGTCAAGGCGCGTGGTGGCTCGTGCCTGCTGCTGCGTTGCGTCAAGCCCCGGTTGGCTGCCGGACTCTTGGGACGCTTCGAGGCTGCTGGCAAGGTCGACAATCTTCGTGCGGATTGCGAGCATCGCTTTGTGGAGCCTGCCACTCGAGTGGTTCGCCACTCGTTGTTCGTTGTCGTCGAGACCTATGCAGAGCTTGCACTCCTCGCAGATGTTATGTTTCTGCTCTTTGGCAGGCTCGTTGGGCTTGCGGATAAGATACTTCTCCAAACGGCTTCGCCGTCGTTTGATACGCTCCACTTCCTTTATGACTCCAAGTGCTTCTTGTACCTTACCCTGGTAGCCGAGCTCCTCGGCCTCGATGAGCTTCTTGTCAACCATGTCGTTGTAAGACTTCATCTCAGCCTCCTTGTCCAGGACGCGAACGTTCCAGGAGTTTGACTTGCAACGCGTCAGTCGACCTTTCTTGGCCTGGTTTATGGACTCACATGACCGGATGACCTTCTGCAGGTATGTGAGCACTGTCAGCTCGTAGAAGTGGTGCTGGCTCGAGCGGCACGTCTTGGAACTATTCTCGTAGTCGGCTTTTAGACCGTAGTCGTGTATTTTCGGGCACACCCCCATGGACATTTTTGTGCCAGAGAGGGCATCGTGCGGGCACAGACCAAGCAGGAAGCAGCGACACACTTTTGGGTGCGAGTAGTGCATTGTGTTCTTGACGCCGTCCCAGCCGGTACCCATAAGCTCGTCCAGCTTCTGTCGAATTTGGTCCTTCGCCGACATGGCAACTTCACGCCGCTCACCTGGAATAGCGTGCAGCTGGACCGATCCAGGCGTAGTTTGCGACGAAGTGGCAAGCGAGCCAGGATGCGGGGGCGAGAAGCCAGGAGGCGATGTTCCAAAACGCCAACGTTGCGCTCACACATAACCGACCGAGCCTCTTCGCGTGCAGGCCCGATCACACGTTACAGCACGTGGTGGTGATGGTGGCGTCAGCAGATATGGCTCATACGCACTGCACGTTCCCGCTCTTTTTCTTTCTCCACGTCTATCTTCTTTTTCTTCACCTTAAAGTAGCGGCTCATACCCACAGAGAGGATTGGCCACGTCTTGAGAACGGCTGCTGGTAAAGTAATGCCATGATCAGAGTAGGAGTAAAAAAACGGGCAAAAAAATTAACCACGGGCACTCCGTATGGGTGGGGGAGGCATAATAGAAAAATTGTTTGAACAAAGGAGTCCTCCGATGGCCGATATGAAATTGAAGCATGAAGTAATTTTTTTTATTTGCTTGTTTCCGAGGCTCCTGGCGCCGAATGAAAGCATTAACTCGAGGCCGAGGCGTTCAAATGGGGCAGTGAGATAAATTTTTCTCTGCTCAGAGAAGCGGTCTCGAGTCGGCACCGGCCACATCAGCTTCCTTTTCACCCTCACGTGGCGTTGGATTTGATTTTGCTGTAACCAGTGTATCTGGGCTGTTCGTAACACTTAGAGTCTGGCGGCATGAACTGCCGCGTCGTTATTCGTTTACAGCTAAAGCTGGTTTATGTGTTGATTCCCAGAATTTCGCGCCGTCGTAATCCGCACCGAAAACACCGGCTGGGCGAAAAATTAAAATCATGCGTTGTCTCCACCGGTAATTGAACCCAGGCCCAACTTTTTCCCGAAAGCTGTTGATACCACTACACATGACTGCACAACTCTCGGCTCACCCAGGGTTGAACAATGAATGCGATTTCTTCCGTTTTTTTTTTTTTTTTTTTTTTTGAGATTTCTCAACCGTAGTGAAAAGTTGGTTTGTTGCGGCAGCCCAATCGCGGCACCATCAGTCCTGCGCACTCATCTCGGCACGTGCCCAGCTCGGATGCTTGGAGCGGGCGCGCGAAATTCAGCTAAGTGGTCGTGAGCTCACGCCGTGAACGAAAAAGAATTCCTCGTAATTCGTAATATAAGCCATCCTAACTAGGAAGCTGGTAAGCATCTTCCTGAACCAGTGAGCAGAGGCTCCAGAAGGGGGAGGGGAGGGGGGGCAAGGGGAGCTCGAGCTTTCTCTATAGTCAAAAAGAAAAATCTCTGACACCCGCATCCTCCCCCCCCCCCCCCCCCCAATCCTAGAAAGATTGACAAGTCGGAGTGCTAAAACAAACAAACAAAAAAGGATCTGGCTGAAGTGATCATTTTTTCAGTACACACGGCACGTCTGCCTAAGGTTAATAATTACCAATTTACGTTGTGGTTTCGTCTTCATATAACTTGTTACGGAAACATTACGATCACCAGAGTTTTGCCACCCCTGTAAGGAGGGGTACATGATTTCCTTCCCATAATTTTATTCACGATGTCGATTGCTATCACGCGTGAATGTTGCTTGCAAGTGCATTTCGAGGGTCACGCACATGGTACTGTCGATTTTTCCTAGCTAAAGGAAATAATGACCTAAATTACTACATAATGTATGATAATTTAGCCGGATAAAGAGCTGCTATCTAAAACAGTATTCGATTGGAGATTCAGTAGAAAAAGCCAGGACCGAGCACTGTGAAAAAAAAAATCATTTCAAACGCCGAAAAAATAAACGCCCCATGGTTTCTCGAACCACACAATTTTGATAACCATCGTCGTCGTCGCCGTCGACCTGCAAAACACTTCCAAAGCCTTGCAAGTCATTGTAACTTCGGCAAGCTACCTGTAATTCGCCAAAACGCTGCGTTATAAGAAGAACGGCAAGTGCGAACGGGCAAGCAAGATAATTGTTATATTCATTCAGAGGCGGTACAGCGTTCGGCCTTGTACCGGCATCCCGAACCTGCGCTCGGGACGGCATGCCCACCCATGCAACTGGCTGCAACAAACAAGCTTGGGCTGAACTGAGCGCTCTTGGCCAATACTGGGCACTAAGGACCTCCCGAAACCGAAACATTAGAGAGTTTTAGCAGTCCGTCCGTTCCGTTGCTTACGTTGTTACCGGGTTTACCGGGACCCGTCTGCGCCGGCGCGCGCGGAAGGGCGAGGGGGAAGGGCGAGGAGGCGCGGACATGGCAAAGGCAGGCACGCGGAACCCGCGCAACTAATCCCCCTACCGTGACGAATGCCCGAGTGGCCAGACGGGTCCCGGTCAACACGCTAACTACGTACCGGACGGAACGGACGGACTGCTAAAACTCTCTATTAACTGGGCCAACTGTAGGGTGTGGAGGAAAGAGACTGCTTTGGAAGTTCAGAGAGAGAGAGAGAGGGTTATTGTAGAGAACCTGTCCCGGTACGGTAACCGGTACACGTGCGCATGCGCACAACCAGTTTTTCCGCCTCTCCGCACGCGCAATAGCGCCGGTCGCCTACCGGGTCCGGTACCGGGACCGAAAAGACACGGGGCGACGCTGGACACAGGAGGATTAGGGAGGAGGGGCTGAATACAAAAATTTGGGCTTTCGCGCACCAAAGCTACACCTCGCCTATGAGACGCGCCATAGTGGAGGGAACCGGATTAATTTTCACCGAAATCTCGACCCATGGCCATTTTCGTTTCTCGCCTCCATCAGAAAAAAGATAGCCGCGGTCGGGAACGAACCAGCGTCCTTCGGTTCAACAGCAGAACTAGCCAGTTGCCACATTACCACTGCGGCGGGTGCGGCTAGGTTTAGAGCGGCTCCATGGAGGAATCCATGAACGGCTTCAAATAAGGTGGCCTTGCGATGGTTGGGCGTGTGACGTCATGCTTTTTTCTAGCCTTTTTTCCTCCATATGTGGTCGACTACCTCGATATCTGCCGCGTGCGCCAAATACTAGCTGGTAATACCAATAATCCCTTGGACCAGTGATTCTCAAATGGGGGTCCGCGGACTTCAGGGGGTCCGCGAGAGCATTTGAGGGGTCCGCGAAGCCTCCCTCGAAACTTTCCCCCCGCTATTCTTTTCTCGATTTTGCCAGCACCGGCTTGCAATTCAAAAAGGTGGCTTCGTCGCATTACATGTACGTTTAGTTTCTCCACGTAGCACATATTTGAACATCTCATTTTTGCACAACTCACTAGCTATGAGAAGAAAAAAAATACAGACCGAGAAAAGGCAGCGTATAGGTATTTAGAAGAATTTAAATTCAAGAGGAAATTGTTTGACATTATGGCCCGCTTAGTCATTAAAGTCAAGCAGAAAAGGCGGGCATTGGATAAGGCTGTGGGTGATGTGAGCTGCAAGCGCAAATTGTTTGACATTATCACACCGATCAACGTATGCTCCATCGTAGGGTCCCCCATCACTTTCGGAAGACCGGAAGGGGTCCCCGGGGCAGTCATGGCTGAGAACCACTGCCTTAGACATTTCCAGCGTAACACATCGGTTGTATTTATTTGATTTGATTTTTGATTTGATTAATTGTGGGGTTTACCGCGCCGACGCTACTCAGGCGATGAGGCACGCCGTAGTGGAGGGCTCCGGATTAATTTTGACCACCTGGGGATCTTTAACGTGCGCCGAAATCTCGAACACACGGGCATTTTCGCTTTTCTCCTCCATCAGCGATAGTATTCATTTATTTGTTTATTTATTTCGTGTTAATGAAATTTCCTTTGTGTAAGGGAGCGGAGATGGCATATGCCATCTAGCTGCAGGTAAAGCCCCTTCAAAGGGACTTTAGCTACAGTTCTGTCCTGGTTATAGTTCCGGCATTTAGAGGAACACAACTTTCTGTTAGGGAGCTGCCTGTATGCACCGCGGTGAACCCGTCCCTGGAAAAATCGCTCCATGTGGTTAGCGCTTTTCGGTTTCAGCGGGTGCCGCGAAACGATGGATTTTGTGTGAACAAAGCTGACCACGTGACCGTCGGAGGGATATCACAGAGCAGAGCTGCCGTAGCACTGTCGAATCCGCATCGCCGGCAGTTTCTGCGAATGCCCCCACGTACTGATCTCGTGAGCCGCTTAATTAAAAAGCGACCGTGGACGTGACGCAGGTGCTGCGAGTGCAAATGCTACCGCGGCTAAAGAACGACGCGCGACGCTCGAGACAGTGGGTGGCAAGACGCGCGCTGGGAGCAGCCGGCCGGTCTGCCTACAGGTCCGCCTACGGATGTGTTCGGCTAGAGTGAACTAGAATATTCTAGTTCACTCTAGTTCGGCTTAGCACCCGCCATCTAGGGTTGCCACCTTTGCCTGGAAAAAAACCGGCCTTCCGGGGGAGAAGGGGCTTGGTATATAAAATGTTTAATTTGTGTTTAAAAAAAACATGTTTTTGACATGCAGTGCCATTTATATTAGCGTTTTCTTAGAGAGAAATCAACATAACGTTTGTACTGAAAGTGATTTAGAGTGGTTATTTTTCTGTAAGTGCTTCACTGAAAAGTAACCGCCATTGCGGACCGCGGCGGCAGCATTTCGTTCTTTTGTTCCTCCCTTAGGTACCCCTCCATCTTAGGCAGCGCGCTCGCCCGCGCCCGCGTATTTTCTCTGCTCGCGCGTCTTTCAGCAGCTTGTCGACACATATTTATCGTCTTAGTTACTGAATTGACGCTTATGAAACGCCAAAACGGACATTATCACGGCACAAGGGCCAAAAAACCGACCAAACGACGGCCGGTTTTAAGTATGGACCGGCAACCGGCCCGCTGTTTAAGAAACCGGTAGGGCCGGTCCAAAACCGGGCAGGGGGCAACCCTACCGCCATCGCATCACTAACTCCTTTCTCATATAAGCTGCCATGGTTGGGATTTGGCAGCGGTAACAAGCTATCACTCGAGCTACCTGCGCCGGCCTGGGCCACTTCGCGGCCGTGGCCGCCGCCTGCACAGCGACCGTGCGGCTCGCTCAGTGGGCTTTTCGTGTCTCCGGCGCGTTTTCGCACCCAATGTAAATATAAATTAATAGAAACAGAGTGCCTGGAATCGCTGTAGAACTTTGGTCGCGGCCAGCTGCGCGATGAGCCTACGAAATCACGGCGCCTCCGCCGCCAACGATCGGGTCGTTCGTTCTCGAGAGCAGAAGCTGCGCCCTCCGGCCCTCCGATTGGAGCGGCGATCCGGCGAAAAACGCCGGCAGTGTGGAAGCGGCAAACACAAACTCGTGACGTGTTTGGATGTTGTTTATTTACAAAATATCCGCGGGATGTCGATTGCGCGTGGTCCTTTGCTGGCTGCTCGGTTGCGTTTCGCACACTTTAAAATTGATTTTAAATATGTTCTAGGCTGTATTCGCCGCTGATATTTTGCAGATGATGTATATGTGTTCACACCAATCTATCTCCGAAGTTATCTCGCCTTCAAAATTTTGTGTCAGTACCCCGATATTTCAAGATAAACATGCAGCCTGAGATCGCGAGGCCACAACAAGCCTACTCGCTCCACAACACATTCCCTAAATGTCCCTAACTTTTGTCCCCAACTGACAGTGGTTCCAGGAGCCAATCAAAACGTGGAATATTTTCCACGAACGGAGAAAATGGCCGCCAAAAAAAAAAAGCCGTTGCAGCCATGGATCGGCCACCAGGGGCTGACACAGGCGAATGCGCCTCGTTTCGGCTCTCGCTTTCCGACTCAGCATCGGCGGATCTACGCTGCATTCGCCAAAAAGACCACCACTAGCGAATGTTTAACATCACCAGGGACCATCTGATACCAGGGTGAGCCCCAGCAGACTTGCCAATCCCATTTTGTCGGCCTCGACAACTTTGCCACCGCGCCGGTACTGCTGGGCCTACTTTGTAGGCCTAGCCACCGCCACTCGTCGCAGCAACGCCGGCTCACAGCACGATGAGCCAAGAACCCCCACCCTCGCCGCCGCAAGCCAACTGCATGGAAACGGACTCTTCGGACGAGAATACACGCAACTCCGCCAACCCTTGGATCACCGTACTGCGTAAAAGAAGCAAAAAGCAAGACAACAACGCGTCGCCCTCGTCACAAGACGCCGTCCAGCGACCGACGACATCGGCACCTCACTCCGCCACTAAAGAACCACCTCCCCGCTTACCCCAAAACAACTACACAATCGTCTACCGGCCCAGAGAAGGACTCCATGTAACTTACCTGACGACCCAATTACCGCGGCCTTTGCATACAAGTGCAACCTCCTCCTCCCAGAATTCTTCCGAAAAGTGACTATTCTGCCCCAACCCGTTCAGAACGTGCTTGTCGCCAGCACAGCCGACCCGGACCTCGCAATCATGCCCAGCGAAATCGAAAGCTTGCAACACGCCAACCCTACTTGAGTTCTCTACGTATATGAAGCCAACCCCTGGCTCCATCCGCGGGGTAATTCATGGCCTCGACCCAGACATCACCGAGGACAGCCTCATGGAGTACCTTCAGGGAAACGGACCAACTTTGTTTGCTTCACGCCCGCATAATGGGGAAAACAAGGTCAGCACTCCTCACTTTCCGAACGAAATTCGTCCCGTTTTACGTGAAAGTGGGCAGTGTGTTAATTCGCTGCCGCCCTTTCCGCCGATCGGTGCAAGTGTGCCGGGTGTGTGGTGAACTTGGACATCGGTCAGACGTGTGCCCCACTCCCGACCACCCAAAGTGTCTGAACTGCGGACTATCCAATCCACCACCAAGTAACTCGTGCGACCCGAAGTGCCAGCTGTGCCTCCTACCGCACACCGCGGCGGGCAAGGACTGTCCACGCCGTTTCCTGCCGCAACTCCCCGCACGCAAGCCCAACATGCAGGCCCCTAACCAGGTAAGCTGGTCTGCCATCGCGGCGCGGGCTCCTGCTGCTCAACCCCCACCCACAACCACCAACTCTTTCCCATCCCTACAGCCAACCACCAACCCACTGCCACCTCTCAAAACGGAACTCCCACCACCACCCCCAGCCCTACTCGCCATGCTATCCACGCTCAAAGAGCAAAACGCCCAACTACTCGCTCGCGTTAAAGCACTCGAAGCGGAACTCTCCACTCCACCACCTCCCCCCTCTGCGACCATTACTGCAGCCCAAATAGAAGAAATTATCGACTCACGATTCAACGACTACGTCCTCCCCCAGATACAAAAAATGAATGAGCAAGTCACAGCTCATTTCGCCAAGATGCTCACAGATGCTACAGAAACATTCATTCGCATCTTCAATGAACGTATCGGACACTTGGAACGCATAATGAACCTCGACAACCCACCCGAAACAAAGAAAACCCGAATGCAAGATGGACAATAAGCCACCCACCCAACCCCCGCTCACAATATATCAGTGGAACTGCCGATCCTTCAAAGGCAAAAAGGCAGCACTCGAACATTTCGTAGCTACGCAACCGGCGGACATAATTGCCCTCCAGGAAACGGATTCGCCCCACCCCACCCTCAGAGTCTTCGACACGTACACGAGCCCTCCCCACTCCCGTACGGCCATCCTAGTTGCACGCACACTGACAGCACAAACGATCGCAATCGCATCATCGACGGACCACGTTTTAATTGAACTTATACCACGGAACCCCTCAAGCCCCAAAATATTCGTTTTCAACATCTACAGCCCCCCAACCTACTCCCTCACGGATATTGAAACCTTATTGAATGCCACAGCCCGGCAAGCCAACTCCAATCCCTGCATTGTACTGGGCGACTTCAATGCCCCCCATATCACTTGGGGCTACCCGCGAGCGACTAAAAAGGGCACAGCGCTGCTACAGGCCTCGCAGCAACACCACTTTACGCTGCAGAATGACGTCACGCAACCCACCCGCATGGGCACAAGCGCCACGCGGGACACTATCCCAGACCTAACATTCGCGCGTCATACCAACAATCTCACCTGTAGTCTTCTACCGGAAACCTTAAGAAGTGACCACCACATTATCAAGATAGCGCTTCCCTCTACTCATCAAGACACCGAATCGGGGTAGCTAAATTGACAGACTGGAAAGCTTTCCGCGAGGATCCCCTCCCACGCCTCACACCTGCGGAAGACTTGGACCGTTGGGCACAGAGCCTCCTTGTAACTCAGCATCGGCACACCAAAAGCATCAACCTAACTCCAGAACTCCCGGCAGTTGACACCCACCTAGACCACATCTGGGAAGCGAGACGTAGCCTCCTAAATCGCTGGCGACGCAACAAACATAACCGCAACCTGAAACGTCGCATAGCACATCTTATCGAAACCGCTCTAGATTATGCAAAGCAACTACAAAATCAGAACTGGCGCACCTTTTGCGATCAACTCGCCGGGACGCTCACGACCAAACGAGCATGGCACATTCTCCGAGGTCTCATGGGCACCAGCACCTCCAAAACAGCCACCAACCAAACAACCTCTCAACTCATTCATAACAATCTTCAACCCCCCGACAGCCTACTGGCCTCGCTACGAAACCGACTCTTTGCAACGACTACACCTTCGCCGCACCCGGATTACAAGGGAACCCCGAACGAGGCCCTAGACGCCCCTTTCACCCGCACCGAACTTCTACGGGCCCTATCCAGCCTCACTCGCAACACCACCCCGGGCCACGACCGCATCACCTACAAACTCCTTCGAAATTTGGACGAAGAACACATTGACGCCCTCCTTGAATATTACAATCACCAATGGGCCAATGGCACGCTACCCCCCCCCCCCCCCAATGGCGCCATTCTGACATCAGCTTACTCCCCAAGCCAAACAAGCCCGTTAATCTCTCTAACGTCATGCACCGGCAAACTACTAGAGCACCTTGTCACACGCCGCCTGACTGCCCACCTCAACGATACAGAACGACTCCCGCACACCATTTTTGGCTTTCGGGCGCATCTATCAGCACAAGATATTCACCTACAGCTGAAAGAGGATATCATCGATAAGCTCAGCAAGACGCACCCAAGCACCATATTGACATTGGACATTAAAGGAGCGTTCGACAACGTGTCCCACAGCGCAACCCTCGATCAACTACAAACTACAGGCTGCGGCCAGTCCACCTATAACTACGTCCGCGCGTTCCTAACCGATCGTACGGCCACAATAAGCATTGGCCCCCATCGGTCCGGTCGCTTTAGCACACCCGCCCAAGGAACACCACAAGGGTCAGTCATCTCGCCCCTGCTATTTAATATTGCTATGGCCGGACTCCCACCACTGCTCTCGAACATCCCAGATATCTCCTACGCACTCTATGCGGACGATATTACAATTTGGACCAACAAAGGCTCGCCAGGCCTCCAACAAAACAATCTGCAGCAAGCTACCGACACCGTCACTTCATATCTCCGCACATGTGGTCTTCACTGAGCACCAGCCAAGTCGGCCCTCCTAATACTCCGAAGTAGAACGCGGGGCCGCCCCCTACAACCAACACCAGACCCCGAAATATCAATCGATGGCCAACCAGTCCCTAAAGTACCCACGCTACGCATCCTCGGAGTGCAATATCACCACGAAGGATCGGGGGCAGCATTCCTCCCACGCCTGCAGAAAACGGTGGCCCAACTCACGCACCTAATACAACGGGTATGCTCTCGCCGCCACGGCCTCAAAGATGCAGACACGTGTCGCATACTCCAAGCCATGCTCACAAGTCGCATTACTTACGGAGCACCTTATCTGGCATTGAAACGACAAGAATCAGCAAAGATTGACATCCTCATACGCAAAGCATACAAGTCAGCGCTAGGCCTACCGGCCTACACATCCACAGATCTTCTCCAGCTTGGGCTCCCCAATACCCTGTCGGAACTGATTGAAGCCCACACTACCAGCCAGCTTCAACGACTTCAAATCACTGCTACTGGACGACACCTCCTGAAACGCCTGGGCCACCCTACAGCTCCAACCCCCGAAACCTTCTTCCGCCTTTCTACACCAGCCCGAGATGCCATTCATGTTCTTCCACTACCCAAACATATGCACCCCGTCTACAACGTAGGTCGCCGCCAACATCGCGCACGCCTACTCCTCAAAAAGTACGGCGCCGACCCCGATACCTACTACACTGACGCAGCCCCATACCGCACATACCCGGCCTATGCCACAGCAGTAATCCACTCAAGCAACACCATCACAGCCTCTGTCACAATACCGACCACATCCATCGATACCGCAGAGGAGACTGCAATCGCTTTGGCCATCACCAACGCAGCTTCATCGGACATCACAGTGCTGACCGACTCCCAGTCCGCTTGCCGCCGCTACGCCACGGGATGCATCACTCGCATCAGCTCCACCATTCTAGCACGCCGACCCCTGACCACACATCTCTTCCTGGGAACGAGGTGGCACACGCCACCGCCCGCGAACTCACTTAAGCAGGGTTCACACGACGGAGAAACCCTCTCTTTTTGGCCCGCGGGACCCGCTCACGTGACCGGTTTTAGGCTCCGCCCCTCGTTGGGGATAGCCCGCGGTGGCTCCGCGAAAGAAAATGCCTCCGCATGTTTTCGCTCGACGGCGGTGGCCCTCGGCGGGGAATGGAACCTGTTCCTTGGCGCTGTCGTCTGCTAGTCACTCCGCGTAGCTCCGCACGTGTGGATGCGCCGCCAGGCCGGATAATCCAGTCACGTGCTGTTGACGTCACATATCCGTCCGCCTCCGTGAGAGGGTTTCTCCGTCGTGTGAATCCCGCTTGCCGGGCATTCCCAGAAGAGACCAACGACGTACCGGCCCACGAAGACCTAACCCTCCACCCCCTGTCCCCAACGTACTCCGACATCTTAGCCCACTACCGGAATTCCCGACGACTCTATCCCCCCCCCCACACCCCTCCCTCACAACCGCCGACGCCCGCATATGGCGCCGCCTACAAACACAGACGTACCATAATCACACTCGCCTTCACTATGTCTCCCCCACCCTCTACCCACTCAACTGTCCATACTGCAACTCTCCCAACACCACCACCCACCTATAGTTTGGACATGTCCGTCCAATCCCCCCTCCCCACTCCTCTCCCCCTCTCCTGAGCATTGGGAGCGCGCGCTGCGCTGCAGCCAGCTCGAGGAACAGGAAGCCCTGATTCTCCGGGCGAAGACTGCAGCCACAGCCCGCGGCCTATACAGGAATAGGATGGCCACCCAGTGCTCCACTTTTTAACCCAACTCCCCTCCCCTCTATTCTTAATAAACGTTTTCAACAACAACAACAACGACAGCCATGGAGGTGCTATCCTTTTTTTCGACAAAAGTTGTAGAAGAAGCGTCTAGGCCTGCTGACCAGGTGCGACAGCTTGCTGTGGCAGCCAGTTCGAGTGCGGTGGATGTCACCAACACATCTCTAAATGTTGCTGAAGTGTCAACCAACGAAGCAGCACAGCAGCATGCCGCCGGGCCGAATCGACGCGCTAGCCCATAATAATCTTCTCTGATCTACAATGTTTTGGGTTTCAATGGATGGTTCGAGAAACACTTGCGCCGAAAGATAAAAAAGCGCGCGCGTGCAGAGCAGACGCCGCTGCATTCGATTCGACGACACTCGCCTGCGCAAGTCACTTTGTTGACCGCTGCTTCGCCGCTTCTGTATTCTTTTGAGTTGTGAGGGGAGCACAAGTTCACTACAATAACTTGTTTCTCCTTCAAGACAACTGTGTCATCCTTGGCTTCGTGACAATATAAGTACGCAATCTGATCGTGCGCAAAACACGCACACATACGTTTTGAAAAACGGTTTTAATTCACTGCACAAGCGAGAGAGGCCGAACAATGACATGGCGTTAGAAAATCGATGAAAATATCGTACTCACGTCACAGTCATCTTATATATAACTGCCGGGCAAGTTTTTTCTCCCACTTGGTAGTGGGCGCTGAAGTCTCTAAAAACGATGGAATGGTCCTCTACAAGCTGAACGAGAAAGTGCACTACCGTTTACGTCGCTCTTCGTTCCAAGAGAACGCCCTTGTGGGACGACATCTTTGTGCAGCAACTGTACTGAGCGTTCAAATATCCCTCCTTTAAAAACATGATGATGATGATGATGATGATGATCAGTGGCTTTCTCTTTGAATTGGGGCGTCGGTTGTCAGCAACCGACTTGCCTGTTTTATTACGTTTACTTGCCCTACTCCCAGCTAACCTATAGATTTGCTTCCTCCCTCTCATCTCTCCGTCTTTTCTGTTTTAAGCTCATCGCCCCCACCCCCCTTTTTTCTCCCCTCGCTGTTCTAAATTCTCATCCGTATGATTACTCCGCCTGCGTACCCATCCCTTCCCTACTTTTCCTCCACCACCACTCCAGTCGCCTCTTCGTCACCTTTATGGCCTTGAAGTTGAGGTTCCCCCTCGCCCCAAATCCCAAAGCATCCGCCAGCGTCGTTTCCCCCTCACCCAGCGGTGGCCGTATCTCTGTGCAGCTCCTGACAATATGGTCTATAGTTTCCCGATCACTGCCGCAGCATGCACACGTTGCATCCTGCTGCCTGTAGCTACCCGTGTATGCCCGGGTTCTCAGGCACCCTGCCCGTGCGAAGAGCAACGCACTGCCTCTCGTATTGCCATAGAATCCCTCATTCCTAATTTCCCGTTTCTCTGCCCTATAAGTCTCCAGGGTTTTTTTTTCGCTTCCATTCTCTGTGCCCACTTCGTCGTCTCTGCTGCCTTTACCTGCTTTTTAACTGTTGTGCAAACCCCGCTTTCCCCTACCGACTTTCCGTACCGCTTGGTCAGCTGTCTGGTCCTCCGTCACCACCGCGTGTCCACGCTCTTCATATACAGGTACTTAAACACCCTCGCGGCCCATTTTTCGTCCTCCATGTCACGAAGTCGCTCCTCAAACTTTATCTTGCTCTGCGCTTCCCTCGCCTCGAAAGACGACCAGCCATATCCCCTTGTACCGCTTCATTTGTAGTTTTGCTGTGGGCCCCTAGGGCCAATCTGCCTACCGCCCTCTGATTTACTTCCAGGCCCGCTTGGGTCTCTGGCTTCATGCACAGAACCGAATTAGCGAAAGTTAATCCTGGTACCATGACCCATTTCCAGACTCCACTTACCACCTCGTATTTGCTGTATACCCAGAGGGCTCTGTGCTTCATTATAGCCGCGTTCCGTCTTCCTTTCGTCTTAAGGTGAGCCTCATGCGCCTGCGTGTAATCTTCGCTGTTGTTCAGCCATACTCCTAAATATTTATACTCTTTCACCAATGGTATTTCTACTTGCTGCACTGATACTGTTTTGTGCTCCGCGCCGTCGTTAAAGACCATGATCCCCGATTTTTCTGTGCTAAAGGATAGCCCAGGTGCGTCGCTTCTTCACCGCATATATCCATCAAGCCCTGCATACTTATCCGGTTGTCCGCCATCAACAATATGTCGTCTGCATACATTAGTCCCGGAACCCGTTGTTCCACCACCTGCCCGTTTTTCATGTAGGGTAAGTCGAACCCCAGCGTGCTGACTTCTCTTCCATTCTAACCCCGCCATGTAGATCATGAACAGCAGCGGAGAGAGAGGACATCCTTGTTTCAAACCCTTGTAGGTTTATACAGGCCTATTGTATGTCATCCCCTCCAACACTATTTGCACTTGGTTCTCCCGGTATAGCCACGGCTAGGTCAGCTGGTATACCCCCCAGGTAACCGATAATTGTGTCACTAGCGCCAATTTGTCCCCTGGTGCTTGGTAGGCCAAACTGTCAAAGCAAAAACCAACAAAAAAATCACTGATGCTGCTATGGCAACGCTTTCGTTGATGCGCGAGGAGGAAACGCCGTGCCGCTTATCGTCTGCTACGGGCTGAACGAGCGTGCCGCAAGCGTGAACAAACACCGCTTGCATTTTGCTTTTAAGATTGTGTTGCTGCTGCACATCTTGTTTTCGACAGCTTTCAGTTGCTAGTTTGCTTGAATTCTCAGCACGTGCACAAAACATTTGTTTGGATATCTTTCTTAGTTGAATACGCGCGAGCCAGCACGCCCTGAAGCGTGACAATTTTGTTTGGGGCAGAAAAAGTAATAGGCGGGAAACGTGGTTTATTCACTGATTTTATTAGCAACGTATCGCAAGCGAAGTTCAATACATGCCGATATAGCACAGAGCTGTGTATCTCGTATAGTAAGTACGCATTCTGTGTCGGTTACACGAACATAAGAGACATCTTCGTACAATTCATCGTATACAGAAAATTGCTGCAGAGGTCACCACGTTCATTTGCTGTACACAATACATTTCTACAGAAACGATGTTTCATAAGAACACGCGTTTGTGAATAATAAAATGATTGATTATGAAGTGAGATGACCAGCTCATTTTGCCACCATTAACAACCGCTCCATGTTCTTAGTCTCGCAAACTTGCTAGACCAAAAAACCTTTTATAGCTAGCAAATTTTATACGTAATTTCGCCATACGTCACACATATAGTAAGTGGAAGAAATACCACCATGGATATCAATAAACAACAGTTAAAAGTGACACAAATATTGAGTCCAAACTCGGTACGAAAAATGTGTCCTAGCACAGGTTGAAAAGCGAAGCGCAGTTCGGCCGTCGCGCAAATAACTCGAATTTCCAGTAACACGGAATGCAAGCGGTCAGCTGCCACGTAAATAACATTGGGTTAACGAGCATTCAAAGGTGGTAATGCCACTATAAGATACTGATCGTCTCAATTAACGCTCTAAAGCCAAACAAGTTCGTCGAAGGAACATTTAAGCACATTAGGCGAAGATAATTTCCAAGCTTTTCTCTGGTGGAAAGAAAATGAAGAGCAACCGTTCACCAAACCGAGACCGAAGCGAAATTTCCGTCTGCGTGTCCGCTGGCATCAATCGGCTCATGAAAAACTGTCGACGAATAGCTTCACATGCTTACAACATTACTGACAAATGCGTTGTACCAAACAAAAAGAAATTCAGTGTAAAGTAACAGCAAAAGATTTTTCGGTTCGCCCGGCAGCTTTTTTGATGAGGATAGCGCTTGCTTCTTCATAACTTTGACTGAATAAAATGTGTGCTGACCTGCCGTCCGCTGGGAAGCGGAAAAATTGCGCCGTGCTATTCCTTCCCGAGTTGTCGCATGCCGCACAGCATCGAAGCACGCGTTGCGTCGTTTTCTCAGTTTCTTTGACATTTTGAGCCCTTTCGCACTCGCAGACACCAAAATTTTCACCTTCAAGGCATACTACAAAACTTCTACACGTGCACACAGTGAAAGCGGCAGGAGCAGACGGACAGGATGGCAGCAGAGATAAGAGCGAAAGTGGCGAAAGCGCCGCCCGTCAGCGCAACGAATGAAGCGACTAAATAAGTAAATAGGGTGCCAAAAAAGGAAACAGCCAAGAACACATTTTATTTCTACACATAATGTAATCACTTCACTTTATTGCTGCGTATGTTGAAAAGATAAAGCCACATATGCAAAAGTTGCTGAATTTTCGCTTGTCTACCAGCGTCATGGCGGCACTTTTTTTTTGCGATACCGAAACTAGCCGAAGTGTCCGGCCCCTGGTATAGCTCCCTGAGTAAGCTAATGAATTCTGCCCCAACTCCCTCGTCCTCCAGGGTACTCCAAAGCCGCTCCCTGTCTACATTATCATACGCCGCTTTAATGTCCAGAAAGGCTAACCGCAAAGGTCGGTTTTGCATCTTCGCCACCTCTATGCATTGGCTTACCATGAATAAGTGGTCGTCTAGCCTTCTGTCCTTTCGAAACCCATTTTGAAGCTCCCCTAATATCTTATTTTCTTCCACCCACTGCTCTAGTTCGAACTTCACTGCCTGCATTGCTAACCTGTACAGCACTGACGTGACGGTTACTGGCCTATACGAGCTCGGGTTTGTCCTGACTCCTTTGCCCTTGTACACTAAGTTCATCCTGCTCATTTGCCACGCGGCCGGTATTGCCTTTTCTTCTATCCTTGTTCTGATGGCTTGCAGTAGCTTTCCCTTGCTCTTTGGTCCTAACTGGTTAATCAACTCCATCGGTATCCCATCCGTGCCTGCCGCGGTATTTTTGGGATGATGAAACAACATTTATTGAGCCCAAAAGATTTGGTGGTGCCCACAGGCACCAGACGGGGGTGGTTTCCTATTCACGGGACCCATATGTCGCCAACAACTCTTGGCCCCTGGCCACCAGGGCTAGCTGGGTCGGCAGGGCGGGGCTGGACAGCAAGGTCTGCCATCGCTCAAGGAGTGGGGGTGGGGAAGTGGAAGTAGGATAGGGGGTGTAGGGGAGGGAGTGGGGGGAACTGGACTCTTGAGGAACGTGCATTCCGCCATGACGTGCGACAGGGTGCCTTCGGTCCGCTTGCAGAAAGGACAGGTGGCGTCGTGTAACTAGGGATACATTCGATGGAGCAGGGTTGGGTGCGCGAGTGACCCCGCCTGCACTCTGCGCAGGATCGTTTGCTGTTGCCTGGAGAGCGGTGCGGTTCGGGTAAGGTGCGCCGTTCTTCCCTGTACGCTCGAGTAATCTCTCTGTAGCTTGTCATTGGGCTCGGGGTGTCCGCATGATCGCGCGACTCGGTGGCTGCCCGGAGCGTCATTTCGCGGGCGTGGTAGTCGGCGATGGTGTTGCCTGCTACCCCCGAGTGAGCTGGGACCCACACGAGTTCAACGGCTCGTCCCGGTGTCACCTTCTTGTTCAAAATCGCAAATGCCGCAGAGGAAACGCGTCTTTTTCGGTAGTTGCCGTACGCAGTCTTGGAGTCCGTGACCACGGCCTCGACGTCCGTTTGAACGAGCGCCAGGGCCACAGCCACTTCTGCCGTCACGGGATCTCTCGTCCTCGTCGACGCTGTGACGATCAGTCGGTCGTGTGTCGTAACGACTGCCGCCGCCCGGTCGCTGCCTTTCCTAAGCGAGGCGTCCGCGTATAGAACCCGGGGATTCTCCTCCAGCTGTCGGGCCAGGGCCTTAGCCCGCGCATCGCGCCTCCCGTCATCCTTACCCGGGGTCATGTTCCGGGGTAGGGGCTTGGTTTCGATTGCCTCCTTCCACCTCTCGGGTAGGGGCGCCGTCGTGGGTATCGGTTCTATCCGCCATCCCAGCTTGCGAAGGACGGCGCGTCCGTGTTCTGTGCTACTGAGTCTGACGCGTTGATTAGAGAGGTGAGCTTCCACCAGCTCGTCTACCGTGTTGTGGACGCCCATGTCCTGCAGTCGTCGGGTCGACGAGTATATGGGAACGCCCAGAGCTTGCTTCGTTGCCTTGCGAATGAGCGTGTCGAGGGTGTTTCTCTGCGTCCTCGTCAGCTGGAGATACGGGACCGAGTAGGTGACCCTCGAAACGACAAACGCCCGCACCAGACGGATGGCGTCGTCCTCTTCGAGGCCTCTGTTTCTGTTAGACACCCGGCGTAACATTCCGAGGACCTGTTCCGTGGTGGTTTTGATTTTAACGACGGCGGCATCCGGTTTCCCGTTGTTCTGCAGCAGCAGGCCCAGTATCCTACAGTGCTGCGTTGGCTTAATATCTATGCCGTCGATTCTGACCGTGATGGCCGGTTGGGGCGCCTTCTTGGGTCTTCCCGGCTGTATGAGTAAAAGTTCTGACTTCTGCGGTGCGCAGCTCAACCCGCACGACTTCGCGTACTCGTGCACGGTCGTGGCCGCACGCTGCAAGGAATCCTCGATCCACCCGTCGGAACCGGCCTTCGCTGTCCACACCGTGATGTCTTCGGCGTAAAGGGCGTGGTCAATGCCGTCTATTTGTTCGAGTAAATGAGGTAAGGGGAGGAGAGCCAGGTTGAAGAGCAGGGGATACAGGACAGACCCTTGAGGGGTGCCCCGCTCGCCGAGCTCGATGGGATCCGACTTCTCCCCCCCTACTGTGATGGGGGCTGTTCTATTGGTCAAAAAGTCCTTCACGTAACCGAAGGTTCTCCGGCCGCACTTTGTCTTTTTCAAATTCGACAGCACGCTCGCGTGCGTCACGTTGTCGAAGGCACCTTTCAGGTCGAGAGCGAGGATCGCCCGTGGGCCGTGCCTCGTGGCTTTTTTCACCACCAGCTCGTGAAGCTGCACCATGACGAATTGGGTACTCAGATGTTTCCGGAAACCGAACATCGTCGCGGGCATTTGCCCCGTGTCTTCGAGATGCCCCTGCAACCGACGTAGCACCATGCGCTCCATGACTTTTCCGACGCAGGACGTGAGGGATATGGGGCGCATGTTGTCGATCGAGGGGGCCTTTCCGGGCTTCGGGATGAATCGTACGTCTGCTTCCTTCCACTCGCGCGGCAACCGAGAGCTCTCCCAGGCTTCGTAGACGTGCCCAAGCAGCTCGCGCGCCGCCGTACCGCTCATGTTGGCGAGCAGCTTGTAAGTTATGGCGTCCTTGCCGGGTGCGCTTCTCTTGTTGCTCTTGTCTATAGCAGCCCAAAGTTCCGCCATGGTAAACGGTCTGTCGAGGTCTTCGTTCTCGGCTCCTTCGTACTCCTCCGGGATCGGGTGGACGCCCTTCTCGGTCTGCAGGTATTTGTCCCTGAGGGCCTTGACAAGCCTGCGGCCGTCGCCATTGTACGAGTTGAGCACCTTGGTGAGGGTGCGGTTGGTCGCCGTTTTGCTGCTCGTCGGGTCGATGAGGTGGCGCAGGAGCTTCCACGTCTTTCCCACGGACAGCTGACCTTGCAGACCGTCGCACATCTTGAGCCAATTTTCCTTGCATAACTTAGCCGCGTATTCGGCGATTTGCTTGTTAAGCAAGGCGATGCGTATGGCGATCTTTCTGTTGCGTCGTTGACGCTTCCACCTTCGAGTTAGCGAGTGACGGGCCGCCCACATATTGGACAGCCTGACGTCGACGAACGGCGTCTGCGTTGTCGTCGCTATTTCCTGCGTGAACTTCTGAAGGGCCTGCTTCTGGTTACGTGCCCATTCCTCGTAAGACTGTGTCTTGTACTCTCGCCCGGCGTCTTCGCCCGTGGCGTCTTCGTCTTCCTGGGTGGTGAACTTTCTCATCTTGTCCCAGTCGGTGATCCGCGCCTTGCCCAGCTCTGCTCGGAAACGGGGACCGCGGACGGTGATGCTGATGATGCTGTGGGTTGACCCCAGGTCGACCTCTTCGCATCTCCACGACGCGTCGAGCGACCCGGCCAGCCACGACAGGTCCGGCGTGGTGTCCCTGGCCCCGCTGTTGCCTCTTCTCGTGGTGACTCCCGGTTCGTTAAGTAGGACGAGGTCTTGGTCTTCCATGGTTCGTACCAGGGCTTTTCCTGTCTTGGACAAAAATTTGTAACCCCATAGCGTGTGTGGGGCGTTGAAATCACCGAGGATCAGGAGCGGCCTGGCCCCGCCAACCTCTTCGCCTCCTGCACGGTGCGGTCGAAGTCGTACTGCCTCTGTGACGGCCTGCAGTACGCACTCATCACGAATATATTTCTTGTGCTGCCAATTTCCCGTGCGTGGACGTCTACCAGCGTGTGCTCGCACCCGCTCTGCGCCGTGACGTGCTGGGTTGCCGCCACGTTGTTGCGGACGAGAACGGCTGTCCCCGTTCCCGAGGGGTCCGTGTAAGTGCTGTATCCCGGGAGTCGCGGCTTCCCGTTCGTTTCTTGCAGTGCAATGATGGCAGGCGGATCATCCTGTCCGCTGATGTACAAATTGAGCTCCATCTCCTTGTGACGAATGCCCCTACAGTTCCATTGATAGATGCCGGTGGACTCGCTGCCGTCCACTCGCTTGCGACGCTGCTTACTTGGGTTCTGTACCATCCTTGTTGGTAATGTCCAGTCGACCACGCCTCTTTGCGATCGCGTCTTTGATTCTCTCGGCGCGTTCCTTCTTCAGGGACGCAAAGCGGGTGCGAACCTTAATGGCAGCAACCCTCGTTGCTAGACGTTCGTGCTTCACTTCCAGCGTGTTGAGACGATCTTCTATCCTTCCTAACGCTGCCAGAATGGCCGTCAGTGCATCCCCTTGAGGTAATTGCGTTTGCTCCTCCGCTTTCGGTGTTGCAACGGCCGCCTTGCTAACCGGGGCCTCTTCGGCGTCCATTGCCTCTTGGGTGCTTTTCTGTTTCGCGCTGCTCGCTACCGGCATCGCTGTTTTCGGGTTAATGGCGGGGGGAGATCCCCTCCGCGGCACCTTGCGCGGACCTTCAGCGACGTTAGCCATCAACGTCGGGCCCTCTTGTGGTCTCGCTTCGATCGAGCCTGAGCTGCCCGCCAACTTCTCTATCTTGGACATAAGTGCCCTGATTTGGGCATTCTGCTCCTGAATGTGTGCGTTCTGGCGCTCGATAATTTTCTTTAGTTCTGTTACCTCGCCACCGTCCTTTTGCGGGCTCGGGGTCGATTTGGGAGGGGGAAGGGGGGGAAATTCGGAGTCGGGGACTCGAGCCCCGGGAGACCCGCTAGCCCAGCCCACCTTGTTGCCGGTGTTCCCTCGCTGGTCTCCGGATCCGTCCCTCGATCTCGAACGGCCACCCGGACTCGAACGGGTCCCGGACTCCGGTCCATTCCCGCCGGCTCGCCGTCTCGAACCACTCCTCTCCTTCGACGTCGCTCTGCCCGCCGTCTCCCAGCGCCGGTTTCCGCCACCACCACCGCCGCCGCCGCCGCTCCTTGCGGGCTTCGACTGGGAGCGGCCTTGACAGCCACCTGTGTAGCCCCGCAGCCGCGTCTGCGATCTTCCTGGGCGCCGCGACGAGCTGCTACGGTGGGGTCCGCCTGCAGGACCTCTCTTGTCTCGGCTTCTCCTCTTTCGTAGTCTCCTTGATCGGAATGCTTCTTCTCCCACCGGCGTCGACGAACGACGTAGGGGGTCTTAAATCTTGCCTTGCAGGCTTTGTCTGCCGTGAGGTGATTGCCTCCACACAGGCTACACTTGGGGTCGCACGTGTGGTCGACCGTCGGCCCGGGGGTTCCACAACCCCGGCAGATCGTGTTCGAAGGGTCTGGGCACACGTCCATGCGGTGGCCCATGCAGTCGCCCGCATGCGTAGCACACGTCTATCTGTTTTTTGTGCAACGTACAATCCATCAGTAGGTTGCCGTACCTGATGTAACGAGGCACCTTCTTTCCTGTGAAGGCAATTACCACCGACTGGGTCTTGCCAATGCGGTTGGCCTGCAGTGCCGTCGGGTTGAATCCGTGGACAACGTTCGCTTGGATTTCTTGAGGTGTGTCCTCTAGCGGGATATCTCTTATCACCCCCTTCACAGTGCCGTGAGGGGCTGCTTCATAGGTACTGACCTCGTGGGTCGTGCCACGTACGTCGATCCGCTCCGCGGCAGCATACCGGTCGGCGTTCTCCCTCTTGGAAGTGCTCACCACCACGATGTTCTGCTGCGCGTTCAGACAAACGACGTCTTTTCTCGATTCGATGGCGGGGATCTGGGCCGCCGCCGTTAGAGCTCGGCTGACCTCCACTCTGGTAACGTCGCTGACGAGGAGGCCTCCGCGCGTGCGCACGATGATCTTCATATCTTCGCGCGGCAGGTCTGGCATGCGCGCGCCTTTCAACAGCTTGCCCTTATTTATACGTTTCTCCTTGGGGTGACGTGTCCCACCGTCGCGGGCGCCCGCTCCCGAGCCGCGGCTGCCGCTGAGGCCGGTGACGTCATCCGTGTCCTTAGCGCCTTCTCGACTGTTGCGAAGTGCGGGCGTAAGGCTGAGCTTGCCTTCGCCCGCCGGATTCTTTCACCGGCAGTCTTCCAGCCTTGCGATCACGTGCACTGGGCCGGCAGAATTTCGATGCCGTCCACTTCCACTCGCATGGCGGTAGCCATTTTAGGTCAATGTCCGCACACGTGAACACCGAAAAGCACTCGATATCCCGCCGGCGAACTTCTCGATTTCGGGCTAGGCCTAGCGCCGCCCCGGCCGAGGCCGTATACTCGTGGTTAGGCTTATCGGCGTGCTCTTCTTGTGGGTGCGAAAAAGTCTCTCAAAATCGCCAAAAATGGGCCCCTACCTCAACATTTGGGTTCCCGATTATCCTCGCTACTTCATGTATCACGTCGATACACTCTCATAAGCATGCGACTCAATTAACCGCCACAATGGGTGAGAAAAGAGCGGAGCGATGCGAACATGACAAAATGGCGCTCGCGCGTCGAGCGTATTTTTGGGGACCTTTTCCTCTGCTCTTTTCCATTTCAGCTTGTCCCCATCTATCTCCAGACATTCCGGCCTACCCGCCGCGACATCTCTGTGTCGCTGCGGTGCCTCTTCATCCACCTTACCGAACTTCTCCGTGATGATTTTGTATAGGTATGCCAATGCTTCCTCTCCCTAGAGCATCTGCCCCTGCTCGTTTTTTATAGTACCGCTTTCTGTGGGACTCGTACGTTTCCCCAATGCCTGCACATGGTTCCAAACCCTTTTCGGCGCGTCTCTACCCCTTCCTCGTATTTGCGCTACCCATCGCTCGCTGTCCCCCTTTATTTTCGCCTGCACTAATTGCTGCACTTCCTGTTTCATTTGGTTATACTGCTCCCATTTTAGGTCCACCTCCTCCTGATGTCTCCCCATCCTCTTGGCCTGCCTGTGCTCTCTAGACGCCTGTTTACGCCTCTCTATCACCGCCTTGATTTCTTTGTTCCACCAGCTTTTGGGTGTTTTTTTTTTCTCTCCATCGAATGGCCCCCTCTGCTTTAACTAATATTTCCACCATAGTCTTGATGAGCCTGTCATATTCCCACTCTTCTCCAGGATTTCATTCTATGTCAGCCTCTATGCTTTTGGCTATAACCGCAATTTGTTTGCTGTTTAACTTTGTGCGCTGCCCCGGTCGACCCGTTTTTTCGCCCCCCAGTTTCCCAAAACTCAGGTTTATGCGCTTGTGGTCACTGCCCAGACTGTGGCCCCCTTCCTCATCTATGGTCATTCCATCCAACCATTCATAAAGTCCCCCTGAAATAAGGCAGTAGTCGATACTCGACTGTCTCCTACCACACTCCCACGTTATTTGACCCTCGCATTTTTGTTCCCTATATACTATGATCAGCTTCTGGTACTCACACATATCTAGCATTAGATTTCCGTTGAAGTCTGTGTACCCGTCTAGATCTTCAATGTGGGCGTTCATGTCCCCTACCAATCGTACCTCCCCGGAACGTTTCAAATCTTCGATGTCCTTTTTTAGACACGCCACCAGTTTTTCGTTTGGCTCTTGCTATCCTTACCCGTCCACAGGTAAGACACCCCTAAAGCCATCTCCCTACCCTCCACTATCCCTTTCATCCACACGTTCTTTACAGTCTTCTTTCACTCTCTTCCAATTAGCCCCCTGCCGTACAAGCATACCTACTCCTCCGCCTTTTCTCAATCCAGCCGTCCTGTTACAACCTTCCCATACATACTCTCCGATTACCGGAGGTACCTCCAAGTCCCGTAGGTGCGTCTCGGTCACAGCGTATACCTGGATATGTTCCTCTTCTAGCTGCTTAGTAATCTCCATCCACTTCTCTCTTTTCCTGCCACCCTGCATGTTTATGTACGCGATCTTCAGTTTCCCCCCTCGTCGTCCCTTTCGTTTGCTTGCACCGATCTGCATCGACCCCGCTATCTCCCTTTGCTCCTTGCATTTGTCTACGCCATCTTCGCAAAGGCCTGTGGGCACCCTAAAAAAACCACAGTTCGCGCCGCGTGTCGTCTTCCGATGGTTGCTCCCACCTGCCCGTTGAAATGCACTCCGTCACGCTGGAACGCCCTTTTCCGGCCCACCCATCGGACATCCCTGTTGATGTCTACGACAGCGAAACTCAGCTCCCGTATGTCTCGGTTTACCGCTACAACTTTCCTTTCCACATGTACCCCTCTCCCAGTTATCTCTGGTACGTGCTCACGACGACCTGCGCATGTGGGCACAGCGCCCGAAGTTCCTTCACCCCCTTTTCTAGCTGCTTGCGCACTCCCGCGCCCCTTCCCTGCAGAACGTCATTGGTTCCTCCTGCGATAATCACGAGGTTCTGCCCCTGCATATTTTCCCACATTTTCCCATATTTTCCCCTCTCTCACCCGGCCTCTAATCTCCATTTCCGAGTACCGCATGTTGGAGTCCCCCGCCACGATCACCATGCGCCTTTCTTCCTTTTCCTCGCTGCCCCCCGGCGCGGCCACCTGCTCCCGCACTGGCTGAGTCAGCGCCAGTCCGGGATCGTCTTCGGGCGTGGCGTCTTTGTCCTCCGCCTTTCCCTTCTCAGGGTCAAGCACTGCCGACACATCTGCCTCGTGACCTGTTCATTGTTTGTCGGGATGTCACCCTTCGTCGCCAGTTTGACCTCCATTTGCGCCAACCTCGCTTCGAGTGCCTTCCTCTGCTCTTGTTCATCCTTCAACTCCTCCTGTAGCTCGCCTACCTGAACTCTGAGCTGCTCCTTTTCTTCCTCGAGCCGGTCGAGGCGCGACGCTAGCCCACACACTCTGAGGCCTCCTGCGCTGGAGTTTTGGCGAAATGCAGCGCCCCTAGCGGCCAACGCCTCTGGGTAGTACAAAAGCAGACGACCCTCGCCGCCCTCCATGTGTTTTCAATTACAAGCGAGAGTGAAAGTTGGTTGTGGCGCCTTGTGGCGTGTTTAAATGACTGCATACTGTATGAAATAGCCCTTAAAGTAGTTGCTGAGGCTAAACAAAGTAATATCCGCTAAAAGAAGCCGATCTGTCGGCTTTCTTTTGAGCGGGTGGTTTTACTGTTTGACGACAGTTACAGTTTTTTCTTCATGCGTGCGGTCGTCAAAGGAAAGTTCACGAGTAGCATAAACACGGAACGCTGCTCATCCTATATCCTGAGGTAACTGCAAAAGGTTGCTTCAGCGGGAGCATGCAAGCGAACGCAAGAATTGCGCAGCCGATTCAGCTGACACTGCTGGCCTGGCACCGCCTTTGAAACGAGTGGAAATGTTGTTTCGTATTTTCGAAAACTAAATGATTCTTGCGTAACGTTTTACGCGGCATGATTTACGAACGGCAGGGTGTATGTATACTAGCGAGTAGGTGGGGCAATAGCGCCAAATAAACAAATTAAGCGCTATTAAAGGACGCAAAACATGCACCAAATCACACGCCCGCTGCCTGCAGAGATGTGTACTTCTATAACATCACATAGCACAGCATAACATAACACAGCCGCATACACGGCGCGGGGCCCCGAATAAAACTGACTGTGTTGGTTTTGTAGTGTAGGGGTCGTCAAATCTAGGGTCCAAATGTCATTCAATTGAACCAAATGCCATTTGGCTCAAATGACATTCGAGCCAAATGAGCACCGAGAGAGACATTTAAGATTTCAAATGCCATTTCCAGCTCTCTCGGACGCAGCGTCTTCGGTCGGCAATAAAAAATATAATACTTCCGTACGTAAAACAAACAAAATATTGTTGTTTGTGAAACTTTGTTCACTGTTTATTTACTTAAAATACGAAATCAACATATTTAATTTTCATACTCTCAAAACCAGTGGGTCAGTTGCAAAAAAACAAACAAAAACAACGCAAGGCAGCCATATTTAGAGTCAAAACTGGTGTCTCTTCTAATTTGGTATCATTTTACTGCCTCGGACTGCTCCTAAGTTTGATTGTATTAGTGTACGAAAACGGAACGGGGCAACAACAGCGCCACAAATGCCATCGAAATTGCAGTGTAGCACGGCGGATTCTGAATGGCATTCGAAGCAACCCATTTGAGTCAAATGACATTTGGTTCAAATGACATTTGGACGTAGACAGCGAGGCAAGAATATAATTGGCGTCCTCCAGTTGAATTGCACCCCCATCTTCACACTTCACCAGATTATTGTCAAATATTATTAGAAATTCGCTGAATTTTTTCTCTTTGCATTTGTGGGGCCTGAGTTGCTGCGTGTTTTCACGGCCGGGATTCGCGTAACTGTGTTGCAGCTTTATTTTTGTTGAGCTGACAAACCGAACTACCGGGTCATGAAGTCCGCTTGTCTCAGAAGCTTCGAGGAACAGCACTGAAAAGTTAATCGCGCTGTGATTGCTGCGCTTGATCGGTGCAGGACATTTCCGTGCGGGCATTCAGGTGCGCGGATATTTGGGTGCGAAAACTTCTCGGCTACAGAATTATCAGGTGCTTGCTTGGTGGAACAGCAGTTATATTTTTATTTCCGCATAGGGTGGGTTATGGACAACAATCGAGCGCAGTGGTTGCATTTTTATATTGGCGCCGTGTTTGATTTTGCCAGTTATTTATAGAAGTTGAACATTTGTATATTTTTGCTTGATACCTCGTCCAAGGAACACCTATTATGCAGCCTATATTGATTATATTCTTACACACATGCCCTTTTTTTAATTTACAAGATTTCAATTTATATCCGCTTTTTGCGGCGTGCAACTCAGCTAACAATTAGCCGCCGTTTACGAAGGTGTTATTCCTTCTTTATGCAGTTTTCTCTAAACGAAAGACACGCTGTCACTATCTAAAGAAAGCAGCATTACAAGCATTCGGTTGCCCCCCCCCCCCCCAAAAAAAAAAAAAAAAAAAACAACGCAGAAAATCTTACGATGAGTTTTATGCAGGTTGTGCGCTGTCACACTAAAATGATTTTGCAAACACAGTTGTCGCCACCTTTTTTTTTTTTTTTTCATACGGACAAGTCTCGCATATTTTCGTGTGGAAGAACGGGCCTCTGAAAACAGCTGCAGTGTGTACATGTCCAAAGCAAACATGAAACCTGTCATCATTGCTTTACACATGGATGGGCTTCGATATCAGTAATTGAAAATTTAAATGTCTTTAGTCTTGGGTCCAAAATAGAAAAAATTGGGCTTGCCTGTGGTCCCCGAAATACGTTTAAGAATACAATGAAGTCGGGGTGCATCTGACTTCAAGTTGTTTTATTTGTTGCGACTGAAATTGAAACTGTAACTTGCTTAACGCACATGTGTAGAACAGATTGCCATATCTTTGAGGCTATCGCTCAACGTAATACTCTTTAAACGTGTTAATCCTAAAAATATGACGGGTGCTTCCACCCAACAGGCATTAATTCGAAGGCCAGATAATAGCGCAGCCATCCGTCGTGCGTATGACGCGATCGCTCCCCGCGCTCTACTGAAGTACATTGACCATGCAGATTATATAAAGTACGTAAGCTTGGATAAGAAATACCTGAAAAATAATCACCTTTTAGCGAACCGAACGTTATTTAAGCACCAGAAATTTTCCATTGGTAGTAGGGAATATTGTCCGTGTGTCGAAAGCTTCATGCGGCACATGTTAAAGAAGTCGCATAGCTGCAGTCGTAGGTAAAATAAATTCATTATTTTCAGGTTCTTGAGTCGCTTTGCATCCATAACATCAGCTATGCTTTCTTTTTATTGCGATACGAAGCGCGAAAGTTGACGAAACGTCATTTCGAGAAGTGTTGCAGCATACCCGGCTTTCGTTTCAATCATCGGCTACGCCCGCCGCGGTGCGGCGGAAAACGGCGAAACTGCCTCTTCGGAATTACGCTCTCTCCGGGTGATTGGGACGGCCGGAGCAACGGCGCGCCGCCGGCAGCCGATCGCGGAGGCCGTGGCCCAGAGTTGGTCTTTTGGGTCAGAGCTGGGCAGCACGGTCTCCCACTACTCGTCATTCGCGATCGTACGGCCTTCTTGGGTCGCCTGAGGACAAGCCCATAGTATATGACAGGTCCGCCCGGTCCTTACATAGTGCGCACATGCCTGAATATTGGCCAGGGTAGTAGTAGTGACTGTATGCGCTGCCACGGGGTTTGGATAGGTATTCATTTGGAGGAGACGCCAGACCACCGACTGCCTTTTGTTTAGGGATGGATGAGCGGGAGGATAACAGGCCCGTTCGAGTGAGTCTGTAATGATTAGTAATTTCCCTGTATGAGACCATGCGGTCTCTTCCCGACCTCAGCGGAGGCTGCTCGGTGGCTCGGCATGCGAGTCCTCGAGCCTTGTTGTGAGCTGCCTCGTTGCCCGGGAGGGAAGAGTGTGCAGGTGCCCATAAAATTTGGACTTTCCTCTGGTCTCGGAAATTTAGCAGAATGCGTCGCGCCTCCGGCGATATGCGCCATTTAATAAAATTTCGAACTGCCGTTTTCGAGTCACTGATTATGTATTTAGCTGTCGTGGAGGCTATCGCAAGTGCGATGGCGCACTCCTCGGCTGTCTCGGATTTTGCGGTTACGACCGTTCCGCAGCAGGTTAATTTACCTTCACAGTCAACTGCTGTCACTGACATGGCATCACACGTGGCATATTCTGCCGCATCGATGTAGATCACGTCCCTAGAATTTTGAAACCTTTTTTAAGTGCGAATGCACTTTATAAGCGACCCCAAACCATCCACCGCCGGCGGCGGCGGCGTCCGCAGTGCTCCTCTATATTTAAAAAAGAAACAGCATCCGGCGCCAGGTTTCGATCCGAGGACTTTGCGGCCGCAGCGCTACGCTTTACCGACTAAGCCACGGACGCGACGCTGGTATCAGTGTTAGTAACGCGCTTTATATCTTTAACGCATTCAAACTACGTCGTCAGCGGCGTGCGTTGGCGACTCAGCGGCGTTATAGCGGCTTGATAACTGCGTGGTGTACACGTGATACTACAAACTACAAACCCGATGGAAGAGATGGAAGAGAAGGCGGCGAGGCGGTGGGCTGCGGGGGCCGAGCGCAAGCGCCGCAAGCGGGCCGACAACCGTGCATTCGCACTTTCACATTCTCCCCCTCGGGGAAATGCGGGGGAATTTTTTTAATGGCTTTGCACGCTCTTGCCGCCTTCCCTCGTTGTGTTCCGGGTGCATGTTCCTTGGCAACGGAAGTATTTTGGCACACTCGCGTATTTCCTGAGGAATGTCCACCTTGGTGCCTTGTTGTGCCGCGTAGTTAATTCCGAGGGAGTCGAGTATGTGTCTTCCCGTTGGGCTGTGTGTAAGTCTTTCGTATTGTGCCACTGTGTGGACTTCTATAAGCTCTTCCAGCGTATTGTGAATTCCTCGAGCTAGTAATGGTTCGTTAGCCGTACAGGTAGGTAACCGAGGGCTTGCTTGTATGCCCCTCTGATGATACGCTCGATTTTAGCCTTTTCGGCGACTTGCAAGTTGAGGTACGGAGTAACGTATATAATACGACTGACGACGAAAGCCTGCACTAATCTTATCAGGTGAACAAAATTTTTTTCTGGTCGTGCCGGCGCGCGCCGGCCCGCGCCGGCCCGCAGGGCCTGAGGCCCGGCAGTCGCGTGCTGCAGATTTTAAATTGTTGATAACAAAAAGTTTGCTCATTTACCCTTTAGGTTAAGTGAACACATCGAAAAGCGAATGAAAACAAAAACGAACGGAACTTCAGCGCGGAGGGCTACATAATGCAAGCAAGGCCGGCCTGTCTGAACAATTAAAGAGCTTTTTGGGCAACTTTTTCTTCTCCACAAAAGCATATTGAAGGAGAGTTTTTCTGTGAAAAATTGAATGGATCAACGGAAGGTGTAATATCTGTTCAATAAATGTGTAAATAAAGAAGATTATCCCCTTTTCTCAAAATCCTTTAAATGATCCCCGGTGTGCGTCGCAATTAAGTGCAGCACATGCATTCGCCCAGATTTTTGAAAATACATACTCTAAGTCAGGAAATTTTGGTTGTACAAAGCTCAGTCCAAGTTTAATAGAAATTTAGATCCAATATATACTTGAAGTATGCTTACGTACGTTTCTAGGTTGAAGACCGCAAATTTTTTTCGGGCTCACGGATCCGACTAGGGCTGATATCTAAAAAAATGACTGGTTGGCTCAGGCTTATTTTATTACATTCTGTCAAGCTCGGGCCAGACCAGGGTCATATTTGATAAATTTGTCGGGCTCGGGCCGTGTCTCCCGTGTCACCCCGTGCCTAGAAATTGCAATTGCAACACGCGTGCACTGCTCTATATGAATTGTGCGTGGTCGTGTTATTTCACCTTTTTTACAACACCTTTACACCACTTTTTTTTACAATGCTTTTTTAAAAAAAATTGGGCCCATCTCCCCGCGAGGGGGACTCGAGTAAATGCGTCGCATAGGGGGTGGGTGTACCCATCACGCTCTTCGCCTCCCTGTCTCACTTCTCGCTTGATGAATTGAACGGAGGTTTGTCCAAAGCAGTTCAAATTTCCCGCCTTTGCAGTGCTCGCGCGCCCCCTGCCTGGAACGAACAGCGCGAGCGGTTCTCGCACGTGCCGGCACCTTACTGCGCAGTCCACAACGCGTTGTTTTTGGCGGTACCATCTCCCCGCGAGGGGGACTCGAGTAAATGCGTCGCATAGGGGGTGGGTGTATTGCGTTAAAGTTTAGTGTTTGGGGAGTTTGTGGTAGTGAATGCGTTGTATCAGCAGCTTCTTGACGTAGTTTGAATGAGTCAAGGATATAAGGCACGTTCGTAGCCTCCCATTCTGTGTCGGCTTTGTGGCGCAGTGGGTAGAGCACCATGTACATTGCGTTCCGCCCGCAGGGTCGAGGGATCGAAACCAGGCGCCGGATAGTTTTTTTTTTATATAGTATAGGGGGAGGGGTGCGGACTACGACTACGGACGTCAACGCGGGTGACATCGTGAGTTACTGAAATGCTCTGCATTTAAAACCGCAGCGTGTCATCGCGCTTGTTGTCGACAATGGTACACTGCTGCAGCGTTCCGTTATGCCAGGGGTCGGCCACCTGTGGCCCTCGATCGGGCAGCATGCGGCCCGGTTGTCAGAACCGTACGCCCCTCCCCCTGTTCTTAATTCTTATCTGAAGGCCGACGCGCTGCAGTTTTGACCTCAAATGTCCCGGGTGATAGGCGGGAGACAGCAGCATGCGAATTGATCGCTTCCCCATCTTCACATTTAGCCAGATTATTGTCAAGTAGTATTGTCAACTCGCTGAGTTTTTTCTCTTTGTCTGCAAAGCCCCCCCCCCCCCCCCCCCACCTCCCCCCTTTTATTTCCGATTCGCCGTGCGGCCCTCCGCCGTGTCGGATTTATGCAACTCGGCCTTCCACCTCAAAAGGTCGCGACCCCTGCGTTTTGCAAATCGAGCAGCCGTTCCGCCAAAGGAATTTCCTTTCACGAGTTCCCGTTGACCAACAATTTATCAACCAATACCAAATAATGACCACTTTCCCGAAGACCAATATTCTGATTTTTGTAATGAGTCGTTTTTTTACTACTTTCTCCAGAAGACAACGTAAACTTATGATGTAATTATGCTCACTGATATCTAAAACGTACGTTTTTTCGCAAAGAGACTAGCCGAACGTAAACTTATAATTGAGCTGAATATTTCCTCATAAGTTTTAAATAAAAAAAACAGAGTAGAAGTTCATCATAGCCACAGTTATGAGTGAGGCTGTTATCAGCGCACCACAGCAAAAATTACGCCCACCTCCCCTCGCGCGAACCCTGGTGTGATGCGACGCTGAAGGGGGTTCCATTGTGCGTTTCCGTTAATTCGATTACTCGAATTGGGTGAGCAATCGTCGGGTAATGCGAGAGAGAGAGAGAGAGCAAGCATAGCGTGGACGACCGTCGACTGAGAGACCGGCCGGAGCGCGGCACTCCGCGTATATGCGCAGCGCACCCCAAGGAGAGGAGATCGCGGGAGAGAGAGTACTGCACATGCGCACAGCGCGCAGCGCCGCCCACCGGCGGAGTGAGAGTAGTAGTAGTGCGCTGCGTCACGCGCCCGCAGATGTTGAGAGAGAGAGTGTTCGCTATCGGAGAGAGCAGAGGGGGTGAGCGGAGGAGAGACGCAGCTGTGCGGACGCGGACGCCGACGCACGCAGGACAGGGTCGCCGGCAAGAGATGCTCCTCTCAGCGTCGCATTTACATTTGCACGAATATATACAAATACATTTTCACGAGACTTAGATGCACATCTAATTAACATCGAAAAATCGCGCGCCACTGACGCTATGTTTACGCGTTATCTGCAAATGTGGGACTTCGCAGACCGTATGGAACCCACGACGCGCCGCGCGTAAACAAGTGAAGCTGTTACAGTGCCACCTGACGGGGGCGCCCGGCGCCAGAGGCCAGAGCGAGACCACGTACCACGTGATATATCTGGGGACTCCATGTCGCGCGGCCGTTGGAGGCGGCCAGGCGGCGGCATGCGCGGGTCGTACGAAATATAGCCGGCGTGCATGCAGCCGACGTTGCCTCCACATCATCGTTGAAACGAACCTACCACTTCGGGACGCGGCACGATGTTTCTTCCAGCCATACGGAAGCTGGTGATGACAACAAGCACGCATCACGTTTCAACAAATCATGGCTTCGCGATCATCCATGGCTCCTTTACGATGACATCAAAGGTGGGATGCTTTGCAAGCTGTGTAAAAAGTACGACAAAAGACCATTTTACAAGTCCGTGTGGAACGAAGAACCCTGTAAAAGGATTCGTCTGGAAAGCGTTCGCAAACAGGACAATTGCTACTCGCACCGCGACGCAGTAGCGCTGTAGGCGCTTAGCAACGAGGCTGCGTCGCCTTTGGAGGCTCTGCAATCTCCAGTTTCTCCTGGTGCAATGCAAAAAGCATTCGCCAGCCTGTACTACCTATGCAAACATAGGATAGCGCACACGACGAACTACGAGCCACTTCTGGACTTACTGACGTCTCTGGGGCTGAATGTAAAAAAACCAAATCGCAACGGGAAAGAACGCGACCTATTGCAGCCAGCGAGCTATCAAAGAGATGGTGACCTGCCTGTCGAGTGTCATTGAGGACAATATTTTGCAGGAGCTGAACCAAAGCGAACATTATTCTCTAATGTTCGACGAGACAACCGACTGCACTACAGTAGAGCAGTTAGTTATCCACTGCCGTTACATTTTCGATGTAAACTTGCAGGTGAAGTTCCTGGCAATGATTGATGTGCTGGGCAGCCTAGACCAACAGTTGAATGAAGAAAAAGTGATTTCTCTTAATGCAGCCAATGTTGCAGGAGCAGTGGAAGATTTTATAGTAAAGAAAGGCTTGGCCTTTGAGTGCCTTCGTGGCATTGGAACTGATGGTGCCCCCATAATGACAGGAAGGAAAGGGGGAGCTGTGAAGCTGCTAACAGACAGGCAGAGGGCAGCAACGGCTCCACAATGTACTCAAGCTGTAGGAGTACACTGTGGGGCTCACAAGCTTAACCTGGCTGCAAACCAGGCTGCAAAAGCAGTTTCGTACATTGGCAAGTTCAAGGACCTGCTGCAGCACCTGTACAGTTTTTATGCATCTAGTCCAGTCCGCACTGCTTGACTGAGTGCTGTGCAGAAAGTACTAGATACACAAGGAGGAGGAGGAAAGATCATTGGATCATCTGCACACGCTGGCTTAGTGTAGGAGGATCGTGTGCAGCCATTCGGAACAATCTTTCCTCCATACTGGTGAGTCTGTCAAGAGAAGCAGAGGAGCGGAGCGACGTAAAGGCTGCAGGCTTGCATAAAATTGTGTCCGACAAGAAGTTCATTGGCACTCTATTGATGATGTCTGAAGTGCTTCCATCCGTTGACAGGCTGTCCAGAGCGCTTCAGTCAAAGTTGCTGCTTGTGGGTCTTTTACAAGGCTTGATTAAGTCCACAATCAAGACCGTGAGGCACAAAAGAACATCCAGACACAAGTTCAGGCCTTTTCTGAAGCCAGTGGAATACCGTTCACACCCACACAGGAATATGGAGAGTGGCTAAGGGCTACAGAAAGCGCATTCCTGGACAAGTTGACTGAAAACATCAAGGACAGATTTCAGGACGATGCCATACTGGCAGCCTTTTCTGTGTTGTTTGTCAGAGGCAGCTATGAAGAGGCTGTGTCTGGCAATGGTGTGGAGATTGCAGATGCACTGGGAAAGCTCTGCTGTACACTGGGCAAGTCCTACACTTCTGACATGATGGAAGAGTGGCGAAGTTTTGCAAACTTTGTGCTTGAATGCAAGAAGCTGCAAGAACTGGCAGATTCACAGCTTTTGCTGCATGTGGCTACAGGTATGAAGCAGTTGTTTCCTGTCTTGGCACACATTGCTGGTGCATACCTGGTCCTGCCTCCACACACTGCAGACTGCAAAAGAGACTTCTCTGCTTTGAAGTTAATTAAAACACACTTGAGGAACCGCCTCAAGGAGGAGTCGCTCGATGCGCTTTTTCGTATTGCATGTGAAGGACCTGAAGTCGAAGAATATCCCTATGACAAGGTAGTGGAAAACTGGGCCAAGCTGAAGAATAGGAGGCTGAAGGTGTAAATTAGTCACCAAATTAAAAGAGATGTTTCTAGGTTTGACAGTACCGCTGTGTTTTTAAATTTTTGCCCCCCCCCCCCGCTCTGATGATGTCCACCCCTCGAAAAAAAATTGGGAGAACCCTGTTTCGTACAAAACCAGTTTTTGGTCCCTAGCTTTCTTGTTTGTCATGTAATTTGCAAACAACAAACCGGAAAATGAGTTTTTTTTTTAGGCCCATTTCGATCCTAAGCAATCTGGTTCCAGGACTACCCATCATTCCCATCGAAGCATAAGCGCCGCCTCGGAGTTCACGTTGCCACTAGTGCCACTTTCCACTCTAGTTATTATTGTATGAAACTCTATGAGTGCTGGTGTCCAAAGATATTTCAATATTTCCTGCAGTTACTAAAAAAATGTCTTGTGGCCAGAATAGAAACTGTGGTTCTTTGAAGGTTCTGTTTTTGTCTTTGTGGCCCCTTTTAGCAAGCATCGCACGAATGCAGCTGGCGTCCTGCTGTGCTGGCAGTGTTGGGGGGGTCTGTCCCTCTGTCCAGGGAGGAGAGCAAGCAGCTTCCACGGGTGCCCCCTCCGGCCCCTCCGCCCCCTCCTCCTGCTGCTCATCCTGTGGCCGTGGAACAGGGGCAGCTGCTGCTCCTGCTGAAGCAGAACGGTCCCTGCCAGCCACAGTGGCTGCTGCTGCCCAGGCTTCAGCAACAGGTGTGCCGACTGCTTACCTGTGCTTGCAGGGTGTTTCTCAGCTTGCGTGGCTGTTAAGTGCAGGTTTTTGGTTTGTCGGTCACCTTCAGAAGACTTTGCACCTGCTTACGGTGCACTGTGGAGCCACTTGGGCCTGCAGAACTCGAACCCTGGGTTATGGTTAAACGTGTCAACCACTTGTGCATTCATGCACCGTGTGCACCTTCACCATTTCACCCCGAAGGTGGGTTGTTGCTGTGGGTGCAGCCAAATGAGTGATGAGGAAAGGACACATGAAAGAAAAAGTTGGGCTGGGGTGGGCCTGCGCATTCGTGCTCTGGACCTTCGATGTCCCTTCAAGGGAGAGGGAAACCGGCTCACTTTTTTTTCTCTCTCCATCTACCTCAGCACACTTGACATTGGAACCTGTGGTATGGACATCCCTAACAAAGTCTGCCCCAGCTTGAAGCGGCTAATGGCATCACTTGTAGCAGGGCTATAGTCAAGATCACAGCTGGCTTTGAAGAAACATTGGTGTGAATTGAACGGCCTGAATGTGGGGGCGGCTGATAATGCAAGACTGCCTTCAAAAGAGCCTTCACATATCGCCAAGTAGTAGAGGCTAGCAAATAGACCTGCCACAGTGGCATTGTGCTGCTGAGCCCAAGGACACGGGTCCCGACGGCGGTGAAAAGTGGAAATGTAGTCCCTAGAAATTTCACGAGTCTCTCATCTGAGCCAGTTTTGCCTTGCAACGGTGTGTCGCTGCAATGATGAAAGGGCATGAGAAACAGTGCCCCTGTTTGCCGCGGCGCCCTCTCAGTGCACCGTGGCACTCAGCGCGTCTGCCATTGAGGCATTTTTAAGAATCAAATGGCCCTTCTAGTAAACTTTTGTTGTAAATTCATTTATTTGCCTGAAATATTTTTATAGCAAGTGAAAGGGAAAAATTATTGCTCTCTGCTTGCGCGCCGCTTTTGTGCCCTGGTACAAGTTGAGGACGGCGATGGCTCACGTACGTAGTGTATCACTCCACCTGAGGGATGGACCCGCGTGTCAGTGGGCACGAGGTTGTGCCTAGTGTTACACACTAGTGTTACACACACTTCGTTGTCTTTTTCACCCCTAGTTTCTTTTTTTTTGTCATTGCATTGCAGGCATTCATGAGCAGATTAAGCGCAAGAAATTGCAGAAACGACTGGTGCCATGTTCACAGTGTGGCACTTCTTGCACTGCGTGGAGGAACAGCTGGCTGCGGTGATGAGGGGCAACTTCTGTGTCGTTCTTAGGCTGGCCCCAGGTGTAGTTGTGGTGTGGGACCAACTTTCTCAGCCATAAACGCTGCTATAGCTGTGGTCGTCTGCACCATGCGATCACAGGTGTGCTCACGTGATGTTTAGAAATTCCCGAATAAACTTATTCAGACCCGAAGGAGGAGGCCAGGCAATAACATTGCCAGGAAAAGCTATCAAAACAACACTGCCTCAGTTGCAAAAAGGGCCAGGATACTGAGAGGGTGCTTGCATCGCCAAAAGGACGCCACTGCTGCAGGCCTCGGACGGCAGGCTAGCCCAATTTGCAGGGAGCCCCTGGAAGACCCCCTGCGGGTGGTCAGAGCTCACCAGGACCTCCACTGCGGCACATCTCGTAGCCCAGGTGAGGGTGTGGTGCGTCGAACCCCGCAACCAATCAATCAATCAGATGTTACAAATGCTGTGCAAATAGCTTTTGCTCTTAGATTTGGTGTGCAGCAACTTTTGCAGAGCAAAGTTTGAGCTTTTAAGATGTTTGGATTGTGGGGTTTAACGCGCTGACACAAGGCACGCGATGAGACGCGGTGTAGTGGAGTGCTCCGAAACCGCATACACATGGGCGATTCTGCTTTTCGCCTCCATCAAAAAAGCAGCCGCCGCGGTCGGGTATTGAAGCCTTGTCCTTGGGCTCAGCAGCACAACGCCTAGCCACTCAGCGGCCGCAGCGGTTTTGATAGTGCGGACAGTGCTGGTACAGGAACGTGGCTTCACTGCATGGCACAACACTTTGTGTTTCCTTTTTTCTGCGCGGCATTAAAGCATTGTGGAAAAGCCTAACACACGTAGAACTTGTACAAGACGATTAAGGTACGTGAAATGTTGAGAACATTTCTGTGTGCATGGGCAAGCAGCATCAAAATGGGTCGATACTGCGTATTTGGTCAGTATGTAAGGGTTGTTCAAGGCTTGAGCTTTTAGGTTAGCAGTGCCATGGGCGGAAGAAAAATGTTAGGCACAGTGCACAGCTCCGCACCACCAGTGCTCCGCACCAGTGGTGGGCCACAATCCAACAGTGTCCAACTAAATCCTGGTCATGATCCAGTGCATAATGCACAATCCCAAGTGGGGGGCTATTTACATGGTACGGGTTGTAAGCTGAGAAAGAAAGCCCCTGTCAGCTGTAGTTGGGACTCTGCAAAGTCTTTTTTCTTTCACAGTATTTTTTCTGTGCCCTGGCTTGTTGGTTTCGTTCCTGACTAGTATGCATGTCGCTGAGAGGGAAAGGGCCGATTATTTTGATCGGCTAGTGGCTTCTACGGTGAAGAGTGCCGTGTTGAGGCCGCACTTGTGGCTGTGATTAAACGCTGGTTCCAATCAATGTTTGGGGCCGATAACTGCGCCACCAGATGCTGCAACACTGTTTCCCCAAGGTAGGAACAGTGGTTTGCCGCGTACAGCGAAAGAATGGAGCTTTGGTGTTGATAACAGGTCGCACCAGTCAACCCAGGCTCCGTTCAGTGCAGAGGAGTGCTCTGTGCAGTCAGGGGGGGCTAGGGAGTACAGTTAGTAATGCTTTCGGGCCGGAAGCCTGTGAATGGAGCCAATGTTGGTGTTCAGAGTTGAACCAGCCAGGCAGTACAGTGCAAGAACACGGCAGCTCGAGGGCGTTTCTTCTCTTTCCTTCTCTTTGGACTAAATTTTCGATGCGTATTTTGAGATGCCTGTCCTTTGTGTAGCAGTGTTCTCTCTTCAGATCCTTTCGTGCATGCAGGTGCAACTGAACCGCATTTGTAGGGCTGTTTTCTTTTCTGTGCGTTTCTGCACAATGGAGTACTATTTAGATGTCATGACAGGGGTACACCTTTTCTCCCCATAACGCCTCTCGAAACATTTTCCCTACGAAAACTTCCGTGCTTGCAATGTGTTGCCTTGAAGCACGGCCGAGAATCGCACCGCATCCTCTCAGCTGGCCGTGTACTCAGTTGGGCTGCCCTGGCAGGTGCAGCTGCGACTGGGGACCCCTGGGGAGGCGGCGAGCGTGTTTGTCACTGCTGCTGGCTCCCCTCTGCCTCCTGCTGCTGCTGCTGGGGCCGTGCACGCTCAGGGCACCACACCACGTACGTCTTTGCTTTGTTTCTGTGTGGCGCTGTGGAGGCGAGGTGGCCCATTCTGCCAAAAACCCTTGTGGGCTGATTTCACGAGACGTTGAACGTGCTTGCACATGCATGTTTCGTTTTTCCTCGTATTGTTATGAGTTGTGTGCGAGCCAGGGAATAGTGCAATCCGTTTTCATCTAACCTGTGTACTTCGCGAGAACTAAAATTGCAAAGGTGGCGCGGGTGATACGCTGGTTCTGGTGGCTGCAGTCTTTTCCAACTTTGGGGCCATGCGCGTGGCAAGGTGTAGCTGTTCTCAGTAAAATTTGTTTAAAACAAAAACTACACCAAAATTACTGGCAGTTCAAAACAAACTTAGCGTTGTACTGTGAACAAAAAATTTAGAAAAATGTCAGGAAATTGGACCAGGCGCTAGATTGTCACTCACTTTCATGACCCTTATCTCGGTATCTCCAACTTGAAAGTGATAGGTAACATCGGCCAAATATTTCCAATCATATCTGTAAAATGTCACTGGTGTAGAAAAAATGTAGATAGATTGAGTGCTGTGCTTTTTCTAAAACTGCTAATTTTAGAAATACAAAATAAGAATAGAAGTTCAGTCTCAATTTTTTTGAAAGGAAAAGAAAAGAAACTCCTTAAAAGGTGTGGGGACCAGGGCTCTTACTGCGAACCAGCTCGCACCCGCGCCTCGGCCGCAAGGCTAGCTCCACTGAACACGGCCACGCACCGCCAACTGGCGTAGCGGCAGCGATCAGCAAGGAACACACCAGACACAGAAATCGCCAACAGCGACGTTTACTGCACCGCAATGAGGAACGTCGGGTGCGTCGCTGTACCACCGCCAAGACCACCTTGGTCAGGACGGGAGAAACAGGCGGACAAAGGAAGGCCAAAAAGGAGCAGCACGTACCTACGGCCGCTCCCGGTGATGGCTGGTACCCAAAGAGAGCCTTCCTCCGTCATCCACCCCAGACCAGCCCGCCCGGAGCTCTCGGGCAAAACCAGTTCCGCCAGGGAGTCGGCAGCGGCGGGGAAACGCACGGCTGCAGGGAGAGAGAGACCTTCCCCCTCTTGCCTTCGTGGCGAGCCGACAGGGATAGGGAAGATGGCGGACCTCCGTAGTTCCCACAGAGGGCCAACAACACTGCTGAAATGACGTTGCATCATTTTTGTTTCTACCAAAGTTATAAGTGGCTGAACACTCGTGTTCAAGACTAGTCTCCAAGCCATGTGCTCCACTTCTGCCACTGCTTTTCTGGCTTCACGCTTTTTTTTTTTAAAGTGTCTGTTCACCCTTTGCGGCCACATCAGAGAATTTTGAACCTATTGCATCCTTCTAAAAGAAAAATCCATGTGTTTAATTTTTTATTGGCAGTGAACACTAGCACAGCTACGTCTGTGGCGTAGACCTGACAAAAGCGTGCCTTTGGAAATGTCCCTTTTCTTTTAGCAAAAGCAAAGAGCAGGGCAACAAAAGAAGGAGTTATTTTTGGTATGTTGACTGCCGTAACTAACCCCCTGCTTGTTTAAAAGGGATCACTTGTTCAGAAATGCGGCACTTGTTTAATGATGAAAATCAAAATAGTGCAATTGGTTTCCATGTCGGAAAAACACTGACATTCACCAGGACACGCGCATAACTTGTGCAGTTTAGTTGCAACACAGCTTGCACCCTCCCTGCAGCGGGGGCCGGGGGAGTGGCCAGTGGGCAGCCGGAGCCTGACACCAGGCCCCCCGCCGCTGGGATGGAGGAGCACTTCCACGCCCAGATGCTGCACCAGACCAGCCAGGTCAGAACGGGGGCAGGGCACGTCCTGTCTCCCCAGGCGCAGTTGGCTGCTCCCTGCCTCCTCTTGGGGAAGGGTCTGTTGCACTGTGGAGGTTTGTTTGCAGCACTGCTCCTCCTCGCCTTCCACTCGAGTGTCGTGGTGCAGCTGCTGGACACACCGGTCATCTTGCCGAGTGACACACTCATATCACCCGGTACACGTCTCAAGCACCGGGAAGGTTTGGGCAGCGCCCTGGGGCAGTAGTGTGTTTGAACACTGCACCCCTGGCAAGTTCATCTCCAGACAGAACAGGGCAGTTGCAGACAATGTGTTCACGACATCACAGCAGAGCCACATCAGTACTCATTCACATCTGTTGAGTGGCTGCGATAGTGTTCAGCTTTGGTCTGAAGTGGCTTTCATGCACATCACACGGTCTTCAGTGACGGAAGGTGTCCCAGTCACCTGTTCCCCCTCTGCTTGTTCTTTATTTGCGTGCGTATGTGCCTGCAGGTTGCGTCTCTAAACTGGGCTGTGGTTGGTCGCTCCTGCTGTGCCAGGTTCTCCTGGGACATCGGTCGAGCCCACAATGGATCAGTGTGATCCAGTTAGCCACAGGGACCGCGATCATTCAGAAAATGACCATCAACTCCTGCACTCCAGCCTCACTCGGTTGCTCCACTGGCTACGCCAAGGTTACTTTCACGGCCAGTTTTAATCACGTGTGGCAGTGGTTTCATTGCGGGAAATCACCTCTGGTTTCAGTCGTTCTTTTGCCAAAGTAATAAAGTGGCACTCGGTGGTTGCGGCTGTGCCAGTGCAACACAGCGGGCGATAGTGGAAGCTCGCAGCCACTTCTGAAATTGTAGCGAAGCATGGCAGCTTCCCAATTCCAATGCAGATGTCATGTGGTTGAAAGCCATTTGGAATCACTTTGGAGCACGTGTACAAGACGGCTTTCTGTATGGCTGCCAGCATTGGTGCATTTGGAATGCCCGGTCTCTGGTTGACTAAACGCCACATCACAGCCTCACTCTGGGCTCACGGGTTCCTCGTGGCTTTGCAGCCGTCCAGATTAATCTCTCACCGGTTACCCATGGCAGGCTGCACTAGAATTCCCATCCCCCGATGCAAACCTTTGTGGAGCCATGCACTCTGGTTACATTTAGACAACGACTCTCGATGAAACTATATCACGAAAGGGAAAGAGACTCTTAGAAGACTCTTAATTCTGCTGGTCTTGAGTACGAGGAAAAACAGTGCCTAATTTTAAGCGAGGAGAAAGCACGATTGCTCAAATCCTTTCTTTGTCCTCGTTTCAGCGCTGTTTTTTGTCACGTTGTGCAGAAGCAGAAGCTGGCCCAAGTTCAGACCATAGTTTCATGCTGATGCATGCCAGTGCCTAGGCAAGCCGGGCTTGAGTGCAGGGCAAACACCCGTCCTTGGCATGGCTCGCCAACAGGCTCTCCTGGCGCTGCCTGGCGCTGCCAAAAAGACAACAATAATGCAGTTCTCGCAAAGGATGTTTGAAGTTGCTTTGTCATTATCATTATCGACAGATTTATTTTTCAGGAGTTTTTCAGTAGCTCCACGCAACACTAGCCAAGGAAAACTGTCTCTTTTTTGTTGGTTTTGGCTTCAAGAGCAAACAGAAGCCATGTGGCAAGGGAAGTGGGCGAGCAACGTCGCTAGCTGCCATGGTGGAACCATCACAAGATTGCAGTGCGGGGTTTTCCTGTCGTACAGTAAAACCTCGTTACAAGAGACACTGTTACAAGAGGCACTTGGTTATAAGAGACATTTGAATGGAGGCGGTTTGGTTGGTTTTCCTATGTTCGCCATGTTAGCAACATTGCATACAAGAGACCTTGATTACACGAGACACGTTTTTTGGGTCCCTTGAGTGTCCCTTGTAATGAGGTTACACTGTGGTCTGCGTATCAGCGTGAAAGCCCCTTCTGCCCCTCTGCTGCAGCAAACGGCCCTGCTGCAAGGCCTGCTGGAGGAGCAGCGGCGGATCGCGGAGGCGGCGAAGCGGCAGGCGCGGGCGCTGGAAGAGCAGAGCCACGCCGTGTCGCAGCTGCTGCTGCTCATGATGGGCAACCAGCGCCACGCAGCAGCCTCTGCCCTGCTGCCTGAGATGCCCATCGCCCTCACCCCCGACATGGTGCAGGTGCAGCACGCCGCACCCACCGCCTCCTGAGAGGTGGCCCGGCCAGGCTCTTGCGAGGGGCGGTTCCCTCGCTTGAAAAACGAGCAGAAGGCTGCGTTGGCGGCTTGCCTGGATTGGCCTGGCTCGGCTGTGAACAGATTGCAACTCGGCTGTCTCGCTCCCTGTTCAGCGATGGGCTCGTGGGGGAACAGCCGGAGCAGTGTTCTGAGGGACGGTTCGCACCCAGGATTGGCCTGGCCCAGCTGTGAACGGATTGCAACTCGGCTGTCTTGTTGCTGCTGCCCCTTGCCCTTGCAGCCAGGTCATGCAAGCAACGTGAGAGTGTAGTGGAGGACAGTTCTCTTGTTCGAGGACCAAGCTGGCATGTAGTAAGTACCCACCACAGTGGCTTGAATCGCTTAGCGAGGAGGTTGTTTGTGCGATGCCTGGCTGTGGCGGCGGTTCATCCGGTTGGGAGCAAGGAACAAGAACGGCAGTGTGCTTGTGAGCTTCCAGCACGTGTGAGTGGTGCGAATTGTTCCTGGGTGAGGATACAGGCCGTCAAGCTCTAGTTTGAAGATGCTCGGTTGGCGCCGTAAAGGAATGCCACAGAACACGAGAAAGGGAGGCTTCGCGAAGTAAGGATTGCAGCAGCTTGGTAGTCTCCAACACTTACTATCACCTAGTGCATCTCAAAGAGCAGTGTTTTGGCATGGTGTTTTGGTAGGCTTGTGCGAATAGTAATATTTCAGGTCGAAGCGAATTCGAAGCGAATAGTCCTTGGGGTCGAATACTTTCGAAGCGAATTCATATAGCTGTCAGGTGTCACTGAGCTTCCTGTCACTGAGACACTGAGCTTCCTGTCCTGGCGGGACCTTCATAAAAAAGTTCTATAGTAAAATCTCGATGATACGAATGTCACAGGACCGCGAAAAATATCCGTATCATCCGAAATTCATATGAACCAGCACATACCAAAAAATTGAGCACTAGAAAAAGTTTTCGTTTATGTCTTTTCTTACTTTCGCGTGGAGAAATCCGTGACATTTTTCTGCTTTTTTTAACCTCCATGTCACCGAGTGAAAATTTCTGGACTTTCGTCTCCTCACTCGCGGTGCCCAAGCTCACTACAGGAGCATTTTTGCACGCGATTCGTGCGCGTCGGCGTTGCGCGCGCGGCATTTTCACGCCCACGTTGGCGATTCCGCGCTCGTGGTCGCCTGTGCCTCGGTCAGAAAATAACGCGCAACGTGCGTGGCAGTGGGAGGAGCCTGATGATTTGCGCCAGTGGGAAGGCATGCGCCTCAGGGCAGCAGTTTCGAAGCGCTCGAGACAGCTGGCTGGATCCACCGGAGATGGTTAGGCTTAGCACCCCGGCAGCACCCCGGCTTAGCATGGGCGCTTTCACTAGCGGCGCAGATGATGTTTTAAAACCGTTTTGGCCCGCATTATTAGCTCATTTACCGCGTAAGAAACTTTGTGTGTGCTTTGAGTGGCATTTTAAATAGCGGTTAGAAGCGGTGGCTCGAGCGCCCCGCACCACTTCACGACCAAAGCTGCTGCCTGGTTGCAGCGGCTGGCCGCGCCCCGCGCAGCGTGCGGGTGGTTTCACGGCGGCGTCTGCGTGCCTGTGGAATGCGCGGCGCGTTTTCGCGAGCAGGAAACAACAGCCCGGCCGTTGCTGGAGAAAGAGCGACAAAAATGGGAGAAAGAGCCCGTACGTCGCCATCGGTTGCTTGTTTGGCAGTCGGGCGCCTCGCCGGCTCGTTCGTATCATCCGTAGGGCCGCGCAGGCCCGTTCGTAAGAGCCGAAATTTTTCCCATTGCAAACAATGCAATTTTGCCAGGACTTGTCAGAAATTCGTATTATCCCGAAATTCGTATCACCCAGAATCGTATCATCGAGATTCCACTATATGTATTGGGTTGGCACCCGTGTACGCATTTGCCATGTCACTTAACTGATTGAAGCAACTGGTGGCCACTGAAGTTCAAGAGTGGAGTGCAATCAGCACCTGCTCACTGCACGCGTGTCACATGGTAACCAAACAAATTGTTTCGTTACCGTTTCATTGTTTGAAACCATGAAACAGGAGCCTCGACTAACCTGACGAACATCTGCGCGTAAGAAGGCTACGACAAGTAGTATGAACTCTTGGCGTCTATGCTACGACAACGCTCTGATTGTGGCTTAGCTTGTCTTGGCTCCACGTGTAGTCAAGATGTAGGACTGATGTCAATGGCGCTGTGGCCTGTCTAACGAAACTGAAACTTCAACGAAGTTTTGATATTCGTTCACCCCGAATACTTCGAAATATCGGAAATTTTAAATTTGAGTCGAAGCGAATTTGAATACTGTAATATTCGTTCGAATGTTCGAAGCGCCTGAATATTCACACAAGCCTATGTTTTGGGCATGCACACTAGTGTGAATATCAGAGGTGAGCGTTCTGTCTTACGTAATGCTGGTGCTTTTTTTTAAACGGGTATCTTCACACTTATCCACAAGTTTGTCAGGCCTTGTTTTCATGTCTCAAGTTTCGTGCACTCGAGAGTGCATCCAGAGCCATTGTCTTCATGGCATCTTGAGAATTTTCACTCATATGCAACTAGGATTCATACGCTGTTGTGATGCAGGTTGTTTTTTCAACTAAACACCGTAGAGTGCAGTAGGATGGACGCTGCTGATTATGCCTGCATGACGAGGTGGCTTCGCAACCTTTTGTAGTCACATGAGCGTGATAATCTTTCCTATTTATATGTTTTCGTGTTGTTAATTAAATTCAGTTGTAAGTTAGCGCTCGTCCGTGTCCCCTTCGTCTTTTGTCTTGCCTACTGCGCTCTACGGTGTTTAGATGGAGTACCAACTAGCTCGTACCCGTACGTTGTTTTTTCAAACAGGGAGGGGTTAATAATTTGACCAGGCGGAGAAGGACGAGGCTGTTGGTTGCGGACAAGGATGTGTATTTACGGGAAAAATAACTGACAAAATAGATAAATCAGCATTAACCTAATCAAGTCACGAGAGTTAATGTCCTACGCAACAAAGTTCGCGCCCCAAAATAGTTCGCGCTCACGTGTGGGAGCGCTGACGTCGGTGAGCTGGGTAGGTGCACTTGGTTCGGTGCGCTGTTCGGTGTGCTGGCGTGGGGCCCTAGTCGGTAGCGCTGCTGCTGGTCGATGAAAAGAGCTGCTTGCTTGAAGGATTCCAGAGCCTTTCTGGCGCTGCTACTCGGAAGTGGCTCGAAGAGACCTGGCGTGGCTCGGCGCGGAGATCTCCTGGGCGTTCACACCCAGCAGAGAGTTTCTAGGAGGAAGGCGCGGCTCGGAGCGGAGGTTCCCCGAACGTTAGCGTCCGGCAGGTCGCTCCCCGAACCTCGTTCTTCCTGCTCGTCCGTGCCACCACCGTCTTCTTCCTCCTCCCTTCTTTTCACCCCACCATTCCCGCCAACCACCGCACGCGCCCTTCTTTTTCACTTCTCTCCCGTAAGCAGTGCCTCCTCACAATTGCCCCTATCGAAAGAAGTGTTTTGGGGGAAAACACTTCCGGTGAGCAGTTGGTTGGCTGGTAACAGTCCTTGATGGTACTGGTCTGTTGGTCGACGCGACCTTCACTTGCACTCACTAATATCACTACCCCACTTCCACGTCCGACACTCACTTTGATCACTATCACACTACATAGCAATGACTCAAAATGCACAGAAACCCTAAAAATGCACAGAAATACTGACAAACAACAGTTCTACGAACCGGGACCGTTCCATGCCCTCATTGAAGGCGGCTCAAGTAGTCCGAACCCACGTTACTAGCTCCCAGGATATATCGAACGGAAAAGTCGTATTATGACAAGGTAAGGCTCCAGCAGAGCACCCTTGTATTCATCTGGCGAGCAGAGCTGATATACAATAAGGGCTGGTAGTCAGTTTCGACGGTAAATTTCTTGCCGTAGAGGTAAACATGGAATTTCTGGATAGCCCACACTACAGCTAAGCACTCGCGCTCTATAACAGACCAGGGGCGGATCCAGGGTGGCACCAAGGGGGGGGCCCTCACTACATTTGCATAGCAGGAAACAGAAAGGCGCGGAGTGAGATGAAAGTTGCCCCCTGAAGAAATCCACGCAAATACTCAATCATCGTGCTGGTACGTGTACTAAACCTGTGTACCCCAAGCATGCTTATTATTTTAAAGGCGTAGAAGAAAACAAACCTTGCGGCGCTACATAATGTTCTGAAAATGCGCTGCGCTATTTTTGTCCTGAAGAAACTAGGGAAAAGTACGCAATGTGCACGTGCGACTGGTCAGTTAGTTGCAGTGGCCTAAGATATTTGCAAGACAAATCCTAGCACGTCCGTCGTGATTTCTGGCATTAAGTTCTAGTCAGAGCTGGAATTACAATTTTTCCGACACATTGAATAAGGAAGGATTTACTCTATATATGCTATGTATCGGAGGGAAATGTCAAGCAAAAAGCAAAAAAGAGTCAGTATACATTGTTCTGATAATTTATTTAATGCAAAGGGAGCGTCGGCGACTGAACCACAACGCCGAAAAAGCACAAACAAAAATTTTAATAAGGCATATGACATACTTTCAGACACATGGAATCGCTCAAGCACCAGGCAGCATAAACTGAAGGTGCATACTGTGCCTAAATAAACATTTCAAATAAATTTCTCAGCTTCTAAACACAGAAATGATTGATGTGAATGATAAAAAAAGGGCATACACTAACGCACCCGACACAAGAAAGTCAATCTACAGCCATTCGTTTTTCGCTTGTAGACGGATTACAAAGATAACAGCAGTCAATCTACAGCCATTCGTTTTTCCATTATAGACGGATTACAGAGATAGCAGCAACCTGCGGTTCCCACCATGAGCAAATCGCTCAAGTACACTATTTACGTCGACGAAAATGTCCCGGTGCGTAGACAGTAAAGCAAGTCCTAACAATCTATCTTCGCACATGGTGGACCGAATCCACGTCTTCAGTCTGCGAAGAGTTGAAAAGCACCTTTCTGCTGTCGCAACGCTGATCGGCAGCGTCACCAGGACCTGCAGGAGTGTGTGAATGGTTGGAAGAATGTCCTTATCGCAAGCGCCGAAGGCCTCAATGGCTGTCGACGGAATGCGCGCACCACATTCCTTTTCTCGGCACCACTTCGCAAACCACAAGTCGCACTCAACGCAAAACGCCTGTTCAGGATTAGTTGGTGCTATGCGAGTAATTGAGCCGTACTTCATTGCAAAGCTGCTGCAAATCAGGCTAGCTCCGGAAGTGCAACTAGCATGTACTAAATTAGAAGGCAACAAAGAAAAGAGCTGGAATATATCCAGCGTCTGAGATGGAAATCTTTGGATGATGTCCATGATCACATTGTCCAACAGAGGCACGTAGACAGTTTTGAAGTAAGTGGCAACGTCACTCGTGGACATATTTTGGGAGCAAGCCTGTCTTTTCGGTGCGCGCTTCAGGCGAAGATCTGTCCCGATCTCCTCAGCGAGTGCAGTGGCCTCGTTAAAGGAGCCATGAAGAGAAAATACAAGTTTGGTTCATTCAAAAGATTGCCTCGTTAGAATCATTTTGACACCACTTTTAACGTAAACATCGGTCAAATAAGCTACATAATTATGAAAAAAGGAAATGGCCATGCGACCCACCAGCTCATTTCCCGCAACTGAACCTATGATGTCACATGAGTTCAGCTCTGCGATTGGCGGAGGCCGTCAGAAGCAGACGCAAATTAGGTAGAGCTTACAAACTAGCCGAACGAGCGATTTGCGCGTAAATTTAGGGCGCATTCTTTACAAAGGAATAAGAATGATGGGACAAACAGTGGAAGTTACGAAAGCACATGTAAACATAGAAGTACTGATGCGTACTGCTGTTCGTACTGCGCGCAGCATGCTTGATTTAGCTGCACAACACTACGGGGCTTGGGGTTGTCTCAGACGACACTGGCCGATTGACGCAAGCAACGGTGTCTTATGTGACCACATTTGTCGAGCGAGCACTGTTTCAGGGAACAAATATTTTCTCCCAGAACAAAAATAAGCCACGTTTAAATACGGGCAAAACAAACCAAATGCTTGCCACGGTATGGTGGCGCCATCTAGGTTCGGGAAACGTAAAGAAACGCGGGAACAAACCAACACCGCTATACAGGGTGGAGACAACCTTTCAACGGTCCCGTGCCGCCGCGATTGGGCCAACGTGCTCATTGCGTTGTTCTTTTCGTTTCCCACGAGACCTAGCAACGCGAAACAGACAATATGATTCAAAATTCTTTAGTTAACCGCTTTGCGGCGATAATTTTAGAGCGGTTTTGACACAATGACTTGCTTCGGTGGCGAGCGAGCGACCCAAAATGGCGGCGCCAGCGTATACTTGTCTCGACCCTGTACGGCGGATGCGTGAATGAAGGTATTTTAGGCTGCAGAGCGGTCGGTTCCTGTGATGTCATTGCAGACCCCAAACACAAACGATTTAGCGGGAAAATCAAAATTTTAACCTAAATTGTTTAATTTCTCAGTGAATAAAGCATCGTTTGTATCCGGACAAGCGCTGGGGGCACTATAAAACACGAAATCTTTCGAATAAAACCAACTTGCATTTTCTCTTCATGGCTCCTTTAAAAATGTGAGAAAATCCGCTTTCGCTCAAACGTCGCTTTTCCCGCAGTACTGTCAGCGTGTCCTGGGGTGGTATTCTCTAGTTTTGTCCCTTTTGCGTCCCTTTCAAAAGTGTCCCTTTTAGCGAGCCCTGATTGGCTAAAAGCAAACAACCGGAAGTGACGCAACGCAAGCGCGGCAAACTTACTGCCAACGCTCACTGCTTAACCGGAAGTACGTCACGATGAAAGGGACTCAAAAGGGACGTTTTCAGAATGGACAGTTACGAGAATACCACCCCTGTACAGCGTCTTGAGCCGTCTTAACGTCTATCGATGGCTTTTGAAACACCTTGCTGAGCGGATATGTGTGGGCCAAAAGATCATTTAGGACCACCAAAGCAATAACGAAGTGGCTATCAGATACCGCAGCGAGAAGTGTTGCAGCTCTGGACGCACTCTGGCGTTCCCTCCAGTGGGCAATGTTATCTAACGTTTCGACGATCTTCGGGAGAGAGCTGCGGAACTGCTGAACACTTTCATGGCGTTCGACCCATCGGGTTTCGCAGAATCCTGAGAGTTGCCCTCCAAACATCTGTTTAAGAACTTCATTCCTTTTAGACGAAGTTGTGAAGAATGCAATTACTTCTTTTATCACGCCGACAGCGTTTCGGATATCTTGCACTTCAGTTGATCTCGAAATTGATAAATTAAGAGCGTGATTGTAGCATGGGCATCTTAGAGCATGCGGCGCACTTCTCTGAATCTCTGCTACCGCTCCCTTCGTTTCAGACACCATAGTGCTACAACCATCTGTCCCAACTCCGACACAGTTTTTTAAATTCAGTCCATGCCTTTGTAGGATGCCGAGAACAGTGCGCCCCAGATCTTTACCTGTAATTATTGGCTCGTGGACACTTTGATTCATGGTCTCAGAGTGCTCGGCAGATGGCCTTCTCAAAGAGATAAATTCAAGGAAGTCCTCGCGGAGTACGCCGTTATGCACGTAGCGCAACACCAGCGCTAGTTGCGATTCGTGGGCGATATCCGTAGTCTCATCAACATGATGCTGTATAAAACCGCAGTTTTAGCTCTTTCTGTGATGATAGAGCTGATTTCAGTACCGCAACAGGATATAAGTTCGTTCTGGATGGTCTTGCTGATGTACGTCTCCCGGTGTGACGAACGAGTGAGGTGTTCAGCGAGCTCCTTATCTCCGCTTTCAATCTGGAAACCTAAAAGTTCCCTGAAATTTCCTTCGTTTGCGAAAGAAGAAAAGTTCATTTCACCTTCTTTCAAGAGCACCCCATCATCTCTGTGTCCCCGCAATGAAATATTTTGCCGGCCAAGAAAAATTATAGTATTGATGATTGGCACTAGCTTTCGTCGATTTTCTTTAACCTGGCACAATCGATGGGTGTTGAGCTGGTTTTCTACGCTTCTCTCAGGCGCGCTAATGCGCTGGAGAAACTCCTTCCCAGAACTCACAGCAGCCAAGTGATAGCTTTTTTTTGCATGAGTAGTCAGGCTACCGTCCTTCCCCAGAAAATTCTTGAACTGCGTTAGTGGCTTCGAAACCAGCTGCTGAAGAGGCACCGTTTTGTGCTTGCCGCCAATGTTTCCCGGCACAAAAAGGGCGCAGTACTTGCAGTAAAACCCTTTGTGAATATCCGAGAGGACCAACCACTCAAACTTATCCAAATGTTCCCGTGTGGCATGACGTCGGACATCTTTTCCATCTTTTTTATGAAAAGAAAAAGGAAATGTGTAGGCTTTTGGGGGTTTCCAGTGCTCCTGTAGCAACATTTTCTTCGAGAAATCATCAAGTGGCTTGCCGATACAGCTGCCGATATCGTTTGGAACTCCGTGTATATTCTTGCTGTTCGCTGCGGGAGACTCAATGTAACCTGGCGGGTATACACTAACTACTTGTGCAGCTGCTGCATGTGGAATACAGGAGGCAGGACTGTAGTCACCTTGATCTGTTAGTTCGCCGCAAGAAAAAGCTGAATGAAGAATGGGTTTGGAAGAGCTTGCAACGCAAGAATTATGGACGTCTGGAACCGTCGATGACGTTGGACTAGTAGTGTCAGTGCTGCCGGCAGCAGTGGTAATGCTACCTTCAAGAGGAGTTTCCCTTGCTAGCCGCTTGAAGAAGCTGTCCAGGTCCTCGGGGCTGGTCTCTTCAGTTTTCGAATGGTTCTGTCCACCTCTACAGAAAAGAGTACCATTTAAAATTATGTGAATGACCAAGCATAAAAAATATCAACCAATATTCAATGTTTACCGTGTAATGACCAAGCATGGTTTTATGTTCAAGAAATTTTTAACAAATTGTTCACATCTTCATTTATTTCCAGCTTAATGGGGAGTTTAATGATAACAACAAGAATACAATGAAAATACTATTTCACTTAACACTTTTTAAAATAGCAATTTATAATTCACTGGTTTGGTGCGCTGCTCACAACAAATTTCACCACAGTATGTGGAAAAAGCTATTACGGACATTGTGTCAAAGGGACAATAAAGAACGGAAAATCTATTTCACTCGTATTAGTAAATTACCATTGCAAAATTCCAAAAACGCCACCCTTGCCGAGAGAAGGCTCATAATAAACCATAAAATGTACAAGAAACATAACGAAAAATAAAAACAAACTCCTCTATAGGGCTTATCGAGATGCGTAAACATTTCCCACTAACTGCCTGCAACCAAGCGATTCGTCTTACGTTACGTGTGGACAGACAGATTTACGCTTGAGGTAGGCATAGAAATACGCATTAAAAAACAGATGGGAAGTGGAGACGCCTTGAAGTTCCCGCACTATCCCGCTGTGACCTCGCAGATTTCAACAGCGTTTGCTGTGGCCTATGTGATTTGTTATCGGTAAAAATGGATTACATTATTGCGTTCTGAGGGAGACAGGGACCTAACATGCGAAGTTTATGGAACTTTCATTGAGCCATCGTAACCAAAATACGAAAACAACTTTGGAATGGCACGAGATAAAAAAATTGGCCGCGTATCTGCTCGCTTCTCTGCAAATGTCGTCGAAAGACGATAGTCTTCTGCAGTCACTCCCATGCCATACATTCCCTCTCAACCCCCCCCCCCCCCCCCCCCCTCTCGGGCTATTCCCCACCCGTTCCCATGACAAACGCCGTACATTTTAACTAAATTAAATTCAATTTTCCCGCCCGCAACGGTCCCGTGCCCTCTGTCGGACCCTTTGTTACTGTTCGGCTTGGGGTTGCGCTCGCGCTCGTGGCTCGCGCGCCAGCTTATTATTTTTGTATTTTTTGGTCAGAACATTAAAACATTGTTTTTAACGCGTTTTCTTTCCATTTGCTGTCGTAAAAATCAAGGCCACGTCTATTCTTAATTAAAAGAACGCGGGTAATTCCGGTTACGCACTTACATTTTGCCTCAAATGTGCCTGGGGTTTCGTTTGCGCTATATTATTCCGACATGTATGACAAATCTTTGCAGTTTTAGAAGTTAGGAAGGGTTTTGCCTATATAAGCGACTCGTTTAACAATACTTCCAACTTTTAACCGGTGGCTGAATCGGTGGACAGACAGACATACATACATACAGACAGGCAGACCAAAATTTTCTCGTTTAAGTAGCCCAAGAAAGACTATCGTCTTTAAAAATGGAACATGACCTTCATTTATTCTCGTAACAACAATCCTATGGTCGCGAAATTAACAAAAAAGTTTCTTGATTTCGGGTGCAAGTTCCCGCAGCGCTACTTCGTTTCTCTCCAATCTGGCACCCTGCTGTGTGACGAGGGAGTGTCGATCCCACGGGGGCGCGGGTTGTGCCTCTGCACCAGAACATGACCATGCTGACGAGTTACTTGTTTTATAATCTTCATAGCTGTCTCTGTCCAACGGGCAACATGGTCAGAAACTCAGAAACGTTCCATTACGATTCGACTGGCATGCAAAATGTGCACAAATGTGCAAAAAATGTTGCTTGCATTTAGTTATTTTTTGTGAAGCGAATCACCCAACGCGATTGTTTTCAGTGCTCGATATCAGCTGTCTGCTCATCCCATAACGACCGGAAATGGTTTAATAATCATGCAAGAATATTCTCGACGTGCTCCAACACCATTCTCCTTTACAGTGAATAATATGACTATTAAAAGAGCGTCCGAAGGACATATCTCGCAGCTGAACGGGGCTGTTACACGACTTCGGCGCATGCCTCACGCAGCCGGCCGCTCGGCTGTCAAGAACCGTGTGCAAGGCGCCGCCGGGTGCCACATTCGAGAGAAACGAAGCGCTGCAGCATCGCCGGCTGCAGACAAAATTGAAAGCGTTCACATACATTGACACGCATGCGTACTCAACTATCTCGACCGCAGGCACTGGGGTGGAAGGTGTCTCGCTAATAGTTTTCGCACACCGCTCGCTGTACATCGTTTCGTATACGGAGCAAACAGACCACTCACCCATTTTACAAAACGAACTGTGTGTTCTCTGAACCGCCTCCGTCTCCCGGCTCGAGGGACCTCGACAGAATCCAGCCACTTCTCTGCCTTGGTTGTCGTGAGCCAGCCCCGGTCCGTTGTGCCTGCTTTATGGTTGCACTCCGACGTTCTCGGCGCGCGGGCAAGCGGTGGTAGGAGACGCCAGGTCGGCGATCCCTCGTTACGGCCATAGAGGAAAGAAAGGCCACGGCCCGCGCGCAAGTCTGTCTCTTCAACTGGCTCCGAAACGGCGCAGGCGCAGTTGCCTACAGCTGCAGATGCACATGCGCAGTGATATGCAGAATGCCGCGCCGCCGCGTCCGCCCGCGAAACAAGAGGTCTCTTTTATTTGTCATTTTGGACTGCTCAGAACTGCCCAAACCAGCTCCGTACTTCATTTGCCCATTTGCACTTATTTCATTTGCCTTATGCGGGGGCAGTTCTGGACTGCCGAGGAGCTGCTCAAAACTGCTCTGGACAGGCAAAGAGACCAAAGGTGTTGCACAAATCTCAGGAGCCTTTTTTCTTTTTTTTTGCTCAATCTTTGTCGTCTGCATCGGTGCTGCCGAGCCGAGCTCTCCCTTGCTCATGGCCTTGGCGGCTGCTGTGGGGCAGCGCTTGGCAGCGAAAACCGCGGAAATGGGAAACATTGAACGAGCCGCCAGGGTGGGAGGAGGGTGAAACGTGAGGCGGCGCGAAGTGGACATGTGCCTGCTATGAGCCCAAAGCCATGCACACATGGAGGAACATTACGTTGTTGGCGGATGAAATGGATGGGTGGAGATGGGTATGAAAAGGGAAAGCAAGGGGGGTGAACAGGTGCCTTGGGGGGGGCCCCGGCCCCAATAGCCCCCCCCCCTCTTGATCCGCCACTGTAGCAGAGTAGGCAGCTTCACGAGGCAACAGTTTTCAGCTTGCGTAGCTGACAGGGTGCAGTCGCTCGTCATACTCCTGTAAAAGCACAGCACCCAGACACTTGTCCGAAGCGTCAGTACGGAGGATGAACTCTTTTGATAGATCTGGGGCTCGTAGGACCGGTCAGTTGGTCAAAGCTGTTTTTAGTTTCTCAAATGCTAGCTGCTGATCCTGTGTCCACGTAAAGTGGTTCGAAGTGCGCTTCTTGATCAGTTCTGACGGGGGGTACGAAATTTGAGCATAATCAGGTATGAAGTCTCTGTAGTAGCCAGTTAGTCCTAAGAACGACTGCACTTGCTTCTTCGTTAGTGGTGGGCAGGCTTGACGGATCTTGTCAACATTTTGAGTCATTGGCGTTACAATACCCTCGCCAATCTTGTGACCAAGAAACTCAACAGAAGTAGCTCCCACCTCCGTTTTCTTGGGTTTTATGGTTAGGTTGGCCTTCCGGACGCGGGAGAAAAGCGTGCGCAGAGTGTCCAAGTGTTCCTCCCATGAATCGGTGGCTATGAGGACGTCGTCGAAATAATGAAAAATGTTCGGGATCCCGTCCACCACCTTCCGGATCAATCACGTGAAAACCGCTGGTGAAGTTTTCAGTCCAAAGGGCATGTAGCGGAATTGGTATAAGCCGGAGCGTGTGGAGAATGGTGTGATGTGTTTAGACCGGGGTTCCATAGGTATTTGCCGATATCCTTTCGTGAAGTCAAGTTTCGAGAAATATCGTCTCCGACAGGCGTGCCCGACCATAACGTTGGTGCGGGGTATTGGTTTACAGTCATCAACCAGCACTTTATTCACTTGCCGGTAATTGATGCACAGTCGCATCGTGCCATCAGGCTTCTTGATGGGAACAAAGGGAGCTGTGTACTGGGACGCAGATTTCTCGATTATGCCATTTTGGATCATCTCCTGTACTTCCTTTTCCACCTGTTCTTCCATTGCAAATGGCACTGGGTATTGCGTGACCTGGATGGGCTCCTTTGTTCTTAACTTAAGGCAACACTCTAGGAGGTTTGTTCGTCCGGGATTATCCGAGAAAATGTCAGAGAACACGGTCAGAATATTTCTCAGAGAATCCGCTTGTGACGGCGCCAGCTTGGATGAAATTTTGACGTCCTTGTGACTCTGAGTGCTTGGCGACTGAGGGTCGGGAAAGTCTTCCGCCTCTGAAACGTCCAAATTGATGCCCTTAACGGCAGACGATGCAGTGGCAAAGTTTTTGTCGCGCTCTTCATAGCGTTTGAGCAGGTTGATGTGGAAAAGGTGGGACTTCGTTCCCAAGTCAATGAGATAGTCAACCTGGTTCTTGCGTTCTTTCACAACAAAGGGTCCTTTCCATTGCAACAGTAGCTTGGATCTTGGTGGGCAGAAGAAGAAGAACTTTGTCTCCTATCTTGAGCTGTCGCTGCCGACATTTTACGTCGTATCGGGATTTCTGGGCCACTTGGGCTCGCCTGAGTTCCTCATGTGCGGCTTGGCAGGTCTCTTCAAGCTGGTTTCTCAGGTCAACTACGTACTCATACGTTGTTCGAGTTTCCTTGTCGAGTGGTTGTTTTGTCCACAACTCTCAACACGGTCATAGGTCCCTGCACATGTCGGCCATACAGCAACTCGAACGGCGAAAACCCGAGGCTCGCCTGCGGGGCTTCCGTGTACGCGAAGAGCAGCAGGATCAAATACCTGTCCCATTCCTTCGGTTTCTCTTGGCACATGGAGAGAGCATGCACTTTAAGGTTCCATTGAATTGCTCGACGAGTCCATTACACATAGGATGGTACGGGGTTGTCGTGAGCTGTTGTATAGAGAGTAATCGACTTATTTCTCGCATGAGCTCGGAGGTGAAACTTCGCCCTTGGTCGCTCAAAATTTCTTGAGGTAGCCCAACTCTTGAAAACATCTGGAGCAGAGCCTCCGCCACTTTTGCGGTTTCCATGCTTGGCATGGCCACTGCGTCAGCATGCCTTGTTGCAAAGTCTACCATTGTTAGTATGTATTTGTTTCCTCCATTTGAGCACAGCTTCATAGGACCAATTATATCAATCGCCACTCGCTGAAATGGTACGTCAATTATGGGCATGCTCCCAAGTGGTGCACGGCCTACCATATGCTTCGGAACAGTTCTCTGACGCGTATCACACGACTTCACGTATCTTTTAACGTCCATGTGCACGCCTGGCCAGTAGAAGTCTGTCGTGACTCGGATTTCTGTTTTTTTAGCACCTTGATGGCCGGACAACAAACCTTCGTGGCCTAACCGAAGTACGTGCCCCCAATATCGTTGGGGCACGACTAACTGTTTGAGCTCTTTCCCGGGGGGCATTTTGTGTCGTCGGTAAAGAATTTTCTTTTCTACAAAGAATTCCGACTCGTGTCCAGACTGCAATGTGAACTGCCAGCTTATGGCGCTGAAACACTTTTCCAGACTCTTGTCTCTAGCTTGTTCTTCAATTAGCTTCGTGCGATCCGGTTGAATAAGCTCTGCCTCCGGGATAGCAGGGTGCCATGGTACAATTTGGCTGTTTTGTTCGTAACATGAAATGGGAACAAAACCTGTACCAGCAAAGCTATAAGAGCTTGTTTACCAGCACCTTTGCGATTGCATTATACAATTTGGCTGTTACGTTCGTAACATGAAATGGGAACAAAACCTGTACAAGCAAAGCTATAAGAGCTTGTTTGCCAGCACCTTTGCGGGGTGCCGTGATACAATTTGGCTGTTACGTTCGTAACATGAAATGGGTAACATGCCCACCAGGCCTAATTCTTTTCCCACTGCGAGCAATTTGTCCATGTCCATTCCGGCGCCAGGTGCTCTCCTCTTCGCCGCAAAAATTCCCTCCTCGACTCTCTGGAAGTTACGCAGAGTCCTGTCGCGGACGCCATTTTTGTGATGCAGGTTGTTTTTTCAAACGGAGGGGTTAATCTGACCAGGCGGGAAAGGACGAGGCTGTTGGCTGCAGACAAGGACGACGTGTATTTACGGGACAAATAACTGACAAAATAGATAAATCAGCATTAACCTACCGTAAAAACCCGCGTATAATACGAGGTTTTTTTCCAAATTTTACTATGCACAATGTGTGCCTCGTATTATATGTGGATCCCAAAGTTTTCAGCGGAAAATTTGCACTTTCGGTTTTGGTTTCAGCGGAGGGTGGGCCATCTTGCGGTGGCGTTAGCTGGCTGCTGCTCCTCTCAGCCGGCGCCATTTTGATTGTTTTGACCACGCGAAGGATCGACCCGTTCACCGCAAGTCTATCACGATGTCGGGTGCACGGAGGCAGCATTCAGCGGCAATTAAAAGAAAAGTTATTTTATGTGCCACCAAAGGCAGCATTCGCGGGTGGAGAAAGCAACTGGTGCTTGACTGGATAAAGTCTGTGTGGTGTCGGCGGCCTGGAGCTCTGTTAGGGGTTCCCGTCAGTGGTCGTGGTGGACGCCTTTCGCTGCCACCTAGCTGATTCAGTGAAGAAGTTGTTGCGCGAACCCCGCACCGAACTCATTGTCATTCCAGGAGGAATGACATCCCAGCTGCAACCGCTAGACGTTTGCATCAACAAGCCTTTCAAAGACTGCATCAGGTCCTGCTACCAAGAGTGGATGAGGTCAGGAGACCCGTAAGTGACAGCTACCGAATGGCTGACGCGGGCTTCTCCAGCGGTGCTTTGTGGCTGGATCGCGGATGCATGGACCAGCATCCCGGAGGAGCTCGTCATGCGCTCTTTTAAGAAATGCGGCATCTCGAACGCCCTTGATGGCACTGAGGACCACTTTCTGTGGGAAGACATTTCCAACAAGGCGACTTCAGGAGACAGCGGCAGCGAACCTGACGATGACTGAACGGACGTCGGGAGACAGTGCCAGCGAAAACTGACAATGACTGAAGGGTAATTGCAGTGCAAATAAATGTTTTCCGTCCTCTTTACTTCGTATTATATGCGGATGAAAACTTTTTTTCTGATTTTGCTGTCCCCGAATTACACCTCGTATTATACGCGGGTTCGTATTATACGCGGGTTTTTACGGTAATCAAGTCACGAGAGTTAATGTCCTACGCAACAAAGTTCGCGTTCACGTGTGGGAGTCGCTGACGTCGGTGAGCTGGGTAGGTGCACTTGGTTCGGTGCGCTGATCAGTGTGCTTGAGTGGTGTGCTGGCGCGGGTCCCTAGTTGGTAGTGCTGCTGCTGCTTGCTTGAAGGATTCCAGAGCCTTTCTGGCGCTGCTACTCGAAGTGGCTCGAAGAGACCTGGCGTGGCTCGGCGCGGAGATCTCCTGGGCGTTCACACCCAGCAGATAGTTTCTAGGAGGAAGGCGCGGCTTGGAGCGGAGGTTCCCCGAACGTTAGCGTCCGGCAGGTCGCTCCCCGAACCTCGTTCTTGGTTGGTTGGTTGGTTGGATCCGGAACGAGAATGGCGCGTACCCACTCTGGGGGATTGGCCAAGTCTTATTGTGATTTCACTGCTAAAGAAGCTTAGTAATTAGTTTCAAACGAAGGGAAAATAGGGTACAGTGATGCTAACAATTTTGGAACCCAAAGAAATTCAATACTACTGTACCAACAGGTATTTCAATAAACGATTAAAAATGGGTTGAAGCTATTGATTAACAAGGCAAGCGACCTGTTTCGGCAATAAATGAGTGAAGAGCGCGAAAAACATCCCCGTTGCACCGACCAAGCCCGACTGCCCCAAATGACAATAAATTAGGCACCGACAAGGCGAGACCCAGGCGCCGGAGGGGAGCCTCCAGGTAACGATTTCGGAGGGAAGAGAACCGCCGGCAAGACAACAGGAAGTGGTCAAGTGTTTCCTCCTCTTGACAGAAGCTGCAGGTGGCCGATGGCGCTATGCGTGCACGGTGCAGATAAAAATTCAAATTAGGTGTTCGACATCGCAAGCAAGTCAGTGTGACCTCGCACAGCCGAGACTGCGCAAAGTCACACTTCCAAGAGTACCGGAGATGCTCAATGTCTGGGCAGCCAGCGATGCTGTCTGGTGGGAAGCTGTCCAGTGAACTGTACCTTCGAAACCTAGTTCCAACAACATAGGCTACCGGGGGCACAGTATCAACGAGAGGACCATTCAGTGCTACTCCTGCCAGGTAATCAGCAGTTTCGTTAAGTTCAACTCCTCTGTGCCCTGGGACCCAGACCAGCCGGATTTCCCTGACATGTACTGGTATAAGCATCGACAGCGATCGGCGAAGTGGAGAAACGGTTGGGGAAGATAAAGCGGAGCAAACCGAAAAAGAATCCGTCACAATGATCACCTGGGAATGCTCTTCGCTGAGCTTTCGAAGAGCGAGCGCGATTCCCAAAAATTCTGCCAAATATATTGACGTGAAATTCGGAAGACGAAGAGGAAATGCCCAGTCAAGCGCAGGTGAAAAGATACCTACACCAGCTTTTTTGTCTCGGACAGAAGCATCTGTGGCTATAACCACATGTGTCGGGAACTCTTCTAGGTAGTTTTCTAAAAGGCCAGATATCGTTCTCTCCGGCAAGCATTTGGCATTGGAGGGAAAAATGTTGACGAAGTCAATGTCCACACTCGCAGTGCGATATTCAAACGTAGGTACAGATAATATGTTGATATTTAAAGGGGCGAGCAAGGACTCCTGCTCGTCCGTGCCACCACCGTCTTCTTCCTCCTCCCTTCTTTTCACCCCGCCATTCCCGCCAACCACCGCACGCGCCCTTCTTCTTTTTCACTCCTCTCCCGTAAGCAGTGCCTTCTCACAGCTGTGTTTGCGAAGATCTTTTTAATGGTGAAACAAAGTGGTACTTGCTTATCGGTTGTCACTATGGCAGCATTGTTTACTGGTTATTCATTGGTCCCCTGTAGTTGGGACCAAGGAGGATGTGTAGGCATGCTGGAGTGGGCGCATTGTAGGCGATGAAGGGCCCGGCCAGCCCACCGCGAGAGCGGTTGCAACTCTATACTGGGCTCTGACGGGGAACTTGATTTCCGCGTGGGCTGTTGAGGGTCTCTTGCCAGCACATTTGCAATTGCATTATACAATTTGGCTGTTACGTTCGTAACATGAAATGGGAACAAAACCTGTACCAGCAAAGCTGTAACAGCTTGTTTGCCAGCACCGTTGCGGGGTGGCATGATACAATTTGGCTGTTACGTTTGTAACATGAAATGGGAACAAAACCTGTACCAGCAAAGCTATAACAGCTTGTTTTCCAGCACCCTTGCGGGGTGGCATGATACAATTTGGCTGTTACGTTCGTAACATGAAATGGGAACAAAACCTGTACCAGCAAAGCTATAACAGCTTGTTTGCCAGCACCCTTGCGGGGTGGCATGATACAATTTGGCTGTTACGTTCGTTACATGAAATGGGAACAAAACCTGTACCAGCAAAGCTATAACAGCTTGTTTGCCAGCACTTTTGCGGGGTGGCATGATACAATTTGGCTGTTACGTTCGTAACATGAAATGGGAACAAAACCTGTACCAGCAAAGCTATAACAGCTTGTTTTCCAGCACCCTTGCGGGGTGGCATGATACAATTTGGCTGTTACGTTCGTAACATGAAATGGGAACAAAACCTGTACCAGCAAAGCTATAACAGCTTGTTTGCCAGCACCGTTGCGGGGTGGCATGATACAATTTGGCTGTTACGTTCGTAACATGAAATGGGAACAAAACCTGTACCAGCAAAGCTATAACAGCTTGTTTTCCAGCACCCTTGCGGGGTGGCATGATACAATTTGGCTGTTACGTTCGTAACATGAAATGGGAACAAAACCTGTACCAGCAAAGCTATAACAGCTTGTTTGCCAGCACCGTTGCGGGGTGGCATGATACAATTTGGCTGTTACGTTCGTAACATGAAATGGGAACAAAACCTGTACCAGCAAAGCTATAACAGCTTGTTTTCCAGCACCCTTGCGGGGTGGCATGATACAATTTGGCTGTTACGTTCGTAACATAAAATGGGAACAAAACCTGTACCAGCAAAGCTATAACAGGTTGTTTCACCGGGTTTGCTGAAAAATTGGAAGGGGTTGTTTTAAGAATAGTGTCCCCATTAAGCCTAGTGAGGCTAAGATTGAGGAGCTGTGGTGGGCCACTGGAGGAAATTTGGCCTTTTGGAAGAAATTGGCCTTTTGGACTGAAAATTTAAGCGAGTTGAATAAAAAGTGAACACGTTACGCGTTTGAGGAGGAGGAAGATTTGGGCGAGCATTGTGGTGATGGGGATGCTGTAAGGTACAGCCAGATTGGTGATAACGCAGGGCGTGACGGCAGGTGGCGGATGTACTCCTGCATGTGTGAATTCACGCACAACTCTGTCCGCTTGTGACTAACGCGAGGTGCAGCTCAAACACATTGGCTCTTGTTCTGGTGGACGATGTTCTGGGGATGTGCTACTGTACTCTACATGTCTGCAGTCTTATATGTGTAGCACCCCCCTAAATTAAATTTACGGGGTTGTTTCTGGGGCCCAGGGGGGCTTATAGACGAGCTATAAGGAGTAGTCATCATTCATTTTTTTGTTCGTGTCCTCGACGCCAACCCTCGTGACGAAGACTGGGAACATCCAGTTCCTTTGCACAGGAATGAAGGTTTCACTTCTGAACAAATGAAACTGGGACTAATACAGTGTGTCGAGAAACTGCGCAGCATTGCAGACCACTGGCAATGAGTGTGATCATTTTATGAATTTGCGACTGCTGCACACAGTTGGTTGGATGTATACTGCGGACACTGCACACACACCTCCTTGCATAAGTAAACTACTGAAAAAATCATGAGCTAGAATGTGGTAAGAAAAAATGACCTGGAAATATTGTCGGAGGATGGTGATCCTCTGCTGCCCTCCTGCCCACCTCTTGCAGTCTTCCCCTCCCCTCTAATCCCTCCTGCGACAAACACGGTTTCAGTTTGCTCAAGTCAGTTCAGTTTTCCCACCTTCCACCCAAGCGGCAACTATTGGAACCTTTTGTTACTGCTGAACTTGGAACACTGCCACAAGGTCCAGGATTGGGCACAACTGCTTTTAGTATTTTTTAACACATTTTTTTATTTGCTATCACAAATATCAAGGAGCGCACGTATTTTCAATCAAGAGCTCTGCCTAGCCCCAGTTACAGAATGCATCTGGTGTGCCTAATGTTGTCTTTGCCCAACGATGTTGACAAGTATTGCCGCCATATTTAGTAGCTTGGAAATGTTTTGCCTGTATAAACGTCTTGTTCAAGAACTCTTGGCCGGACGGCTGAACCGAGGGACAGCAGGACAAAAATTTCCAGCTTACGGCAGCTCAAGAAAGGCTGTTGTCCTTAAAAACTGGACCGCCTCAATATGTGTGCATTCTCTTAACATTTACCATATTCTTAACATTTACATCTGCCTAGGTTTCTTGCCGTAGCACCCCACCCCTGTGCTGTTGAAATCTTCAGGAACGCTTGGGTCGTGGTCAGCGGCATCTAGCACTTCAGGGCTGATGCTGAGCAGCCCACTTGCATGGTTGGGCTCCTTTCTGCTGAAGAAAACCTGGCAGGGGTTCGAAAAAGAGCGCTTGTCGGTGGTGACAGAAGGGCACGGGCTGGCTGCATCTTGCAGCTCGGGAAACGTAACGACCAAGTGGGGAGCAAAGCTGTGTCAAATCCTCCTCCAGTCACTGGAAGCTGTTCCACTCCACATCCAATTGTCGTGTGGCAAGCCAATCGCTGGAAGCACTTCCCTCCGGCACACGGTCTCTCTCCTTTGCGATAGGCGCATGCAGAGAGATGGCAAGCTTCTGGCGGGGTCGACAAGTTGCGGCCAAAGGTTTTCAAGAATTAGTTCTCGGTACTTGCTTAAAGGGTGCTGTTGCTCTCAGTTGATGCATCACTGAAGCTCCGTTTTCTTGAGGCTTTTCTGGTGACGTTTTTGCTCCTTTAAACACTGCGTCCGTAGAAATGTCGGCAGTTGCCTGGACGGCATTGTCCGGGCACCAACTAGAGGCACCAACGCTTTGAGGCCCCGTTGCTTGCCGCATTCTCCGTACTTTCTTTTCTGTGCAAGTCGTGGTCTCTTCCGTCACAAGCCAGCTATCGATGATGGGTCACTTTGTGTATGTGTCTTGCCTTGCTTCTAGCACTATTAAATGAAATTCCACGTCATGCTTAACGAAAGAAAACAAAAGTCGTTGCGAATTAACAGGGTGCCTTCAGAAAAACAGGGAGAGGGGGAGGGGGGAAGGGAAATCACGGAATTCCACGGGTTGTTGTAATACTGGCATTTATTTGTTTATTGGGTGCACTCGTGACCGTTTTTCAGGGGCCAAATGGTCAAAGCCATAGGTCGGCAAAACAGAAAGAACTCACTCAAACTCAATCACATTTTTTTTATTTACACTGTACTCAATCAAACTCAGACTCAAAAAGTTCGTCTGTTCACAAAATCACTCGTACTCACTCATCAAATACTCATTTCTAATCGTACTCACTTGTACTCAAACTCATTTGTCCTCACGAGTATTCGTACTCAATCTGTACTCATGAGTACTGAATCTGTACTCATGAGTACTCACTCTGTACTCATGAGTACTCAATGAGTACTACTGCTCATGAGTACTACTCATGAGTACTACTCATTCTGCATTCGCGAGTACTACTCATTCTGCACTCACGAGTACTACTCATTCTGCACTCATGAGTACTACTCATTCTGCACTCATGAGTACTCAATCAGTACTCATGAGTACTCAATTTGTATTACTCACGAATAATCAACTTATCTGCACTGTTAGCTAGGTCGTTGCGCCCTAGGGGAGCACTAGCACCTTCCCTAGGGGAGCCCACTTCCCTAGGGGAGCACTAGCACCTGGCCTGGCGCATGTTGCGCCAGGCCAGGTGCTAGTGCTCCCCTAGGGAAGTGGGCTCTTTCTGACACTGTGCGTCCCATTCCGCTTGGTCCTTTCTCCATGTGCATTGCACTGGTGATCTCGGAGTGCTGTGTACGTGTGCCCCACATGCCTCCCTCCTGTGGGAAACTGGGCGCCATCCACCAGCCAAGAGCCTGGCCCTGGAGCAGAGGTGGCCTCCTTTGGTCCCATCAAAGCTTTTGTACAGCTGTGGTCTCCACCTCTTTTTGGGGCCCCTTTGTGGGCTGTGTTTAGGAAGTCCACAACATCAGGAACGGTTGCTGCTGAACAGAGTCTGAGCTTTCGTGGGGCCAGTAAGACAAGTGAAAGTGTAATTCATCAAAAAGACCCTGTCCCGCTAGCAGTGACGCCAACCTTTTTACACCAGAGCTGTTTTAAGCTTGCTTCTGTCCGTGCAGATCGTCCATTCCACTCGGTGAAGTGGAGAGCGGCGAAAAAAAGCGGGGCCAGAAGTGTGAGGGGAAGTGGCACGGAGCCCGCCAGCAGCAGGTGTGTGGAGTGTGCACCTCGAGAAAAATTTACACCGTCTTCCCGCGAGGGGAACCATGGGTAGGTGCGACGCATCGTGGGGGTTCCGTTGCGTTTTCGTTATGTTGTTTCCATTTAGCGGGTCAATTTGTTGTTGTTTCCATTATATTACGTACGGTTGCGCCGACCATCGCGATAGCAGGCCTGTTAGTCTCCATTCAAATCATCGGTGGTCATCGGATGTCATCGGAGCGGCGGAACGACTGAGCGGAGCGGCGCAGTTACCGCGTTTATATGTCCTGCGCGTTAATGGTGAGGGGAATGAGAGAGAGCAGCGCATGCGCATGTGTTAGATGTTTAACCGAGCGCTAACGCGCGCTGACGCACAGCTGGCACGGCGACGGCAGCGAGCGCTAACACGCAGATGGCGCTGCGGTGAGAGCGGCGTTAGCGCGCAGCTGGCGCGGCGAGGAGAATGGGGGAGGGATGCGGACTACAGACGCCGGAGGGACAAGGCGAGTTAAAGAGATGCGTTGCATCTAAAACATGCTTCTCGTCGGTCGGAGTCGAACCCTCGTGTTATGAAACCGGCGTCTATTCAATTGCACTATCTTCGTATTCGGGGCACACAGCGTTTCCCTTGGGTTTGTAGCGCGGGTATTAGATTTGGTTGAGTTGATGCAGACTTTGGCACTTTGGATGGTGGACTGTAGGAGGGTGGATTGTGGACTCAGTTTACACGGATGAGCCGCCACCCACCCAATAATGCACGCGCTAGGCACACCGTCAAAGGTCAGCCCAAAGGCCCGTGCTTGGTTCCTGCCCAGACCAAAATGTAGCAGTTTTCAGTCTTCTGTGTGTACAGGAACCGCATTGCGAAGTGTGCCGCGAATCCAGGCTTTTCTGCCAGTGTCCACTCCTTGTGCTGTGCGCCATCTTTGGTACTATCCGACAATGACAATGCCCGATTTTTTGACTCGCGAGTGAAACGATGGTTCTACATTGAAATTTTCGTACCGTGAACTGTTGTGCACATGCCCGAAGTCGGTCAGCAGCGCTCACTACTGCAGTGCACTGGTGTAGCCCACTCAAGCAAGCCGTCTCATACGCGCGGGCGGGGTGGTGCAGCGCAGCTTTCTTCCAACCTCCTTCCACTCCACTGGAAGCGACTGTTTCTGAAAATGGCACCGGCGGCCTGTCACTCCAGCAGGCCTTCACAGCTTCCTCGTCGGCTATCCTTGGCTTCAAAGTGGCACATGGTGTGGGTGCACACAGGCAGCAGCGCTTGTGTCGTCTATTACTTGCTCAGTCCCGTCTTCCACGCTGTTTTCAAACGATGTGATGTACCAACAAGCCCTTCAGTTCACCCTTTTGCACACAGAGGCATCAGTTGCAGTGCCTCTGTTTTGTTTGTGCAGCGCAATGAGCCCAGAGGGGTAGTTAACTTGCAATATGCCTTGGAAACCATGCCGCGGTTGGTGTCGCCTTGTCGCTCGTCAAGTTGCTATTAAGGCTTCCAAGACAACCACTGTTGACGTGCTGTTTGGGGGACTGCAAAGTGCTGTTAAAGTGCCCCAGTCAGTGGTTCGACAAAAGTTTGTGCGGTCAGGCATTATGTGAAGAAACAGTACCACAGGCACTGACGAAGTTGAAAAATGTTAAAAGGCGTTTCAGACGTTTCAGAATCCGCACACGTTCAGAAACATCATTTAACATTTTTGACTTGGTCAGTGACTGTGGTGGATACTGTTTCTCGTTAGTATTACTGTTCGAAGTGCCTTGCAAAAAGTCGGTGCTGCGCAGCTTGCTTGCTCTTTTTTTTGCGCTGGCCTGTCTTGGCACTTGATGGTTGCACATGCTTGCCGTCGGCGGGAGGCAGAAAGTGTCACACAAGGACCGTTTCATAGGGAGCAGGCAAAGTTTCAAAGTAGATGAGCAGGGTAATTTGGCGAGATGGTTAACAAGGGGTGTACTTCGTCATTACTGTTTGCTCAATAAGGGATGTGAGGGAAGTGTGAGAGTACGACTGGAAAAGGGACAAGAAAGGAGATTTGCTGTGGTATGAGGAATAGAGAAGTGACAGGCATTCCAGTTTGTTCTTTGACCACCTCTCTTTCAGTTTTATGCACTAGCCGTCAAGCACCTCTGCTGTGAAGCAACGTTCATATTAGGATACGTCTTGCTTTTTTTTTACTTATACATGCGTAAAGAATGTGATTTCTGCGGTGGTCATTGTGGTTTTCTTTAAGGAACATCCATGGCCTACTCTGTGTTTCAGAGCACAATTTTAATGCCAGCAAGTGTAAAAATGCACCACCATGAAGGTGAGCGATATGTAGCAAGAATCAATTGTATGTAAAGTTTTTAACAAGGGGGGGACTAGGACCAGCCATGATGGTGATGCCTACATTATCTTCAATGACAGATAGTGAGCTCAAGATGGCGAACAGTGCCCGTAGGAACTGTGTGTCTTGCCTGCTGTTTGCAACCTGTAAGGAGAATTGCAAGCTGGCCTTGTTTTGTGCCCCCTTCTTCTGGGAGCCGAGAAGGCGATTAGCACGCTTCGTCACGATGCCGTCTCTTTGTGCTGTGAGGGACACATCAGAGCAATGCTGAGGGAGGCACAAAGCAGTTCAGCAACTTTTTATAGGTGTTTGGTACGATTCAAGATTTGCTCTGTGTGCTGTCGGCCACTGCTGCATGTATGCGGCGGTCCTTGTGGCATCACTGTAGCCTTTAGAAATATAGGGGGGCGAATTTTTATTATTTCACAAACCTGTGTTTGCATTCTTGGGCCTCGCTTTCTGTTAGTTTAGGCCCCAGCTCAAGTTCGTATATTCATTTGCAGACCATTTTCTGTTGAAGAATAAATGTTTTGTTGATCTCCCGTGCTCATGGGCAGCTGACCGTGCTGTGCAGGCAGCTTTCGAGCCCAGTACTTCCGGTGTTTGTGGCATGCGCTATTTTTTGCCGCCGTGGTGTGCTGTGTAGCAACCTAACAAATGAACATTGTTCACACTCGGGCCAGGCGTGCTCTCACTGTTATTAATTCCACGCAGATTTCACTAAAGTTCTCTGCCTCATTTACATTCTAGTGCACTGTATAAGTGTGACGCTGGAACAGTCTTCCCAACCGCGTCATCCAACATATCAACCCAGCACAATTCAGCACTGCCATTGAGTCACCTCTCTGTTAATCCGTTGGTGTCACACCTGCTTTCATTCATGTTAACTTCACAAAGCATTGTAAATGAAATAAACAGGTGACTCATCTGTATAGCACAACATGGGTTACGTTTGAAGTCTTTTGAGTCATTAGTCTATCGTTTGGGAAGATTGGGCACTGTGACGACCTTGCCTTGTTGGGCCACCGTGGCCAGCATCACTGGAGCAATGCGTTGTGCTCAGGTTTGTGACTACTACTGCAGTCGCAGAATGAAGGTGAGAAATGGTCGTGCATGCAGGCAGTTGTTTTGGCCAGACCACTGATTTCGCAGCGCTCAGATGTAGTGCAGCTGTCGGGTGCAAGTGTCAGGCCCTTTGTCGCCGTGGAAGTTACGAAAAGGTCAAAAATTAAATCGCCAGTGAATTCTCGTGGTAAAGTACTACTTTTGCCGCAAAGGCACAGGGGGCGTGGTCGGCAACGCGAAACTTCAAATCTAGCCCATGCGCCGCGACACCCGTGACGGACGCCTGACAAGAGATGCACGCAGGTGAAAACACCCCCTACGATGAACGGTCTCTGCAATCGCTGCAGTAAGACCACGGGGAGAATCCAATCCTTGTAGACAATGTAGCCACCGCACCTTTCCCGATCAGTGCAAGTGGTGCGACGCCACAGCCGCCACTGTCCCAGCAAGCCGGAGAAACCCGCACCAGGTGTATGCGTACGAGCAATGGGAGGCCGCACTGCAGTCCAGCTGGCGGAAGGCGCCGCCGGGGCCCGTCTGAAGGGACGAGGACACTGCCACTCCCAAGCAGTGACTCCGTCTGAACCATGGAGGAAAGGGTCTGAACAGAGACGACAGTAAAGTTTTTCATCATCATCATTATAGAATGACTGGTCAAACGACACATATGGCCGCGAGGCCCACCACTGAAGAGGCCGGCGATGCGATCGTTTTGACGTCACTTGTAAGATCACCGTTCCTATCTTGCTGCGTAGTTGGCTTGCCGCACGTACTTCGTTGAGGATGCACGTTCTAAAAATATTTTCGTGTTAATTTCCGTCATTTGCGTCAAGCGCAGTTTGATTATCCGCAAACAACGTGAGCGTGGTGGTGTATGCGAATGTACATAGAGTTTCATACTGGGTCATTCCATGCCAAACGTCCCAGCCGTAAAATCGACCATCACGGATTTTGCTCAGTAAAAATTGTGGGTCATCCTCGCATGGCCTACAATGCTCCCTGAAAGTGTTTTTGTCCAAAAAAATTTTGTTCTGTTTCTAGCGGCCCTTTTATCTTCAGGGTTTCAAGCAAACTTACGTCTGTGAAAAAATTCATGAAAAAGTAAATTCTCTTACAATGGCCACCATTTTTTGTGAACATCATGTTTGACCCCCTTGGCTGCTCTATGGCGCATTTTTAAAATATTTTTTTTTTTTGCTGTTATTGCGCCATTCAGAAAATACACGATGTCGAGCATTTTCAAACATTTTTAGCAAATACGAGCACATTCTACCAGCCAATGAAGCATTTGGACCTGTATCTCAGCATTGTGGACAATTGCTGAAAACTATATTTACACTGCAAAAAAGGTGAAATGTGCGAGAAAACGTTTGTCAAACTTGGAAAAATCTCCTTTCTGGCCCATATTCACCTTAAAATTGCGCATTGTTGTGCTCGTAGTAAAAATATCAAATACAAGCCATTCACTAGTACAAATGATCGCAGTTTATTTCAGAAAGTTTAATCCGAACAGTTTTTGTTTTAGCAGAGAAAAAAAAATTTCAATTTGTACAGTGACACTACTTTGCCCCGTTGTTCCATAGAGCGTCTTCTCTGCACGGCATGCACCTGCCTGCATGAAAGAGGCGGTGATCAGTGGGTTCGCGCTACAAGAATGCCTTTCGCCGCAATGGTATTTGTAGCGTCAGTACAGGAAAGAGGAATAATTTAGTGTGGAAAGTACAACGTGGAGCTAGCCGTGGTGCGCCCATTCCATGAGTACGGGTAAGCCCTCATTCACACAGCCGTCACCTTCTCTGTCACGGAGCCGTCACGTCAAGAAACCGCGACAGAGACGTAAACGAGTATCGTTCGTACTGGAGCTCTCCGTCAGATTACAGGGTCGTCTGCCTAGTGATCAGTTTAGCCTAGAAGTGAGCGTTTTTAATCTGAAAAGTAAAGAAAATGGTTTGTGATCACTTTTCGCTAAATTAGTCGTAAAAATTTGTTTTCTAATTAGCTGGTTTAGCGCGAGGCATGGTCCCGTCACGTTGACGTGACGGAAACGTAGAGCTCGGCCTCCCGTCACCGTCGCACCGTTTTCGGCGAGAAATCGGCTGAAAAACAGCGCCCATGACGGAAGACGGCGACGTGACGGTGACGTGACGGGGTGAAAAACGGCTGTGGCAATGAGGGCTAACTCAACGGCAGGCTGGTCATGGATGTGCATTCAAAGAAACGGTATGTTATACGTGGTATCTTTAAATATGCCGAAAATTGCGAAATAAACAGTGGCGGAGTCATCAAGTTAAACGGATTTATTTGAATGCGTTAGCGGGAATTGCATAACCCGATTCGTTAAATGCACATCTGATGTCCAGCCGTTGAGTTACCCGTACTCATGGAATGGGCGCAGCACCGCTAGGTCCACGTTGTACCTTTCCCAGTAACACACGAATTATTTCTCTTTCCTGTACTGATGCTACAAATACCATTGCGGCGAAAGGTATAGTGCGAACCCGCTGGCTCGCGCCTCTTTCATGCAGGCAGGTGCATGCCGTGCAGAGAAGACGCTCTGTGGAACAACGGGGCGAAGTAGTGTCACTGTACAAATTGAAGTTTTTTTTCTCTGCTAAAACAAAAACTGTTCGGATTAAACTTTCTGTAATAAACTACGATCATTTGTACTAGTGAATGGCTTGTATATGATATTTTTACTACGAGCACAACAATGCGCAATTTCAAGGTGAATATGGGCCAGAAAGGAGATTTTTCCAAGTTTGACAAACGTTTTCTCGCACATTTCACCTTTTTTTCAGTGTAAATATAGTTTTCACCAATTGTCCACAATGCTGGGAGAATGCGCTCGTATTTGCTAAAAATGTTTCAAAATGCTCGACATCGTGTATCTTCTGAATGGCGCAACCACAGCAATAATTCACACCATTTTCCCGCAAGGGGAACCATGGGGTAGATGCGACGCATCGAGGGTTGCCGTTGCGTTTCCGTTATGTTAGCGTGTACATGTGGATTGCTGTTGTTGTGTGTCCTATTTACGCAGCATGTTCACCACCGATGCATCGCATCTACCCCATGGTTCCCCTCGCGGGAAGATGGTGTAAATTTTTATCGGGGTGGCCGGTGCTTGTTACGGTTGCGCCGACCATCGCGATATCAGGCCTGTTAGTCTCCATTTCAAATCATCGGCGGTCACCGGAGGATGTCATTGGAGGAGCGCCGGCGGAACGACTGAGCGGAGCGGCGCAGTTACCGCGTTTATATGTACGGTGAGGGGAATGAGAGAGAGCAGCGCATGCGCATGTGTTAACCCGCACCCACGCACAGCTGGCACGGCGACAGAGCGAGCGCAGCCGAGCGCTAACACGCAGATGGCGCTGCGGTGAGAGCGGCGAGGAGAATGGGGGAGGGATGCGGACGCCGCCGGACTATGCCGGAGGGACAAGGCGGGTGAAAGAGATGCGTCGCATCTAAAAAAATTCACAGCATATCCACGGGGTGAATGATGATGAGTGGGCGAAGCTCCTGAGGGGAAATCATCGGTAAAACCGTGACTCTTCAGTGAAAGTTCGCCCACTACATCTGTGTCCGAACGTAAAGTCTAGAAAGTCTCGCTTAAAGGAGCACTGACACGAAAATTTTATGTTACACTTTTATTGCTTTTATCGATGCTTAATGGTCTGGCGAACCTGAAACAGCACTTCAAATACTTCAGCGCGCGATAGTTAATTACATTGAACGACCTGAAAATCGTTTGTTTCAAATTCCCGCGCTTTCATCCCGAACGGCGCATATGACAGCCTCCCGGTTTGACCTCACCGCTTTGTGCGGACGTCACCGGCGCCCGCTTGAGAGGGTGTTGCGCCCGCTCGCCGCTCGTGGGGCCGCGCGCGTGAAGTGACGTCACGAGTTTTTGACGAGCGCTGTCGCGTCACTTCTTTTTCCTCTCCTGGAGTGATGTCACGCTGATGTCCATTTGCTGAGTGCCGCTCCGCGCCCTGCTCCGTCGGCGCGATAAATGCGATCCAATTGAACTATGTTCTTCGCGTCGCAGGCCGCTCATATTTAAGCCAGGGTATTCTGTTGAGTGAAGGAAGCGAACTGTGCAATAATATTAACGCCGAAAATTGGTGTCAGTGCTCCTTTAAACCGCGCGTCGGCACCTTGGGGCTGAGCTCGCTTGATGCGTTTTGCAGACGCCTCACGAGCTCTCACTGCATCGGGGTCTGCCTGCCGATACGCGCGCTTTCTCGCCGCTTCCCGTTCTCTGACGTTTTGGAGATCCTCTTCGCGCCGCAGCCGTGCCGCTTCGCGTACGGCAGGGTCCTTGTGCCGTTGCCGTGACGCTTGGGCCTCTCGTTCTCGAACGCTGGGATCTTGGCGGCGGCGTCGCGCAGCCAGACGACACGCTTCGGCCTCCCGCTCTCGTACGGCAGGATCTTGGCGGCGGCGTCGCGCAGCTTCACGGAGCACTTCTGCCTCGCGGGCTTGCACATCTGCAGCCTTATCCATCGGGCGAGTCCGAGCGCGCGCCAACAGCGAACGGATTTTATTACAACGCTCCCCGCCATCTAGTAAACAATCCAAGAACTAAACTAGAGGTAGCCACGCCATCTAGTAAACAATCCAAGCGCATCTTTTCATCATATACAAGTACCGCCATCTAGTAAACAATCCAAGAACTAAACTAGAGGTAGCCACGCCATCTAGTAAACAATCCAAGAACTAAACTAGAGGTGGCTACATACATACGTCGAGGATGGACAGACCCACGCCCTAAGGAGCTTTGCCCCTAAAAAGGAAAAATATTTTTAAAATGCGGCATAGAGCAGCCCAGGGGGTCAACTTGATGTTCACAAAAAAATGGTGGCCATTGTAAGAGAAGTTACTTTTTCATTAATTTTTTCACAGACGTAAGTTTGGTTTAAACCCTGGAGGTAAAAAGGCCGCTAGAAAAAGAACAAAATTTTTTTGGACAAAAACACTTTCAGGGAGCATTGTGGGCCATGCGAGGATGACCCACAATTTTTACTGAGCAAATCCGTGATGGTCGATTTTACGGCTGGGACATTTGGCAAGGAATGACCCTACTAATATATACTAGAGGGAAATCTGGCGCCACTGTCTAGGGATGGTCTAGGGGAGCCGCGCTTTCTAGCCGCTCCGCATGCCAGGCGGCCAAGATCTGGTTCGTAGGGTTCGTAGTCCTGGGGCGGTATTCTCGAGTTTTGTCCCTTTTGCGTCCCTTTCAGAAGTGTCCCTTTTGGCGAGCCCTGATTGGCTAAAAGCAAACAGCAGAAAGTGACGTAATGCAAGTGCGGCAAACCTACTGCCAAAGCCCACTGCTTAACCGGAAGTACGTCACGATGAAAGGGACGCAAAAGGGACGTTTTCAAAAGGGACAGTTACGAGAATACCGCCCCTGGTCATAGCTGGACGGTTCTGGTTTGGTTTGGTTTGCGGACAGTGCACCTTGCGGAGCAGAAGTTTGCAGATTTAAAATATGCTTGAATTGTTTTGTAAAAAAATCTTGATTTAAATCATTGAAATAAACATAAAAGAATGAAAACTGAAACAGAGTAATTTTAAACGAAGCATAGTTGGATCCAAGAACGCATGGTGGCAACCATGTTGCAATGTTGTGTCACGTGTTGTGACGTCCTATGTGCGTGCAAATCGCGCGGTTTGTCCTGGTTTGGTTTGACCGGTTTGACTGTTAGAACTTAGAGCAATGCTGTCACTGCTGTGAGCGCTGTCACAACTTTTGTCTGTGCCCGACGCGGAAAAGTTTAACAGCGCTAGCAATTTACTGATCATCTTCAATAACTTGTGGAGACGCCGGTACATATCGGGTAAGGTCTTCGGCGTTGTCACGTGTGGTGCCAACTTTTATCTCGGAAGTCGATATTCAGTCAACTTGGGAGAGTAGACAACATGATAGTTATTTGTTACAAGAATTAGTATACTTCTATTGACCATACCAATCAGTGCTTTCGACTTGTTACGAAAAAATAGAAGCTGCTGTTTGAACGCCAATACTTTTGCTTCCCAGGTCCAGCCTCCCACCATGGTTTTGACTGAAAAGGAGCTTGGACTATTGCTCGGGTAAGCCGGTTGATTTTTGTTGATTTAACGGTTGTCAGAGCAGTTATGGATGCGCGAGTTTGCGAAATTTTGTATTGAATACAAATCAGTAACGGATCCAGGGGGTGGGGAAACGGGGACGGTAGGGTAGGGACGGTAGGCTGGCACTCGCACAGACCACAGCCCTTAATTACAGTCATCACGGATTCTCTATAAGCGTACCAAAGTTACCAATCGGGATGGGTGGCCCCTCTAGCACATGAAGTCGATCTCCCAACAAAAAGGTGCACTTCATGTGGACGCCTGCCCATGCCCTTATGGAGGGCAACAAGTTTGCTCATCCACACGCCTGCGTACTGACCAACCAGGGCCTGGAGAGTATGGTAGAGCTTACCCACTCACTACATTTCAAGATATTACTCAGCACTACAGGCTTAGTAGGAGAACATTCCCACTTCCTCATCCAAGCTTCACAAAGGATCAGGAAACAACTGAACTACTACTTCAATGAAATATGTATCCTCATCCCACCTGACTTAACCTAATGTCCCCACGTCAATATTCAGACGGATGCAAATTCTGTCAGCAGCCAGGGACACTTGGGCACATTATTATAGAAGTAAAGTTACACCAGGATTGCCACCACTACTATTCCCTTCCCCCCACACCCAAGAGCAGTGAAAGACACTGCTGTCTAGCCCCTCCCTCCCAGACCAGCTCATCCTCGTCGAGAGGGCAGCCGTGGTCGAGACGGTGCATGGATTTCTGTGAATAGAGAACTACTTCCACATGATCTTTTGATCCGGGCTCATAATGAAAGTTGTTGTGTCTCTCTCTCTCTCTCTCTCTCTCTCTCTCTCTCTCTCTCTCTCTCTCTCTCTCTCTCTCTCTCTCTCTGGCATTCGTAGAAGTGGGGGCCTAGTTGGATTTCAAGCAGTGGCAGGAAGTATTTTATGTTTTAGTCTGCCTAAAAACAGTTACGCGGGTAAGTTATGAGAAGCTTCCCCCCGTTCATTTTCATGTTTCCTTTTACTATTTTCTGAGGTCACCTTGAAGAAACAGGGGTAGCACTCTGCATTGGTCAAAAATGTTTTATTTGGCTGGAAATGATGCTTTAATTACAGTAGAATTGGCATTTTTAGAGTCAGATTCAAACTTGTCTGGTTTCTAAATAATCCTCCTGGAGTACAGTAGCAGAACAGTCAGTATGTTGACTACATGTCAGGGGATGCAGGCGAGCGGGAACTGAAAATTGGGCTATCCCAGTTTAGCCCACCAAACCCTAGCAATGTTTGTCACATATGCAGTGGCTTCAGTACGGTGAGCCTCAGACTTAGGTATGGTGTTTGGCTAGAAATGGACTCAAATGTTTTAACGAGGAATGTGGCAAGCCGGTTTCCCCGTATTTCTTGCATTTTTATGCTTATTGCAAACGCCATACACAGATGGCTTTGTCCTTACCTGCAAGGGCTTTTGCCCTCTTTCAGTTCGTCACATTTGCATTTTTAATGGCATGGGCCAATCCGGCCAGGCGGCGTGGTGGTATTGCCTGAAGGTGTTTCTCGGCAAAGTGTGGAAAAGTGGCTCATGGCGTTGCCACTCCGCCTTCCTCTTTCCTAGCCAATTACCGAATCTAATTAAGTGCAGTTTGTGTTGCACTACACATGTTTGCGATTCTGTCAAGGCAATTTTTCGACTGAAGTACGAGAGTGTAGAAGCTGGGGCGTTGTCGACAAGATTGCATAGCGCAGAGGATGGAAGGAACACAAGACAGGTCCTGACTTGTGTCCTTTCTTGTTCTCTGCACTGTGTAGTCAGGTTGACTGAAGCAAGATTCGTTTAACTTGAGACATGTCGTTTTCCTACCGTAGTATATTGCAGGACGAGCAACTGGAGAGGATGAGTTTCGAGTCCCTGGGGCAGGTTCTCCAACAGCATTTCGTCAAGCAAGATCACTTCCGCATCAGCTGTGCACTGGTTTGTTTCACACTTCTTCATTTCATTTTACTCACTGGCATCGTTATCGTATTGCATTTGTTTTACTTTGTGGTTTGGCCCCGTTGTCAACTAGTGGTGGGTGACACCTTTCTACCTGCCATATATGCGAATATGCTTCCCATTAATTTGCTGAGACCACCTTCAGTGCTGCAACTATTACTGCAGCTCACCTAGTGTAGAGTTTAAATGACGCCCTCTTTGACAGCAGGCCGTCCTGCTTCCTGAATTATGGGACCCTGTCGCTTGCCGTGATGTTTGACACTTTTCACAAAAATTGCCAGTGTTTTTCCAACTTTGTTAGCGCAGTTTCTAAACAAAGTCCTTATTATTGCAAGCTCCTCATAGTCCCTCCTAACCCTTCTTTTCTGCAGCCATAACTTTGAAAAAGAAGTTAATTGCATATGTTAAGCAAACCGGTTGCCATTCATGAGTACCAGTTGAGCTCATTGTGGAAGCAAGCTAGCAATAATGCTATTCCAACACTGACTTTCAGCTGTCCACCTTATCTGCAGCAGCTTCTGTTGAAATATAGTATTGCTACAGGACTTTGGTTTAAATGTGGACCACCTTATTACATTATTTTACTGCATGCATTCAGACAGTAGTCTGTATTCGTTCTTTTGCTGCTTTACTTTAATTTCCTACTTCCAACTACTGCACTGCTGTGCAATCACAGCCATGTGGCAAGCTGGCACCTTCACGCTAATACAATCTGTAGATATTGACGACAGTGAATTGAGTGCAGTGAACCCACACTTACACATAGTACTGTTTTTTAGGTGTTATGTAGAAAAAGTGCCCTTTGAATTTTTTTTTGGGCCTCACTAATATGCTGGCCTTAATTAGAAAATTGAATAGCCTGTCTTTTTTTTCATCTAAATCTTTATTCACTATCACTCACTCTCATTATTTCAGTCAATCAGTCAAAATGTCTTTTATTTTCACCAGTGCCGCATTCAGTGAAAAAGGGGTGTGGCCGGAGAAATAGCCACTTGTTTACAGCTTGACAAAGCTCCGATCTTCCGCACGGTCGTGACAGGTCGACAATCAAAGAAGTAAAATAGTAAAATACACAATGACAAACGCATGCTTTTTCATAACGGGTTCACAAAATAAAAACATCATGGCAAACACTGCATAACAACCAAGAAGAAACATAAAATGTGGGCATTAAAGACACTTTTCTGACAAACTAATGTTATTTCAATCAACCTACATATACTTCATATAATAACCAGGGGACAAAATTTTGCAGTAGATTATATATACACATACAAACACATTTTTCTTTTTTTGCACGAGATTGCAGCTAGCAGTTGAGTGTTTTCGAGGTGGGAACTATTTATAATTTGATCTTGGTTATATCATACCCTATGCTCTGCTGCATAATCTTCTGAGGGCCTTACAAGTGACACTAGTTCTCCCATTTTCCCATTTGTGAGCAGTTCTTCTAAGGAGTTTAGAGCACAAACTTTGGTGCAATTTGCCATCTGTGGCCATTTTTGAGCAAAGTGGGAGCAGGTGATTTTGGCAGTGTAAGCAATGAGTTTTTTGTTTGGATGTGTTCATTTCAGGTTTTGCTGATTCGCCAGTCGGATCTCTTGACTCATCCCTGCCAAAAAATTGTCGCCCTTTATCTTTTATACGACATGTATCGGACGGAATCGATTCATATAAATCCTTTCATCTCTGTCTTTGTCCACCTACTCGTGAGTCATGACTTTGTGTGCTTGCTGTATCCAGGGGTGGTTACATACTGCTTTTTGTTTTGCCTGAAGTTCCTTACTTCAGTGGGGTTCTGCAAGAGTATATGGAACACTTGGTGGAAATTGTGTGAGGGTTGACGCTGTAGTGCAACCGGCACTTGCTAGATGGTGTCAGTGAACAGCATGCTATGTGTTAAAGTAGCTCCCCTTGTTTGACCAAGCCAGAGGTACGGCAGTCCATGGTTCATACTTATGCGAACCTATAGAGGGACCTAAGTCAGGCTGCATGAACTGCATCATTCTCTACCATATTTCTTTGCATGTTCAACCTCTAATGGATGGGAGTTATTTATATTGCATGGCATTTCTTTCTGTTCAAGTGACGGAAAGTGAACGGGAGATTATTACTGGGGACCGCAGTTCTTGCTTTTTGCTCATTGGCAAAAGAAAGGGCAAAGAATTGCATTTGTTGAGCCACAAACGACTCTTGAAGACTGGCAGGCACCACTTTTAAGTCACGAGGAATAGTTAATCATTACTGGAAGTTGGGAAGCTTGAAAGCAGAAATTACCCTTTGCTGGACCCTTTGGTAGGCACTCTGACCATACTTTCAGACTCTGTACAGCATAAAACCCCATTATAAGGGACAATCGAGTATATAAAAAACACTATTCACCCACATGATTGGCTGCCCTATCTTCTCCATTAATTTTACTTTTATAACAGAGATCGGATATAGAAGATAGTTGGTTGCAACAGACAAGTTATGCTTGAGTTTTGGTCATCAATCTTGCTTGTAACAGACATTTTAACTTTAGGTGCGGTGCCACCAGTTGCTAACTGCAGTTAGCAAAGAGAAGGGGACGACAGATGTGTGCAGTCACTATTATAACTTCAGCAAACACAGAGTGGTTTAGTCAGCTATGAAACGGCGAAGAGAAGCTGGGCAATGAAAACCCAATGACAGAAGTGGTTAAAGCTCACCGCCAAGCCTACGAGTGCGACTGCACATGTGGGCGCCTGCGCGCGCCAAGAATACCGGGAGCGCGCAGTGGCCTCTCCCGATCGTGTATCTCCCAATAAAGAAGCATCGCAGATGTTGAGTCCACAAGCCTGATGAAGAGCCAGAGCACACAGCGGAAGAAGCTGTGTGCTGTGGACACTCATCAGGCTGTCGGACTTCTCTTCCGCGGTATGTGCGGAAGAAGCAGCATCACAGATGTTTAGCTATGGTTCATCTTCAGCTATGGTGAGTCTCATAGCCCAGGAGTAGCTTTGGTGTGTTAAACCCCCAAATTTAATTGCATTGATAGAGCTTAAGCTGGTGCATTAACATGCCGTAAGTGCTGCCCGGTTAAAAGTGAAGAGCAACTACAAGGACTACCAAAGGCAGGATTGGAACAAGTTGGGCACTTAGTAAAAATATGAAGCTATTGATAATCCTTAGGGATCCAGAATTTCCCACAAATTTTCTTTGCGGAGTTTTCACTGTGCAGAGGAACTGGTTCTGATGCTGTCTTCTGGTAACCTGTTGATTTTTGTTCGAATAAGCTCTTGTATCAAATGGACTCTTGCAAAAAAAAAATGGATAAAAAAGATTTTGTGCATGTTTTTTTCATTGTTACGCTGCATGAAAAGCACTTCTGTACACAACTGTTTACTGTTCCCACTAGAGGTATGAGCATAGTTGCACTCAGATTTTGTTGTTGTTGTCATTTATTTTGGCGAAAGATTGAAGACATTGGAGGAAAGAAGCCAGATTTCATAAATGGCATTCCAAAACTCACGGCGCACGAGAAGTACTTTGTTACTCAGCTGCTGACTGTGCCAACCAAAGATGTAAGCACTACTTCACTCATACAATTTTGTGGTTGCATATTAAGGTCAATGCCTACATGTTTCTTGATGTTGTTACCATTAGTCATTAACTTAATTCTCATAGCCTTGACAGGGGCAACAAATCGGCATACACCTTTGAGGTGAACAATTCACATGGAGTTCCATCCCTTGTGGGAGCTACTAAGGGGTTAAATGAAGAGGGCAGAGTTGGGAACACCATGTAGCGTGGGATTTTGAAACCACCCACAACCTTCACGTTCCAAAATTACAATTAAAAGGGGATGGATGATTTCAGATAATAAACGGGGTTGTAACTGATGAGTATCAAATGAAGACGAAGTGTTCAAGCTGGGACGGGTGGTGCACCTGGTCGAGTGTGGGCCCTTGAAAGGGAATTCACACCTGGAAAGCTGCCTTTGCCCTTGCAAGGGGCCCCTGGCCATCTGCAGCACTGCTTTGCTGGGGGGTGAAAGAGTCTAATGGCATGTCCTGCCACAGGCAGTCACTGAGTTGAGCGTCCACTGCGGGAGAGACCATGTGCACTCCTGTGCCCTAGTGAAGCCAGGCACCTACTGGTAAGAAGGGTGCAAGCGACTCCCCGTCCTGGTAGTCGGCCCTTGTGCAGGACGGCAATGCTTGGGAAGTTGACGAGGCTTGTATGGGCTTTAAAGAGGCCCTCTGCCGATGCAGTGGGGTCCTGCACAGCACGGTCGGAGTTATTGCCTCCTGTCAGAATTTTGTCAATGCAATACAAAGTGCTTTCGTATGTGAAAAAGTTGCATATTCCTTTCTATTCATGCTTTTTTGTAATGCTGTGAAAGGTGCCACTGCACTGGCTTGAAGAGGTGAATGGGCTGACGTTACTCACACCAGCAAAGGTGTCGCACTTTTTTTTTTTTTTTTTCTTGTTGGTAGTAGTAGTACAACTTTTATTGAAATAGGAGACCGCTGGGCTAAACAGGGGAAGGGAAAGGGGAGAGGGTAGTAAAAGCGCTGGGGCAGTAGTACAGTTCTTGGATTTCACTGCATAACCTCTTGTTCACGCTTATGAGGGCTCACTTTTCAGCTTCACTCTTGGAATGAGTCCATCACAACTGGTGGGCCAGGCAAAATAGTCCATCGTGAAAAGGACTGGTTTGTTGGGAAACACAGCTGGAAAGTGGTGGAAAGTTTGTTTCACATAATGCTGCAGCAAACACATGGCTTGATTCCATGATAAGTTTGAGCTGGTTCCACAGGCCATGACTTCACCATAAAATGCAGCAAAGCCACCCTGTGTGCAGAAATTTGAATGTTGTTAACACCATAGCTTTCCCTTATAATGTTTCATCCGGATTATAGCTCAGAAGTGCTGAAATGGGGGAATATAGCAGGAGAATACCAGGATTGCTGACACTGTTGCATGTGCACCATACCTGCTAGAGCACATCTCCATTGAGTTGGATGAGTGAACAGTAGAACGGCATTCAATACAGTGGGAAGAAATATTGAATGCAATCACATGGTGAAATTCAGTTGACCTGTGTCATGTTTGGTATTGCAAACGATTTGGTGATATTGCATCGTTTAGTTATTCGACTGTGCTTATTGAAATGTGTTCATTATATGACTGGTGTTACTCGGCAATGACCAACGTTCTTCCATCATGAGAGAGGAACAGGCTCGCATCAACACGTGGGACTTACTATGGGAGTGCCCTTGGCTGGCGACGTCTGTCCGCGAGTGCACTTGTTGGAAGGGAAAGGGCTGGCACGCAATGCTATTGGCTCCTGCTGCGATCCTTCCACTTATCTTGTGTAGAGGGGGACTGGTAGCACACTGCCATTGGCCACTGTAGTGATGGTCGTGGCTTGTAGCTGCTGTATTATGTGGCAGGCAAGACAATCTTTGCCAAGTGTATGGTTGACGGCTGACAGAAAAGCATGAAGAAGGCATATCACTCAAACAGTTTGAAAGGAAGATTGGGCTATTGCTTGGTAAACTCTAGGAAAACAATGGGAAATGCATTAGTGGGTTTCGATTGTTTGATCCATTATTTTAATGTTCACGAGAAAAATGCTATTGACCATGGTAATGGCATTGGTGTTATGGTCTAAGCAACAGAAAGAGCATTATATAATGTTCGATTGGAGTGGGTTCTTTTTTCATGGAAATTACTTTCTCCAAAGTGCCGCCGAAACGGAACAACAGTTGCGGAGTTGATTTGTAAATAAGTCCTCTACAAATAGCACTCTCATTAAAAGGAACTTTTGGCGATGAGAACTCATTCTACTGGTCTCGGTTACCTGTTTACAAGCTTAGCAATTTGTTTTTCAGGGCAAGGGCTCATTTGATGTTCACCCAACATTGTTTAAATTTCTCATGCTAGTTCAATGTGCAGCCTGTGTCAGAAAGCTGTTTGCGCTGTTTGCATTTGGCTTTGGGAGCGGTTCGGTGCTGCTGCCACTTGTAACTAATTGGGAATGCCTTTATTTTTCTAGCTTTTCAAGAAGACACCGTGGCAGATTATGCACCTGGATGAGAGCACCCTTCAGGTCTGACTCTAGTTGTCATACTTTTGGTCTGTGCAGGCATGAAAGTTAAGTCCCCAATTTTTACAATTTTTTTCAAATGCCAGATGTGTGACACTGGAAACATCCAAGTTTCTTTTGCCGAGCGACAGTCCGAAATGCCGCAGTCCAGCCGCTCTGGAATACCAGTGATCATTGATGATCCAGACGCAAAACGTCCCGTGTGAGTTGTAGCCTGGACACTGGTCCATTCTTTGCCCATGCCACCTGATAGGGTTTTGTGGCAGATATCTCATTTAGGCACAGAACAAAGTGCTTCTAAGTAGTGAATGAAAAATAAAGGCTACGGGTCTTAGTAATTAATTTAGATTTTGTTACCGTGCCTGTTCAAAATTGTTCTTATTGAACAATTTCAATGTCATTTTTCATTACGTTCAGGCGGTTCTGAGGCAAGTGAAGCTATTTGTTGGTTATCCCAGAAAATTCTTCCGTAATTAGTTTCATTTTAATTTGTATAACAGAAACATTATTTTTGATGCAAGTTTGTATCACCTGAGTGCAGAAATTGGGTGTAGTCGTTGCATGCCGCTGCTTCCAGAAAAAAGGCATACCGCTCATAATTGGGCTGCATCGCCATGCAGTTTTCTGCAATCAAGGCACCCATGGGGAATTGCAGGATAATTGTTAATCGTCAGATTTGCACTCAGTCAGTGAAATCTGCTCAAAATTTCAAAAGGTGCCAGTTTGTAAGGTCAATTTTTGATTCCAGGCAGTTTTATTGTCATTGCACATGTTGGTGAAGGTCCTATCCTAGATACTTGAGCACCATTCGCCGAGTGTATACAACAGTATCCATTTCGTTTCTTTATTGCGAAATTTATATTTGCCACTACTGCGCAGTTATTCAACTTCAAGCCGAATTGCCATGGCGCCTTAGTCTTCTGCTACTGTTCCTTGAGAGAACCATGCCTCTTGTGATTTCACTGTGCCCACACCTGATTTGTGCAATAACAGCTCAGCTGCAAGCCGAAAGTAAACACTCAGTCATTGGATATAGTTTAGACAAATCAATTCAGATGGGTTTTGCACCCTGCCAGCTGTTCGCCATCTAGATTTGTTTCCATGCATGGCTGTTTCTAAAAGCCTAAAGTTGGTTTTAAGTAAAACTGTTCTTTCAGACAGTCTGTAACAGGTTTGGTATTGTTTCTTCGCAAAAATGTTAGCTGGCTGGCACTGCAGTGCAGGAGGCTCTAGGTACTAAACTATTTTCGTTGCATGCGAACTCCTTGGTGAAAGCTTATGGGGCATGATTCTCACTCATTGCATCTCATTTCTGCACGCAGACATCCTCTAGCAGGTTAAAAGATGGTAATAAATCACAAATGTTAGTTCTCAGACCTAAGTCCCAAAAAACTGATGGTGAACGTCCGCAAGCATTCACTACCAAGTTATTATTATTATTGTTATTATTATTTTATCTCTACGCGGATACTTCGTGCCAGAATTTCTTCTTGTCTCTAAAAAAATGACTGATAATTACTATACTGCTTAATGCGAAATTTGTGCGCAGCATGAATTGTAGTCTTCACGGTCACGGTGCATAGCTGCTGCGTCTCAGGAAGTGATCGCGTGATCAGCGAACGCATGGCAGTGCACGCTACTTGCTGTGTGTGTGTGTGTGGGTGGGTGAGTGGTGGGAGTGGGGGGAGGGAGGGAGGGAGGGAGGGAGAGAGAGAGGGAGAGAGAGAGAGAGAGAGAGAGAGAGAGAGAGAGAGAGAGAGAGAGAGAGAGAGAGAGAGAGAGAGAGAGAGAGAGAGAGAGAGAGAGAGAGAGAGACGTTTATTTGAGCTTTCTGAAGTGGGAGTGGTTCCCTTGTCCGGGAATTGCATCCTGATGGCCGCTGGTCACCAGGTTCTCCTACAGCTCAGGGTTGGGAAGAGGGGATTGGAGAGGTGGAAGTTTGGGATTGCGCTTATCTCGCAGCGCATCGCCGCCGCCAAGCATGTTGTAAATCGTGTTTGAACCTCCTGTGGAAATAATGTAACATTTTGGGAGAAACTCATTAGATATTTTTTTTTGCAAACGTTTCAAATAATAAATTGTTTGAAAAGCTCGCGAAGGTTTTATGCATGTACCTATGAAAACGAGCACCTCGTTTTCGTTCATGTTTTCATAACAGGCCGTCTGCTACAACTTTCACAGCCGCAAATTACCCGCTCAGTCAGGATGTCCAGGCGCTATTAACATAGGTACTGCTACTGCAAAAAAGAACCCGGAAGTGCACTGCCCTTACCAAAAACTAACATGTCTACATTGGGGCTCGTTCTTATTAAAGGAGTACTGACACCAATTTTTGGCATTAATATTATTGCACAGATCCCTTCCTTTGCTCAACAGAATACTGTGGCTGAAATATGAGCGGCCTGCGACGCGAAGAACATTCTTTAATTGGACCTCATTTATCGTGCCGACAGAACAGCACGCAGAGCGGCACCATGCAAATAGACATCAGCGTGACATCATCTCGTGGTAGCCAAATGAAGTAATTAATTAATGTAATTAATAATAATTAATGTAGTTAATGTAATTGATTATCGCGCTGAAATATTTAAAGTGCTTTGTCAGGTTCGCCAGACCATTATGCATCGATAAAAGCAATAAAAATTACACCATCTTCCCGTGGGGAACCCTGATGAGGATGCAAAGTATCAGGGGGGTTCCGTGTGGTTCCATTGTGTTGCCGTTATGTTGAGTGATCTGGTGTTTAGTAGCGCCAGAGGGAATTTCGCGTCCGGGTCCACACTGGTGGCAAAGGCACGCAAGTACTGTTGTGTGACAGTGATTAGGCGGTGGTTCTCGAGGCGCCGAAACTGGTCAATCATGTTCTTGTCGATGTTGTCGTCTCTGTGGTAGAATCGGTAGTCTCCGTCAGCGTTGGTGAGGTAAAGGTTGTTGACGTTGGTGCACCGGCTGAAAGCAACGTACACGCCCTCCTCTTCGCACCTTTGTCTTCTTCTCCTTCTTCTTCTTCAGCGGTTCTCCTACGGGAAGATGAAGGCGGTGGTTGAACGCGAAGTTATCTCGTGATGGATTAGCCACGTACACGCCCTCCTCTTCGCACCTTTGTCTTCTTCTCCTGCTTCTTCAGTGGTTCCCCTGCGGGAAGACGACGGTGGTTGAACGCGAAGCTATCTCGTGATGGATTTTTCGGTTGGCCAATCCCTAGGGGCATCCTGCCACAATCATCATCAGAGGCGCTGTGGACAGGGCACGGACAAGTGACATGCCCCTGAGCAAGAGATGCTCCGCATCTAAAATGGATCATAAAATTTTCGTGTCAGTACTCCTTTAAGTAAATATGTACAGATGGCCGCTCGCCAGTACTAGTCCTCCCACTTGCTTATAATGAAGCACAGCTGACTTAGCATGAACGAATGGAGCAGATTTAGTTTCCAAGCGAAGCGAGACAAGCGAAGCAAGTTTCGGCCATTTCAGCCGGAGCGGCTACCTCGGAGACGTAGCACTGCATAGTGAAGAAAGCAAACCGAAGAGGACGGTTAAGGGGCACATGGGTCTTTGATCAAACAATTTATTTTTACAGTTATGATGGTATAAATTGGAGGACCTATTTGATTATATTGTGATTGTAGATATTATTGTGATTATAGATATAAAATTTGTTTTTGTGTAAAACGACTACATTAAAACTTATTCGAATTTTTATATTTGATTTTTTGACAGCATTTGTAAAAAAGCTGCTGGAATGATGCAGCTGAACAAGGTACCAGGGAACTGTGCACAAATCAAGGAGTGCAATAAGACTAACACTCATTCTATCTGGTCTGAAGCAGAAGTTACGGCAGTTTGAAGTTTGGGCTTGGAAGGTGGGAACCAAAAAACCCGTTTTGCCTTCCAAGCCCAAACTTCAAACGGTCGTAACTTCTGCTACAGACCAGATATAATGACAGTGTTAGTCTTATTGCACTCCTTGATTTGTGCACAGTTCACTGGTACCTTGTTCGGCTGCATCATTCCAGCAGTTTTTTTACAAACGCTGTCAAAAAATCAAATATAAAAATTTGAATAAGTTTTAATGTGGTCGTTTTACACAAACACAAATTTTATATCTATAATCACAATGAAAAACTACATATGTCCTCCAATTTCTACCATCATAACTGTAAAAATAAACATTTTTGGTTTAAGACCAGTGTGTCCCCTTAAGAATTCAATAGACTTGCCAAGCCGGCAGCTATTGATTTTTTATAAGGCCATAACCTCCCCACGCGAACATGGATTCCAAGGTGCAGTTTCCTTTCTAGTGTACTTACTAAAAAATTCAATGTCGGCATACTGCTCTCCCCCTCACACTTTCGCCATACTTTCATCCTCCACTTTCCTGCGGACTCATATTCGGTGGCGTCTTCGTTCTCTCGGCTATCTTGTAGCGCCTTGCCGCCGGGGCAGCGTCTCGTGCCCCCTCAGCATACCACCCTCCCCCTCACACTTTCGCTACACTTTCCTCCTCCATTTTCCTTCTGTCTTCGGTGTTCCCTTCGTTCGCTCGGTTACAAAGCCAGCGAGGCTGATAATGGGAGTGAGAGATACAACTTGAGGTTCTGACATCAGACATTTTGAAGGAAGCTAAACAGTGGTCCTGGCTTACACCCGGCGATGTTCTTCCCCCTGCAGCCCTGGCATTGATGTACCAGATCTTGCCAAAGCCTTGCAGCAGCTGCTAGTTGGTGAAAACGCTCCCGCAGAAGGGGTGTTCAAGCCTGAATTTCTTCGGCTTGTTCCACCACTTCATGATCCAAGGGACGAGGTGAGCTTTTTTTTCTCCCAGCATGGTAAGCCTGTTTCTGCAATGCTGGCATGCTGTGCAAGATGTTGGTGATTGCTTTGGAAAAAAAAGTTTATTTCTGGGATGGGAGCAGGCCATCCTCTCCAGACAACCTGAGGATCCAAACTTCCTGCAGTATTTTGGTTGCCTTTCTTGATGGGCCAATGTGTTTCTTTTTTTCAATTGGATCAATATAGATCAATGCACATTCAAAGGAAGTGATAACACGCATAGTGTGAAGGTGGTCCAAAAGCCAGAAAATGCAAATGCGGCTCTTATTGGTTATTAACTAAGGTAGATTATTTACCAGGGTAAATCAGTGTAGCAGTTGCACTCAACAACAGTGCAAGGAATGTGGTACAACACGCGAATGTTAATCACCATATTAATAATCCAATGCAAATGATGCCAAGGGCATTGTCTCTTAATGAGAGTAATGTAATGTATTTAGCAAAGCAGGAATATCAAACTAGTCTGGTGCCTTCTAGTGCTCTTTTAAATGAGCACAATGACACTAGTGATCTTCGGTTATAGGGAGATGGTTCCGGATAAAAAAACAGTGAAGTGAGCACTTTTTTTTTGTAATTAGTATAAACTTGATATTGAACAGTTTTCACGAAGCACTTCACAGTGCATGTACAATCATCGCATGCTCGTTTTCCTTCGCTTTCAGCTGACATGGATGAGTCCAATGGAGCCATTGGAGCATAAGCTGGTGTGGGACCCCACCCTTTGCCACAGTGACGCGGCCGGCTCTGAAGCCAAGCGGCTCATGTCGTGCGCCTTCAGGAGTGCCCTGACGCAGCAGGAGCAGCAGAAGTTGCTTGATGAGCTTGCTGCTGACCCGAAGCTTGTCTACCACATTGGTCTGTCACCGTCCAAGGTACGCCAGTGCCTATCGTGTTTTCTTTCGGCAAAAGTGAGGCTCTGAAAAAAGCTTGCGTGATGCTTTTTTGGTTGGCTTTATCTGTCTTCCCACTTTCATAAAGTCCGACATGCAGCATCCACTCCTGTGTAGACTTGGCAACAAATAGCCTTGAAGGGGAACATGGGTCTTGTGCGGTCCGTCGTCGGGCCCTGCCTGAAAGCACAACCTGGTCGTCGCGGTCTGCCGTTGGGCGTAGCCCGATATGGGTGTTCAAGGTTGAACTTCGCGGTTTTTCTCACTGCGATGCGCCCGCATTTTTTGTATACATGATGCACCATCTCTTGAGGGATAAGCGAACTTTATTGAAGCTTTCTTCTTTTTGCACTAGGGTGCAGCACAATGTTCACCACGAGCCTTCTGGATGGCCTTCTGGATTCCAGAGCATTTTCATGTTCGACATGGTAAAAAGCGCACTAGACGGGGACAGAAGAAGAAACAGTGACACGGGACGAGCGCTCTGTTCGCTGAGAAGCATGGCCATTTTCCCATCGCGTGGTGCACCAAGTGCACCCTAAGGTGGTGCACTTGGCAAAAGCAGTGATGACTTCAGTGAGGAAGAGATTTGCGTGCCCCCGTCAGTTAGGGATGACTGATTCGACAGAGGCGAGTGACGAAGACCATGACGACAGTGACGACAACACTGTGGGGATAATTACTCTGAGCTGCGCATTTTGTCGGAAGACAATGAAATGGTGGCGAAAGCTTTTTTTCCTGGCATCTAGAGGTTTTCATTGTCAATAGGTTTATTTGGAGGTGCACGCAGCTGCAGAATCATGGCGAGAAAGAGCATCAAAATTTGCAGTAGCGCCGCAACCTCATCCAACAGCTGGTGGGTGATTTGGGGGCTTGAGCTAAAAAACGGAGCCCGTCTGCACATATGCAGTGCGAGGGAAGGATAGATGGGATGAGCCATTTCATCTACAAGCTCCCAGGCCGAAGCAGCAAGGAGTGTGCTGTTTGTAGTGATAGAAAAACAAAGAGGCAAAAGGGAAACTGTTTTTCTGCAAAACCTGGAGTAACGACCCTGGCGTGCACCCAGGAGAATGCTTTGAGTGATTTCAAAAGTAGCTAGAATATCTGTAAAGGAGTTGCAAGCAGAATGCAAGAGGAAAAATAAATTTCCTGCGAGTTTTTCTTGCACAGTTTGTTTCTCTTCGCGGCGCCAGAAACTAACAAAAGGTTGTGGACTGAAACGGGCAGAAAGTGGTAAAAGGTCCTCACTGCAAAATTGTAAAGCAATTTCTTTAAAATTGTAAGCAAACTTTGTGAAACTTGCCAGTCTTGCTGCTTTTTTTCCCACTGGTTTCAAATATGCCATTATTTTTTAGTCAAATAAATTAGTTTCCAAGATAATTATAGATAATTAGCCATTTCTGGAGGATCAATATACAAAGCTGTGTTAGTAATAAACTGTACTCTCCATATTTTCTAATACTATGAACACAGGGGAATGCACTAAGGAAGCGGTTTTTTTATGCATCGCTTGGTACTGATTTTATAGCTCATTAAACTTTGGGGTTGAAATGGGTGTTCAAAATGGTTCCTTGCCACTGGTGCCAAATTCACTCCAACAAAAAGCAATGGTTCTTGGAGGGGCCACATTTTAACTCCTGTCATGAATGTGCTGAGCAAATACTTTAGGGAAGCCTGTGTGCTGGTACAGTGTAGATATCTAGATCTCTAGGTTTAAAGAAAAATGACTATAAGACTGTTTATATTTTCAGCTGCCAGAGCTGGTAGAAAATAACCCCCTTGTTGCAATAGAAGTCCTGCTCAAGCTGGTGCAGTCAAGCCAGATCACAGAGTGAGTATTGTGGTCATGTCAGTTTTGCGCTTGACGTTTCACGCAGTATGCATACAAGCCAAATTGGGGCTTTTGACTTCAGTTTTGTTTCACTGTGCATTACTGTAGTGCAGTATGCTATAGCTTAGTTAAAAGTTGAGAATAATTTCGAACTGCCGCCTATACCTTATTCTGATTCAGTGAAGAAATACATTAGCAAACAGTGCATAGCTACTTGTGTGAAGCCCCTAGCATTCATCACGTAGCAGTAGTAGCTGCACAAGCTCTGGGGAACAATTCTCTGGAAATTCGCCATCTACTAAGTGGAAGGTTTATCGCGTGCTTCCGCCAGTTAACATGGCAAATTAGGTGACTATGTTGCAGCCATTTTCTAAAATGATAGAAACCTCTTTACCTTTCAGATACTTTTCTGTACTGGTAAACATGGAAATGTCTCTGCATTCCATGGAGGTTGTGAACCGATTGACTACCGTAAGTTGATACGTTTCCCTTTTTTTTTTTCTAATTCTGACCACCTATTTTTTGTAATTGAATCAGTTGACAAAGCAAACGTTGCTGCCTTGCAGTTGGTATTTCTCATCTAGAAATATTTGGGAGGCATTGTTGTGAAGTCGTACAAAGCTAAAAAACTAAGAACTGGAGAACTGCTTGTAGAAGTTACCACTCAGTGACATGTCACGAGTCTCCTGAGCCAAAACCACATGGTCAAAATGGAGTTTGCACCCCACCACAGCCTGAACAGCTCACAGGGTGTGATTTCTGAAGCAGATCTGGAAAATGGAACAAGCTGATCTGCTGCAAGACCTCAGAGGCCAGGGCATAATAGCAGTAAGGCACGTCAGCATGCAGAGAGACAACAGAATACCCACTTAACACCTCAGCCTAGCTTTTGACTGCTGCACACTCCTTGAACACACAAATGCAGGTTTTATCTGCTATTCTGTACAAACAAGCCCACATACCTAATGTGTGCCGCTGTTTCAAGTGCCAGTGATTTGGGAATGGCACCTGATCCTGTTAAGGCAGAATAACTTGTATGAAGTGCCCACAACATCATGCTCATTCTAATGAAAACTGCCAGGCTAAGCAATTCGCTTGCAGCAACTGCCAGGTACCACACCCTGCATATTCCCCGCTTTAAGCTTTAAGAGAGAAAAAAAAATCACGAACAAGAAAACCACTGAGAACATCTGCTTTCCGGAAGTGCGAAAGAGGTTTGCTTCTTCCCCCCACTGGTGAGGTACACTGGCGTAGCTTGTCCTGGGGTGGAGCAACATTAGTTTACTGCAGCTACCCAAGTTAGCGAAACTGACTGTCTGGTCGTTCACATGCCCCTGAGGGGCAGCGGCCGGCTGCCCTTACAGTTTATACAGTGTCTGTGGCCATTGTGGACGATGTGCCAGCTTCTGTGAAAGGTGGAAGTGGTAAGATGCCTCCTGCCACTGCTCCCCCATCCTACAGGATGTCTGGTGGCTGGGAAAGCATGGACTCGGCGCACTCGCCTAAGCTTCCACTTTTGCCATACCACTGCAAAGATGGAAAGGGCACCCTCAGGGGTGCACGTTCACAGGAGCCGGATCTGTTGGGAGCTCCTAGGACATCTGATGACAACGTGGGTGTCATGCAGTTCCTGCCTGCGTCACAGCACAAGGAGCAGGGTCTGTCCTAATCATTAGGAAAAGCAAAAAAAAAAAAAAAAAAGAAAGGAAAAAAAAAAACACCTGCCCAGAATCATTGCTCCAAAAGACACCACTTAAATGCACGCATTCCAGTTGCTCGTAATAACACTGAATAATGGGAACAGAAAACATAATGCAATGGTACTGTAGAGCCCTTTAAAAAAATCTAGATGTATATGAATTACTGTGTTCTAATCAGCCAAAAAAGTGTCATATGTGTCTTCAAGAAATGTACCTAAATAGCAAACAAACTTCCTCAGTAGTTAGTTTGGTATTCAAAAAAGACAGGGACGGCTCCATGTACTCTTCTAATGGTGTAGCCATCGTTGCCCAAAATCTTTGTCACACCATCCATTTAAACACCTTCTTTGAAGCTGTTACAGTTCATACAATGATTTTCAACAGACTAATAACGATATGCTCCCTCTACATCCCGCCCAATTATCGCCTATCAATGTGATTTCGAGGCTCTAGTAGATTAACTACCCGAACCTTTCATAGAGTAGGCGGCCTCAGTGCACATAGTAATTCACTCTGGGGCTCTTCCCGAATGACTTCCAGGGGTCACCTTGCCAAAAAGTTTCAAGCATCATCAGGAGCGTGTCTGTTTAACAAAAAGCTGCCTACATACTATAACATAGCACACAACACTTAATCACACTCTAGCATTTGGCTGTGCAGCTCTCTTTCCATATCTTGAGGTGTTGGCAAACCTGTATGGAACCATTTCATAATCATATTAACATATATAGGCGAAGCTACTTCCCCATAGTAGCTTCAATCAGAGGCCTTCAATGCTTTTCTGGTCACGAAGCTCCGCCGTAATGCTATGAGAGGAGTTTGCGCAACTTGTGCTGCGCGTTTTTACCAGCCTTTTAGGGTCACGGTAAAGCAGTTAAGCACTGACTCTCTTTGGAAATTTAGTCCCTCCAACCAAATTCACGACAGCAACTGACCTTGATCATGAATAATTCTGGGCTGTGTAAAAACTTCAGGCTATGCTGAGCCACTGCCAGCTGCATTTCTCGTGGCTAGCTGACAATTGTCTCTAGCCAGCCAGCAAGTCATGTAACCTGCACCACTACCATCTCCCAGTGGTGGAGAGGCGAGTGCAAAAAAAAAAAAAAAAATACAGTTCGGACTTCCGCGTACAGGTGGCCTACGGTCCACAAGACCCAAAGAAAAGGTACACTTTCAGATGCATGGGGCTCAGGGGTGTTTTGCAGTTCTTGTATAAGTAACTCTGGTGCTCAGTGTGCTGGAATGCTGCCCCGTGCAGAGTTCGTGCTCAGCCAACAAGTCTGGGCATGGTCGTGCATTCCTGTAGTTGCTTTAGTGGACGCATTTGTGTTCTGTGTGGGCACAGAACACAAGTAACGGTTGATGCCATCACAAGTAACAGTTCATGCTGCGCCTTCTACGAATGGTACGTGCGGTCCTCTACAAGAGCGCCGACGGAAGAATTCCAAGGCCGTGCAACGAAGGTTTGCAGCCGAAATGGATGTCCATAGGCAATGCCATTTGATGATGCCCTTGCATAAAGATTCGTTTCAAACCCTTAATCAGTGTGTCCATCTTATCATTCCACTCAAGAACAAATACACAGAAGGCGCTAAATGGGGGAGAATCAGTGCTAACGCACTACTGTTGCGTGAATCCCACTGATTGCCCTTGCAAACTTTTTGTGCTTTTTATACTTCTTACTTGCAGGCGGTAGAGCTCCCGAAAGAGTTTGTGCATCTGTACATTTCGAACTGCATCTCAACATGTGAGACCATCGATGACCGCTACATGCAAAACAGGCTGGTGCGTTTGGTGTGCGTGTTTCTCCAGTCGCTGATCAGGAACAAGATAATTAATGTACAGGTAAGGGGCTGATCCTAAAGCAGAAGACACAACTGCCTAAAGTAGGTCACAGCGGCTAACTTATCCTAATTTTAACGTCTTTCGCTTTTCCTTTTCTTTCATCCTTATTTTTAGGTGCATTTATTTGCATGAGAAGTGACCACAAACAAAGCTCGTGTTTTAGCTTCGCAACCCATCTGCACCAGTCAGCCAGCAGAGAGGTGCATGCTTTAAAAATTTGCAGCTTGTCCAGTCAAGGACACTGGCGAGAAGGGACACCACATAGCGCTGTGTAATTTCCATTCTTTTCTGTGTTCTTGTCGGTAAGAGATAAATTTTTCAAAATGGAACATCTGCAGGCGACATCTCAACTACTTCTTACGAGAGCACAGCTCGATGTGGGAGGCTAGGTTTGGGCATGGGACGTTGTGTTAGTATTAAAAGTACCAGCTGCAACAGAGGGCACGGATGAGATGTTTATTTGAGAAGGCGGACTCCTTCCAAACACAACAGCTGCATGTGGAAGTTGTAGCTACTGCAGTTACAGGAATGGAGGCTGAGAATAATGCATCCCCAAAGATGATAGGATCAAAGGTTGGGTGCTCGACTGCATTTCTTCTAACAGGGTTTACCTAACAAATTTCTTGAGCTGATAGGACTGTTGTTTTGAGCAACTGAAGACTGGATCCGCTTTATGAGAGGAGCAGTGAGTGAGATCAGTGCTGCATGCGAACAAAGCAAAATGTATGGAGCCGTTATGGTTTTAACTAGAGCTGTAGTGATTTGTGACCATTGGCATTTATTGCAGTGATTTGTGTTGGACACTTTAACCTGTAAAAGCATGCGGATTTGTTGGTAAAAACAACTGGAAACTTTGGTATACGGTGTATGGAGTTCTAATGGCGCTCTGAATGCATAGCAGCTATTTTACACTTCATAAGCCATACTGGCCCTTTTCATTCGGTGGTGTTGTGGAAGAAGGATTATGCATGATTGATGTGGTAAAGAGGGGAACGTCGAAAAAAATGTCAGCGTAAATGTGTGTGTGCAGCACACATATGCATGCACATGCACTTGCACACGCACATTTATTGTTCATTGCACATTACATGCAAATATGCTGTCTACCTCGTTACTGAGAGTGTATTGAATATTATCTTAGGAGCAATATATGGGACAAGCATTTGCCTCTGGTAGTTTTCCCCCTATGTCTTGTCCTTCTGCATTGGTAACAATGAAGGCTGGTTTTGCTAGGCCCCTGTTTGTTAGAACGCCTGTTTTCTGCATCCTACTTATTCCTCAGTCCATAAATCTATTCGTGAAGGTGAATGATCTGATGCAATTGGTAGGTCTTGGTGTCTGCACACCCACATTCATTATTTATTGCACCTCATGCAAATATGCCATCTGTCTCGTCACTAAGAGTAGGTCGAAAGCATGCAGTGGTGCCACACTACTTTGCATATAGTATACTGCTGATCTGCCATCTCTGCACCGCATTATGAGGCAAAAACTCCCGTGTGTACAAGATTTCGATGCACGTTAAAGATCCCCAGATGGTCAAAATTAATCCAGAGCCCTTCACTATGGCACGCCTCATCGCCCTTGAAGCGTCGGCGCGTTAAACCCCACAATCAATCAATAATCCGGAGCCCTCCACCACGGCGTGCCTCATCGCCTGCGTTGCGTTGGGGCGTTAAACCCTACAATCAAATCAATGCACCGCACTATGCATTGTTGCCAGAACAAATTGATTGGGGCTGATGAAAACTGCGTCTTGCCCTTTTGCGCTGGTAACAATGAAGGTGGTTCTGGGTAGACCTTCTGGGCTCTCTACATCCTCCTTATTTCTCAGTCCAATGTAAGGTGGAGTGACCTGATGACCTAGGTAGGTAGGTTTTTCTTTTTTGTTGGTGTGTGTTTAAATGGGCAGGGGAAGGTGCGATGTGCAGGGCACTTATGTGAATGTTCTTTCATTAATCACCAGCCAATTGATAATCAGACTGCATCATTTTATGAGAAATTGTCTTGTTTAGGCTTAAAGGGGTTCTGAAGCACCCTCCGCCAACATTGTTGAGCATGTAGGGTGTCACATACTAGCGCATTTTTATAGTGATTGACTCCCACAAGAAGTCTGTAAATGTGATCAGTATTAATGGAATTATCGTGTATCATAAGACAGCATGTTTATACGTTCTTCTGTTTCTCTCTCCCGAGGCTTTGGTTGCACGGCACTGCTTAGAGCACTGGGCTTCTTTGATTTTCTACTTCTGGCTCCCCGTGGGCTGTGCACGCGGAGCCAGAGGCAAAAGCCAGCCGCTCATTTTTTTTTTCGGGTTACCTCGCGTCACTTTGGGAGGGGTAGGTTCGCAATGTTTAGATGAGATGTTTAGATGTTTAGATTGAGAGGCCTCCATTTGAAAGCATGGGGGAAACTATCATCGTACTTGAGCAGGATGCATGGGTATATTGAGAGGCTGCGCCAATGTTTTGCAGGGAAGAGTGTGACAAGGGAGTAAAAAATAAAGACCAGATGAACATTGTAGCGTGTAAGTGTGCTGCTTGCAGTGCTAATTAAATAAATGTGCCAATGTTAATAGAAGCTGTCAACAGTGAGCAGATTACACTCCTCGCCAAAAGTTCATGAAAAAGCTGTTGAATTGCTGGAACCTCTTCTTCATAACATGTAAACATGTCAATGGCGCATAATAGTGCAGCATGAGGGGGGTAATTCAAAGGCAAAGGAAAGGGTTTACAAACTTTGCAGCAAAACTCAACCTCGTGCTGTACGCAAAGAAGTTTTAAGTTGCCATTGAGTGCATAGCAAAAAAAGTAGTACACTCGTTAGGCTAAGTTCAAAACGTGCTTCAGAACCCCTTTAAAAGCTGAAACTGATTTTTCTTTTACAAATTCATATGGTTTTAACTTTTGCCTTCTCACAGATAGAATGATGTTAGTCTTATTGCAATCCTTGACTTGTGCACAGTCCACCAATACCATGTTGAGCTGCACCTGAGCGTAATGTTTTTGATGAAAGCTACCACTGTATTTTCTTTTGCTACATTCAAAATGTGTTTCTGAGAATGTTTGCAATCTGTGACATGTGCACCAATACCATTACCATGTTGTGCTGCATCTGAGCAGCAATGTTTTTTAGTGGTGTGCAAAGATTCAAAATTTTCTAATGTTGAAGAGAATACCTAACACAATATTCGATTTGGCTTCGAGTCGAATAGCGATACAATTGAACCCCTTTATAAAAGACAAGTGCCGGGGAGCAGTTTGTCTCTTACATTAGAGGTCTCTTATAAGCAGGGTACCATTGTTTTCACTTACTGATCAACCCCTAGTTCAGTGTAGGCACCCTACAAGTAAGCTAAGCTCAAAAGAATGCTACAGCATGTTGCAAAAGGTTAATAAAAAAGAATATTCTACTATATTGTAGGTGTCGAGTTCACAAGCCTGTCGAGTTCACAATAAGTGCCAGGGTGCACAGCTTCTTCCGCTGTGTGCTCTGGCTATTATTCCTCATGCTTGCAGGGCTCAACATCTATGATGCTTCTTGATAGGGAGCTTCGGGAGAGCTCCCGGTATTCTTGGCTCACACAGAAGCCCACATGAGAGTCGCGCTTATATGCTTGGTGCTTTAGCTTTAACTTAAACACTTCTGTACATTGCATTTCCATTGCTGGGGCTTCTTGTTGTTTCATAGCTGACTGAACCACTGTGTGTCTGCTGAAGTTATAATGAATAGTGACTGCATGCGTCTGTCGTCCCCTTTTTTTCCACAATGGATGCAACTGCAGTTAGTGACTGGTGGAACCACATCTAAAGTTAAAATGTCTGGTACAAATAAGATTGATGACCAAAATTCAAGGATAACTTGTCCTTTATAACCAACTATCTTCTACATCCAATGTCTCTTATATAAGGGGCAAATTATTGGGAAAGATAGGGCGGCCAACTATGTGGGTGAATACTGTCTCTTATACTCTACTGTCTGTTACATCCATGCCTCTTATAATGAGGTTCAACTGTTTTTAAAAGTTTTAAATATTTTTTAAGTATTTCGGAGTTCGAAAATGCAAATGGGCAGTTGTTTCAATAAACTCGGTCATGTGAAGTTGTGCCTAGTTGAAAACGAGAAATGCCCCACTGTAACACATGCGAAATATATTCTTAGCAACCAGTTAGAACTAGCTGGGCACTGGGTGGGTCGCACTTCAAGCGCTTATGATCAACCGCTGCAAACATGCACCGCTTTCTCCACCAGTGGCGACGGGCTTTCCTTCAATGCACTGTTGACGTGTGGCTAAGTGGCAAGAGGGAGGTGCATTTGGGAAGCGCCTCCTATTTCCTTGGCATTGGGCCAACTCCACCCTCCTACTTTTCTTTTGGATCCTGATAGCGTCGTGGCACTGAAGTTCACCAAGTCACTTCTTTCTAGGTTAGAAATCCCAGCTACGTGCTGACATAGTCTGGGGTTTTGTAATCAAATGTAATGTTCCTTTTGTTTTCTATATATGACATCTGGAAGACAATGATCTTGTCTAGCGTCATACTCCTAGCAGCCATGATAAAGCCTTCTCAACAAAAAGGCGTTGGCACTGTGCACAGGCGAAGGCAGCCAACCAATGCACATTTGTTATCGGGCACTTGCAGCAATTTTGGTCTCAACTCTTTGTATTACTAGGTATGAAGTTTTCTTCGTGGAACCGATATTTGGTTCTTGTGCATGCAGCACAAGTGTGTTTTTGAAATTAAATTTCATGTGTTGTTAGTGCAAGGGAAGGGGCACTCAAGTAAAGGGTTGGGAAGCTGAGATGATACCATTGTATAATGAGGGCATGTCAGAGAGGTGATCAGAGGTGATCAGAGAGGTGCCACGCATTTATTTTTTTGGAGGTGACATGAAAGCTCATGGAACTGCCATTTACATTTGCACTAATACACTGAAGCACTTGAGGTTGACGTCACCGCATGAATGAAAGTTGCTTCATATAAAATGTAATACTGTCACTCAGGAAAATTTTGCAAGCCTTTTTAAAATGAGTCATTTTTCTACAGGCTAGTTACTGAAGCAGAAATTGTAAATTTCAGTTTTCTTAAATTGAAAATTTGTTTTTTCTTGTAAATCTCTAAATATTTGCTTCAAATGGAAACTATTAATTTCAATTTGTTACTGTATAAACAAAATCATTATTTGCTTCGAGAGCACTACTGTGGAACTTTGTTATAAGAGGCATAGATGTGAGAGACATTCGGGTATAAGAGACAGTATTCACACCCACATGGGTTGGAGTCCCGGCCGCGGCGGCCGCTTTTCTGATGGAGGCGAAAAGCAAAAACGCCCGTGTGTACGAGATTTCGGCGCACGATAAAGATCCCCAGGTGGTCAAAATTAATTCGGAGCCCTCCACTACGGCGCGCCTCATCGCCTGCGTTGCGTCGCCGCGTTAAACCCCACAATCAATCAAATCAATTCACACCCACCTGGTTGGCCACCCTGTCTTTCCCAATGAATTGACCTCTTTTATTAGAGACATTGGATGTAGAAAGTAGTTGGTTATAAAGGACAAATTATCCTTGAAGTTTGGTTAACAAGCTCGCTTGTAACAGACATTTTAACTTTTGATGCGGTGCCACCAGTCACTAACTGCAGTTGCGTCCATTGTGGAATCAATGGGGATGACAGACGCCCGCAGTAGCTATTTAATATAACTTCAGGAAACACACATTGGTTCAGTCAGCTATGAAACAATGACGAGAAGCCCTGCCAATGGAAATGCAATGTACAGAAGTGGTTAAAGCTTAACGCATGCGTACAAGCGTGACCACACATGCAGGCTTCTACGCAGGCCAAGAATGCTGGGAGTGCGCAGTGGGCTCTCCCAATTGTGTAGCTCTAAATCAAGAAGCATCACAGTTAAGCCCGGCAAGCGTAATGAATGGCCAGAGCACACAGTGTAAGAAGCTTTGCACGCTAGCTATTCATCAGGCTTGTGAGCTCGACATATACGATTCATCTTCCACATATAATGAAAAGAGAACTTGTAGAAGCTGTTGTAGAAAAGTGTAAATACAGTCATGAAGAAAGCAAATATTAAGAACTATTTTATAAATTCTGGGGGCAGAACATAAATTGGAATAAACCTTTTGCACAATGCTATAGCGTTCTTGATTGATTGATTGTAGGGTTTAAAACGCACTGACGCAATGCAGGCGATGAGGCGCACCAAGTGGAAGGCTCCGGATTAAGTTTGACCACCTGGGGATCTTTAACGTGCGCCGAAATCTCAAACACACGGGCGTTTTTGCTTTTCGCCTCCATCAGAAAAGCGGCCGCCGCGGCTGTAGCGTTATTTTGAGCTTGTTTTACTTGTATGGTGCCCGCATTGAACTAAGTGTTGATCAGTTAGTAAAAACATGGTACCCTGCTTATAAGAGACCTCCGATATAAGCGACAGACACTGCTCCCCGTGTGGGGTCCTTGTGGCCCTACGCCTCGTCCGTACACGTTTTGGTGAGCTGGGAGCCGCCATTTTGGGCAGCCGGCGCATCACATGGGTTGCGACCTTTTCGTGACCCCATGCGACACGCCAAACCGACTTGCCGTGAACGCATGCGCGAGGGCGTGGGGGAAGGAGGACCATCTTGTCGCCTTCCTTCGCGCCACCCTCTCCCCGACCAGGGTAAGACATCCTCTTCCCCGGAGTTGACCTGTGGGATGCGCGAGCGCTCCTCCGGGAGTCTGCTGGGTGATTTGGTTGGAATCGGTTAGCTTGGTAATGCCTACTCCGAATGCCCCGATAAAGGTGAACCCAGTTCGCTCCATGGAACTATGCTAAGAGATTCCGTCCTGACCGGTCGCAAGGGATGCCTCCCCGCTCCCGCAACTGCGATGACAGATATCAAGGTCCGAGTCCCCGTGGCTTGAGCAAGCGAATGGAGCCACTGTCTCCCCGCGAGCGATAGTCGAGCTGTCTGGTATATGCCCTGTATTTACCAGGCAATAAAGCCTCACTTTGGATTGCCGGAGTCTGTCTACCACATGTGAGTACCCGAACCCGTGCGTGAGTCTTCGGATTCCGCTGGGGCTAGTGTACGGCACGCAGCTCTTTCTGTAGCTAAGCTAGCCGGGGACCTCTGCTATCCCGTACGTTAGCCCACACCCGGCACGTGTCTGTTATAACGGGGTTCAAATGTATTGGCACACCCCTAATGATTTTACAACAGCTGTCGCAAAACTAAATATAAAAATTAAATAAATATTAAACTGCCTGTTTTATGGGAAAGCAGAATTCATATCTACAGTCAGAACAAGGAACTACACATTTAGTCAAAATTTTTTCATTGCTATAGTGATAAAATTTCAAACTAAAAACCCTCTTCTTCCTCGGTTACGGTACATTGTGTCTGTCTCGCAAGCTCTCTGTACCGTGAGGCGAGACTGCACTTCTTAGAAGAAACATTACATGCAGTTGGCATGCACGTGCATTTTTCAGTGTTCTAGATGTTATTTGTAATCAAAAGCCTCCTATTTTCAGGATCTCTTCATTGAAGTCCAAGCCTTCTGTATAGAGTTCAGCCGAATCAGAGAAGCAGCTGCTTTGTTTCGTCTTCTGAAACAACTGGATACTGCTGACCAAGGGCTGTCATCGCCGCCTCATTCGGCGGCAAAGTAGGAATAAGAACTTTTATTGATGCAAAAGCTGCTCTGGTGTTAGATGCCCCTGTGCCATTTGTGTTGTGTTATTGTCAATGGGGCTACTATGCTTGCTTACTGCATTGCTTTATGGTGCAACGCAGTTGCTGCACTTCTACACGTGTGCCTCCCCTTGACTGGCTGAGGGAAAAGTCACCAGGGCTTGTGGCCGTGTGGGGAATGACCCACATCATAGTTACTTGGTGTGTTGCGAAGCTCCCCATATACCTCGTCCATCAAAGTGTAACTCTTATTGGTCCACTTCTTTTGATCTTCCGGATTGTGCGCCATCTGCATATGAGAATGGAAACGTTTTTTTTTTTTTTTTCCACGCATTACTGGGAGGCGGTAGTGGCCAAAGTTGGGTTGCTTACTAGCTGGCTAAAGAAAATTGCCAGCTGGCTCAGTGTACAGTAAAACCTCATTATCCTCATTATACCGTGCCCGACAGGGACGCGAAGAAACTACGCACTAACCAGCACTATGGTTTATTCAAATGCATGAAGCTGAGTCGGGGATTCGGCTTGTAAAAAGAAACTACGGCTTATGCGGGTATGGTTCAACGCGATTTCACTGTACTCTGAAATTGTTAGACAGCCTAGAACTCCTTGGTATCTAGTTCAGTTGCTGCCGTGAACTTTAATTGGAAAGTCTAAGTTGCGAGGAAAGTCCATGGTCCAATTAAATCAAGGAAAGGTACTGTTTAATTTTCATTACGAACAGCTGGCCATCAGGCTGCCAAATCTTGTTTTTGGCAACAGTGTTCTAGGAGTTTTTATGTAATGGTTGCAAATGGCAAAGCTAAGTGGGAGTGTTCATACTAGACGGCACTACGGTACACATGATTCAACCAAGGGATGCCCTAGTGGGGATGGTTTTCGGAGCGGAGTTTCGCAACAGTATATCGAAGAGCTCTGACCTGCATCACAGTGTAACAAATGAATGAAATGCTAGAAACGTCAAGTGCACACTATTGGTCACTGGACTGCAGCAGTGTGGATAAAGCTAAGATGGCAGGCTGTGTGCATTAGTTCCTAAATGGGCGAGATGAGCACTTATTATTATGGCAGGGCATCGCCTCCTGTATTTTTTTTTTTTTTATGCCAAATGCATGAGACCCGTGCTGCCAACCAAGCCCTTTTCTGCCACTGCTGCACTCCCCCAGTTGCTGGCCTTCCCAGTGCTTTAACAGCTAGGCTGGTGTGCGTGGTGGAAAGCAGCATCGTACGCATAACATACATTCACTTCCCATAGGGAGATTCCGCAGAGGCGCTTATTGAGCCTCATTTGCCTTGCCAACCATGCACCAGCCGCCTACAATGTAATGTTTCAGTCCAGCTGGCCCTGTTGAGCCCGGGTGAGCTTGCAGTACCATCAAACAGCTTGTCAGAGGACCAATGAACCAAGTGCTCCTGTTGTGATGCAGACGTGTCTGGCATTGAAAAAATACAGAATGCTTAGGGTAGTGACTTCGCGTTCAGGATTTGTTACATGCCACGGCTGCTGACGGAGTGCTTCAGGGATGTTTGCTGTGGCTTCCATGTGCATTCCTCAGTGCTAACCAGCGGGTCATTTACTGTTGTTCCCAAATCCAACAGTATCAGAGTGCAACGGCTTTCTTTGTCCTTTCAAGCGGTAGCATTCTGGCAGTGTGAACGTAAGTTCACCTTTCAAAAGGTAGCATTGGGGCTTGTTTCTTATACAGTGGTCTAGCATCGTAATAAAAAATTTCTGCTTGCGTGGAAGAAGTTCTCTCAATGCCAGTGCCATTCATAGTAACTAGACTACTTGGGTATAACATTGTGTTGTAGAGAAGTTATTTTTGCAATATTTGTTGTGTTGTGGAGAAGTTATTTTTGCAATACTTAGATACATAAAAGAAAGCTTCCTCCATGTTGCCTATTTTAATGGCGGCGTTTATTAACAATCATGAACCATTCACAGCTGTGCTTATTCTCGTTTTTTGTTCTCAGCACTGGATCCTAATATGGGCAAGTGGGGGAAATGCCGTTTGAGAAAGTGTGCGGTTTTCATTGTGTAGGCAAGCAGATGCAGTCTGGCATTTGGTTTTTACCTGTTTGCCCTACTTTTATAAAATACCCTTAGTAATGCTGGCACGCTGGGTGTAACATACGGAGCACATAAGCAGTTTTTTTTGTTGTTATTGTTCAGAAAGAAAAGTGCTGTGACAATTCCAATGCATTACCTGTTCGCCCTACCTCTATAAAATACCCTAAGTAAAGCTGGCACGTTGAGTGTTACATACAGAGCGCATACGTAGTTTTTTGTTGTTGTTGTTCGAAAAGAAAAGTGCTGTGACAATCCTAATGCAGATGTGCCAAAAACTGTGTGTAAAGCTGCCTTTGATGGCACCTTCGATAAGAGTTTGTGTAATGCACGAGGTGCCTCCAGGCTGCCTTGCCGCCAATACCATTGGTACGCCTGACCAATTTGGGGCTCCATTTGGGGCTAGTCTAGAAACTAACAAAACACTGGCACAGAAGGAACGAGCTCATTTCAACATTTTTTATGTAGTGGTGCACCACCAGTTTATACCTCTTTGCAGCACCATGGATTAGCGCACCTCATTCTTCCTGACCACATTATACCCCTGTCACGTGGCAAATCTAATGACATTTAGAGTGAAAGACATTCACTGTAAATGCCATTAGTTTGGTGCTGCACGATAATACTGAATGACATTCGACACGAGTGACATTTAGTGAGCAAATGGCTTTGGTAAACACATTCACGTTAGCTTCTGTCCTCAATAAGTAGCCTCGACAGCAGTGGCCCGTCACTAAGCAAGGAAGTTTAATAGTAAACCAAACGTTAGTGTCAAAACACTATCAACAAATCACAATTTTTTTATTAAAGGTTGTTTAACGTAAAAAAAAAGACAAGCGCCTTCACAAAGCTCCTCCATGTTGCTACCATAGAGTTTCTTAGTAAGTATACTAGAGAGGAAACTGCGCCTGGTAATCCATGTCGTCGGGGGGGTTTATGGGAAGAGCCCCCACTTTTGGCTTGGGCTTGGCATGACTGTTGATTCTTAAGTGGTTTTTGGGATTTGCTTTCTTCACTATGCATTAACATGTCTACGAGCTACAAGGAAGCCGAAATCCTCCCTGTTCTGTGGTGTTCGGTGAAACAGCAGGCAGTGCGTGATCATACCTGACGTTGGTCATGTCGCAGTCGAAGGACGTATGACTGAGCGGGTAATATGCCGCTGCAGAATTTGTAGCTGACGAAAAAAAGAAACAAAACGTACTTTGACGAAGACAGGATACGACAGATGCGGGTGTTTAACGCAGGAATTTGGGCTAGTTGGTGATACGACTTCTACATGGTAAAAAGCGCACTAGACGGGGACACAAGAAAAAGACAGTGACATGGGACGAGCGCGCTTTTTACCATGTCGGAGATGCGGGTGCCTGTATCCGTCCTATCTTGTCAACGTCCACGACTGTTTAACGCCACGTTTTATTTTTTATTGTTAAACTGTAGCTGACGGTCGGTGCACCGGTTCACCACGAAGGCGACGTTTTCATAGGCATGCTCAAAAAACTTTCCAAACTTTTCAAACAACATATTATTTGAAATAATGGTAAAACTAAGAGTCTCTAATGAGTTTCCCCCCCAAGTATCAACAATGTTCATAACTACCACCTTGGCCTGCAGAATAGCAGGCACAACCGTTCCGGCAAAAATACCCTTTACTTCCTTTTTCCTTAGTTTTAAAACAGCCTGTTTTATTTTCCACTTACATAATTGAACACTATTCTTCGCGTTTTTGTGCCACTTTGTTTATATTTGCGGTCACTAAAACTTCTCGATCCAAGCCAATAATAAAACTAAGGCGAGCGCATGATGCAATGGTGGCCCATGACGACACAGACGGCCTTGGTGGGAGCCGCATAGACGCTAGCGCCATATTCCTCTCTAGTGTATATTGTAAGAAACTCTATGGTTGCTACAGTCAAACCCGGCTATAACGAACCCCGGATAGAGCGAATTATGCTATACATCCAACAAAAATAATTCAGTTACGGAAATACATGGGAAACATATTCCTTATAACGAAGTTCACATCCGATATATCGAACTCTGCGCGCCTAGAATGGCCGCCGAAATGCATGGTCTCGGAGCGGCGATTGAGATGTGGATTGGCCGCGACCACGGAGCAAGAGTTGCGACTTAGACAGTGCGCCTCGCACGGAGCGACATGACGCCCGACATTTTCCGTAACTGTTTCCGACACGTGGGACTCGCGACGGAACCCGCGCAGTCAGCAAGTCCGGACCAAGACAGCAGCATCGGTGAACTGTGGGAAGAGCTCCCCCACATTCCCGATGATGTCGCGAGTGAAAGCCGTCCGACGCTTATAATGAAGCGCTTTCGGCAGTCAATGTGCTCCGCCAATGCTTCTTAGATTTTGGAGGACGAGGACTCGAACTGGTGCAAATAATGTTTCGTGTAGAGAATGCTATGCTAGTTGAAACCGCCAAAACGAAAGTGAAAACAAAAATCACCGCTTTTTTCTTTGCAAAGTAGGCAGTTCAGGCGGAAAGTAGCTTTAATACTTGCAATAAATGAATTATTTTGGGTATGGTAACGGCTACTTTACTGTGTTCGTTTTTGCATGCGGGGATGGTGGAGTTGAGGAGGGGGAGGGGGCTCCCGCGGATTGCGAACTTGTAACGATAAGTTCAATATGGGCGGGTTCGGCTATATCGAACTATTGGATATATCGAACTAATCGCGGTGCATATTGCAATTCGCTATAAACGGGTTTGACTGTACTACCCAAATATGGATTTGTGGCTTACTTGTCTTGACTTGTGGTGTCCACCTATGTCACCGAAAACAGTAGTACAGTAGACTCTGGTTAGACGAACTCTGTTGAGACGAACGACACTTTTTCCTCACTTCTAACGTCCACAATGCGAAAAACCTCTGCCTAAGACGAATTTCTGATAATATGAACAAATTTTCGTGGTCCCTTAAAGTTCGTCTTAACGAGAGTGTACTGTATACTGTTTTCCTTAATAAAAGAAAGTTCATTTGTTTTGTTTTCAAAGTACTAAAGGGTATAAAAACATTGTGAATGTGTTTACATCATTCTCTTTAAATTTTATTGCTGCTATCAATACCAAATTACACTCGTTCGTGTGGACATGCACGGCCATACCAAATGTCATATTAGCAGCCATTGTCGTACACTTCGAATGACCTTAGATTTGCCATGTTTCAGGGGTACTAGCTCTCACTAGAAATTCTCTAGAAAAAATTTTGCACAATTTTTCTCTGCTACACAAGCGTTGTGCATAAGCTAAAAAGCAATTTATGCTTTAAGAAATTGTAGCTAAAGCTAAAACTCCGGAATGATGATGGAGTGATAATATGGCATTGTGGCTTGAGACCCTTTTACGAATGCACTGAAAGAGAAGGTAGATATGGTGCAAAAAAAAGGGGGGGGGGGTGCTGCAAGATTTGTAACGCGAAACTGTGATTTTACAATGGGAGTTCAAAAATTAGGCATACCTTGGGTTGAAAGCTTTTTTCACACCAGAAAGTACTAAGATTTTCATCACGTATTCATCATCAAACAGGAGTAGACAAAAAACGCATTACTCAAAATACATTATGTCTGTGTGGCAAGGGCACGACTATAAAATATAATGCTATTGTTGTGTAAATGCATTAATAGTGGTTTTTCCTTACTCCATTAACAACTCAAACAAGCTAAAGGTTGGAGTTTTCTCGTACTCTAATGTTCTTATTGCCATTGAAACTGCTTTTTGAGTTGAAGCACTAAATCACCCCCCCCCCATTTTTAAGCTAGGTTCTGACCAAAATTGTGTGCATCTGTTGAGTAAGGTATGAAAGAATTGCATGCACTTGCTCCAGAGCTACTGTAAGATGCTCTGTCTAAAGGCATCTTGGAAAAAAAATCATGCTGGAATTGGCTATGAGACGACCCGATCATTACACTGAGTTTTATTTACTTGTCATAATTAGTTCACGGTGAAGTTGTAAAAGTGGCAACGCTCACGTCGGCTGTCAATACATGGCCATCTACGGAGAGAGTATGCTTACAGAAAACAATTCTTCTTTTACCAAAACTAGCAGATAATACGAGAATTAATAGAAATAACTCTAAGGAGATTTTGTGTATGTAAAAAAACAACTCTCGTTTTATCAAAACTAGCAGATAACATGGGAATTAATCAAAATAATTCTGAGGAGATATTGTGTATGGGCGTTTATTCGATCAATATGAAAGTTGCCATACGTAACTTAATGTAGCTATCCATCAATACAGCTTTGCTGATCTTCCATCTTCACAGTAGGGGAAGGGCTCTAAATTTTTTGGTGTGTCTTTTTCCCGATGTATTTTGTTGGGTTGTTGATGCTTTCTTTTTTGTTTGTTTGTTTTTTGTAATATTGCTGTTTCGGTGGTGTTCCTGATGGATATTGTAATTTGGTAGGTTGTTAGAACTCTGTTCTTTTGTTTACTGTTACAGTTGAACCTCGATAAATTAAACAAAAAGAAATCTTTACTTTATTCTGTTGCCCTAAAATTTTGTTACATTGACGTTCATCTCCAAGCTTGCAAAGAAACTTATAAAACATGCTGCGGGTGCGGTGCATGCACAGTAAAACATTTTTTTTTTCCAATCAAAGCAGTTGGCCATTTTTTTTCACACTTTTTTGGTCATCAGGAAAGGCACATCATTTTTCGGCCCACGGGGACTGAGTGGCCTCTTAGTGTTCTGTGCTCGCGAAACGCCTTAGTGCGTCAATTGCGTCAACACTTTGCAATTGGTTGGGGTGCCACACCTGTCTAGAATATTGTCGTCTCCTTCGCTGTCATACTGAGCAGTCCAGATCATGTAGTCTATGATCGATTTCGCTGTCACCTCCTCCGTCACAAGGGCACTGGAATACCCGCCGCGGTAGCTCAGTGGCTAAGGCGTACTGCTGAGCCCAGGGACGCGGGTTTGCTTCCCACCGCGGCGGGCGCTTTTCTGATGGAGGTGAAAAGCGAAAACACCCCTATGTTCAAGATTTTGGCACGTGTTAAAGATCCCCAGGTGGTCAAAATTAATCCGGAGCCCTCCACTACGGCACGCCTCATCGCTTGCGTTGCGTCGGTGCGGTAAACCCCATAATCAATCAATCAATCAATCAATCAAGGGCACAGGAATCTCCAAAAAGGTAATCGTCTAGCTCGACTTTCTCCCTAACGGTACCTAGCTCCGAAGGCTCTGCCAAGTCTCTTGAAACACCTCTTCCATCGTAGGCAAATATAAACCCTCCTGAGGACAAACTGCTCTTTGGCTGCTTTGAAGAAGTTTGTTTTCCAAAAGCAGTTTTCAAGCCTTCCTTGAAGTTTCATTCCAGGATGTGAATAACATTTCAAGGGTGTGAAACAAGTCTACTTTAATAGGGTATTCTCAATATGTAATGAGGGACTTGCTGTATTTCTACTTTCCTTAGGACTAATTGTCCTCATTCCCTATACCTGACTTTGTTTTAGGTGCGGAGTACCTTAGGACCACACAATGCCCGTTCGCATCCGTGCGCATAGCATTTACAATCGCAAAAAAGCACACAGGCACCGACAGGATTCGAGCCTGTGTCTGGTAGACCAGAAGCGTTAGTGTCATTCGTCTTACCCATTGGGCCGCGACCGTGAATTAGTACCAGAGAGTCAGATGGCTTACTCCGTCGCCTGTAACGGTGCGGAGTACCTTAGGTTCTCCCAATGTCCGTCCGCGTCCATCCGTGCGCACACCACCATCAAGCGAAAATCAAGCAAAATTCGATTTGAGCCGTGAGTTGCAGTTTCATTAGGGAATCGTCAAGGTGCAACTCATGGCTCAAATCGAACGACGGTCGGGGCGCAACTTGGGTGTCATTTCGAGTCCCCGTACTCTGCACCCTCGCCATCATTCATGGAGTGGAGATGCTGCCATTTTTTTCTGTTGTAATTTCCTTTGTAGCTTTTATTGACTCTCTGTCCTCTTCGACATGTAAAGTTGTTTTTTTGTTTTGTCATGTATAAATGCGCGTTCGTACTAATTCCCACCGGAACTTGTGTTGCCATTGCTTCCTCCTGGTCGTGACATCTCCCTTAACCTGATAATTTCACACAGCTGTGGCAAAAGCTTGTCGATGTGCCACAAGAGATATGCGCAGTTCATGCTTTGGTCGAGCTGCTGAATAAGCAATGTGCAAATCAGTGGCAGAAACTTCACTTCAACGTAAGAGTGTTCCGAATCTTCAATTTGGTGTGCAAAGCAATTGTCCAAGATGGCACACACTTTGCGTCCAGCTGTCTTCATGTTTGCATCAAAGGTTCGTAGCCAGCCACGAAAAATATTGCGTGTCTTCATGCTTTCAGTTCCAAGCATACTCCATTTCCAGCTGGAATGAATTCCCGAATACCACAACTTTTTTCTGCGCCCATTCACTAGCGGCACATGCCTGCTGCCACGATTCATAATGGTGCAGAGCAAGACTGGGATGCACAGCTTTCTGTGTTTTCTATCGTGACACCGTTCACCTTTTAATGCCAGTGTACGATTCAGCAGGGTCTGTTGGAGCAACAGCGTCTCGTCGGCGTTGTTACACGTTTGCTGAATCATAGTGGGCCAGGATCTTTTGTATCTCTGTGTCTACCCAAGCAACCTGTCGTGTTGGGCCAGTCGATGTGATTCACCTCTTCAGATTGTGCCAGCGATGGCATGAAGGGCTTCAAAGTAGTGCAGCCACCCGCCGCTGGCTTGGGAATCATCCTGGACGAACAGGCAGGCGAAATGCTTCACCTCTTGTTGCAGTAATGCAGCACAGATGGGGACATTCTGTTCCATAACTGGCATGAACCATGCAAAAGCTGCTTCATCCACGTCGAACGGGGGCTCTGGGGTATGCCGAATTAGGTGGCGACATCCTCCTCCTTTTCACCATTTTTCATGTCCTTGAGCACATTAGCTTTTTCTCCGTTTGCCACTCGTGCTGTGCCACTCGCACAAAAACACTGTGTGAGGCAAATTGACAAGTACACTTCAGCAGCACAGTTAAAGCTGCGCAACTGCATGCATCGACGCCCGTGCCTTCTAATGGTCTAGCTTGACGCAGTGTTAGCCAGTGGTGCTTGTGCTTCCACAGGCGCGGCAGATGCACCACGCCTGTTTTTAGAGGTGTGCGCGTGTTCGCGCATGCTTATCAACACCTAGATTTTGCAGTATACTTTTACTTGCATTCTTTTGGTGTGCCTTGAGCCAGCAACAAACTTTCATTATGTTGGAAGTGTGCCAGGACTCTCTTTATTGTACAGAGGCTGAAAATACATTGTGTTTTATAGGTGTGAAGTTATGGAAACTGAGCTGCTTTGTTGATTTCGTTACACTGAAGTTTGTTATGTCGAGGTTTGGCTGTATGCACGATTATTGTTTGGTTGCAACTTGCTGCTTTTACTGTTTGCGTTTTTTTTTTTTGTCTATCAACACTTGCTACAATGCCAAATGAGCACTGCAGGTATTTGTAATAAATAAATAAAAATAAATGATAGAATGATGACATTAGTTTTATTGAATTGTGCACAGCTTGCCAATACCATATTTATCGGCATCTGAGCAGCAATGATTTCATTATTTCAAAAGCTGTCACAAAATTAACTCTACAAACTTGAACAAACACTGAATACCCGTTTTCCGTGAAAAGTTTGTATCTACAGTTCAAATGAACTACACGTGTATTCTTCTTTAATGTGTTACCTCAGTATTTGTCTACATTCCTGGTGTGTCCTCTCCTTTCAACTTCCGGTGCCAACTTGTGCAGGTTAAGGGTTCAAATGTTCTTAGGGCTGAGAGCTATGTTATCCCAGAGGCTTTTTTAGAACCGGACCTTTTAGAAGAAGCACCGGGTGTGTTGCACGTCCGTAAGTTGTGCTGTTTTGTACGTTATTTGTAATCGAAGCCTCCTGTTTTCAGGATATCTTTGTTGAAGTCAAAGCCTTCTGTATAGAATTCAGCCGAATCAGGGAAGCGGCTGCTTTGTTTTGTCTTCTGAAACAAGATGCCACTGAGCGAGGACCATCATCATTGCCATGGCCGCAAAATATGAATGTGAAAAAATGAATTTGCTTTGTACAAAGTAATTGGCTGCCATGTTGGGCGTGAAATAACAGTGTAAATAAATAAATCAGCTTTTTTTCTTATTGTACAAACTAGTTTGCTGCCAGGTTCTGGTGCAAATTAACAATGTAAATAAATAAAACCTTGTTTTATTGTATAAAATAATGTGCAGCCACTTCTGTCAGCAAAGTAACAAAGTGAAGAAATAAATATGAACTTGTTTTATTGCACAAACTCAGTCATTGCACTTGTGGTATTCTGTGTTGCATCACTATGCCTACTGCGCTTGTGCGCTGCATTTGTTTTCATTGCAATGCAGCTGCTGCTGTCTTGTGTGTGCACGTCTCCTGCAACTGGCTGAGGAAAAAAAAGTTCACTGTGGAACGACGTGCATCGCAGTGTAAAGTCCAAAGGAAATATTGGCAACATCACTCGCACAGCACTGGTGGCTGGAATAGAAAACTCGTGGATAGAGCTGTGGTGGCAGACGGTGCATGTTAGCCCGTAAGTGGGCACGATAGGCACTTGTGCTTGGCATAGTGCCTTCATATTTGGGCTGTGTTTCCAGTGGCTCTTTGCTGTGGCTTCCACCTGCATTCCTCAATTCTAACCAGTGGTTCATTTACTGTTGCCTCGAAATTCAATAGGACCTCAGTGCAACAACTTTCCTTGGCCTTTCAAAAGGTAGCATGGGGCTTCTCTTTGTAGAGTGGCCCAGCATCGTACAACAAAATTTCTTGCATTTGGTGTGACTTGGTAGGGTCAAAAAGAAACATTGTTCTTGCAGCACTTGGATACAGCAGAGAAAGCTTGCTTCACAAAGATTGTAATCCAGGTTGCTAATTTTAAAGTGGCGCTTATTGCCAGTCATCAAAAGTGCATGACTGCTTATTCTCAGATTTTGTTCCTAGCACTTGATGCTAGTACAGGTAAGTTGGGAGTAAGGGGGGGGGGGGAAGGGGGGGAGATGTTAAGAAGGGATGAAATTATATAGTAGACGTGCAGATGCAGTCTGGCACTTAGTTTACCTGTTTGCCTCACCTTTATAAAATCTCATAGAACTGGCACACTGAGTGCGAGATGCAGAGCACATATGCAAAGAACTTCCGTGGGCAAAAAGAAAAATGCTATGAGCATTTCAATGCAGCTGAGCTGAAATGTGTGTAAAGGTTACGTTTGATGGCGCCTTGGACAAGAGTAAGTGTAATGCACAAGACGCTTCCAGGCTCCTTGCTGCTGATACCACCGGTACAGTGACCGGTTTAAACGGGTCCCCATTTGGGGCTGGTCTGTAGATGCTAACAAAACACTGGCATTTAAAGGAACAAGAGTGCTGTTGCTATGAGCCCGCGTGTCTACCTTCCTCGTCCTCGTCCTTGTCTGTGACAGTGTTATTAAACCTTTTGGAAGGAACAAGTTCATGTCAACTTTTTCTATGCACTGTTGCTTGCAGCACACTGTATAGTACCTCTGTGCAGTACTGTGACTTACTTTCCCCGACCGAGTTCGCTCACTTAAAATTTGTGTAACAGAAAAAAATTTGCACAAAATCTTTATTTTCTGCTATACAAAAATTTTAAACGAAGTCTAGGTGAAGTTATGAACATTTCCCTGGAAACATTAGTGAGAAAACAGTTTACGCCTTAAGAAGTCATAGCTAAAGCTGAAATTTCAGCTATAATGTCTTTTCAGCGTAATACTAACACCTCTACATCTGCAATACATATTACAAAAAAAAAGTGTCAAATCCCCCACACTGGTGGCGATCGACATAAAGTGAAGCTTTACACTTGTACTTGTACACTGACATCATCTGCATGTTTTTAAAAGGTGGGTGTAGATTTCCTCGTTACCATGTGGCTCACCACGACCGTGACGTTGACATTGATGACGATTTGCACAGCAAAGACGCTTCTGGTCAGCCCACTGTTTAGATACCACCAGCTCCAAGGGCAGAGAATGAACTGGGGCTATCCTGCCGCCAGTCGCTTCCTAGCCCCGCAGGCACGATATGCGGAGGCCAGCGTTGTCTGGTGTAACTTCCCTGGGGGCTTCCCTGTCCAGTGGGCATGGTATGCAGAGGCCAGTGTGAGCTGGTGTGAGATAAAACCCACAGCGTGCCCTGCCAGGAAGCAACAGCAGCAGCAGCCCCTTGGAAAGCAGGAGGAGAGCCAAATAAATCTTTGCTTTAGCACAGTGTCTAGAGTGCTGTCCAATGGCATTCTTATTTTTAAGGCTGGACTGGTGCGGATGGCAAGCACAAGTCTGGCACAATGTTGTAGTGGTCACGTATCAGCTTCATGGTCCAAAAGGCTGAGGTTCGAATCCGGAAATTAGGGAGTTCTTATTTTTGTGACCAGCAAACGGTGGTGGAGAGAGTGAAGAAAGCCGGTAGACTCCAAGGAATCCTAGACTGAGGACTCCTCTCACTGGGCGGGTGCCCCTGACACCAACATCTTGCTGTTTAGTAAAAGTGTATTCATCCTCCTCTTTTTAGTTATGTTGTTTTGGTAATTATTGTCTTAATTTAGGTTAGTAATTAGTTTTTAAGCATTTTAAGTGGTTGGTTTGTTTGATAGCATTACAATGGTTGGGTTATGTTAGATTAGGTAACTCCACTTTATGTAACGTTGGGTTGCATTAGGTTAGGTTATTTAAAAAATTCCCCGCATTTCCCCGAGGGGAAGAATGTGAAAGTGCGAATGCACGAGTTGAATTTGCGCGGTTCGGTAATGTTCGCGAAAGAGAGATCACACACACACACACAACTACAAAGAAAGAAAGATGCATTTATTCACAGACACCTATTTGTGTTGTTGTACTTGATTGCTAGAGCGGATCTCAGCTTTGAAATTTCGTGTCAGTACTCCTTTAAGCGGGTGCATTAGCCCTTCTCACGCCCGATTCCTGGCCAATCCCCCACGTGGGTATGTGCCATGTCAGCGGCCAGGCAGCGCGTGCCCATCTCCCCCCGTTGCCAAGGAAGACGAGGAGATTCCTGGCCAATCCCCCACGTGGGTATGTGATGCGGACATCGCCGGTGGACGCAGGTTCAGGGTCGCTTAAGAAGTGCATTGCACTTAAAAGAACTAGTGCTTTGAGTTCAGCCAATATAAAAACAGTGGCGCCAAAAGTGGCGATGGGCAACATAACTCGTTTGGACATCAATTCAGTGGAGTGCTTATAGTGAAGTCAAACGACACTCGACACAGCCTCGCTTCAATCTGTTTTTTTTCCCCTCCCTCCCACTGGGCCATGCCGACACCTTGTGTTCGAGGCGGCGGTGGCCATGCACTGCTGGAGCCTCACATCACTTTTGGTGCAGTGTTTGAGTAGTAGTAGTTCTGCTCACATTCCGGGTGTTCTTGGGCAGCTGTTGGACCCAGAGCTGTGCATGCTTGCTGTATTTTGCTGTTGAGGTCAGCCAGTGGTGTACGCAGGGTTTAATTCCGTGGGGACCTTTCCCCTCCAAGAAGAGGGTAGTGTACGTAATGCAGAAAAAAAGTTAAAAAATAGCAGTATAAACAAGGAATAAGTTCAGAATTGAAAGACTATTGGATTGGATTGGACAAACTTTATTGGTGCCTGCAGCACGCGCACGCGCAGACTGAGCGTACGTTGTACTATTGGATTGGATTGGACAAACTTTATTGGTGCCTGCAGCACGCGCACGCGCAGACTGAGCGTACGTTGTACTCGGGGCAGGCGCCCGGCATGAATCCCCGTTTGCCGTTGCCGGTTTGCGGAGCCCCTGCCTGGCCAGTGCCTCGAGGGCCTGCTGGACAGCCCAAAGTTGTTGTTCTTGGTTTTCGCTCTTTGTTGCAGCTTCCAGTCGCAGCGGTATGCTTTTTGACCTTGCTTCGCTTGAACTCTTGGTACAGTCCCACAGCATGTGCATGAAGGTTGCCGTCTCCCGGCGGCAGGTCGCACACTTGTCACTCGGGTGTGTCTCGGAATTCATCCTTTAGTAACGCTGGACTGGGTAGGGCGCCCGTCTGCAGTTGTCGGAACAAAACTGCCTGGGCTCTGACCAGCCCTTTACGAAAAATCTTTGGGGTGCCCTGGGCACACATTAAACAGGTTCTTTTGTTCATTTTTTTCTTGTTCAAGAAATTGACAAATGGCTGGTGTTAAAGCCACGGCAGAAGCAATTCTCATTTGTCATTAATTAACGATGGGCAGAGTTGGTGGCCTCATTTTGGTATTACTCCCCACCAAAATTTTATGAAAAAAAAAAAAAAAAATGCTTGCACATTTACATAAACAAAATCTCACCAATGTAAAACATTTTTGCACACATGTTCGTGCTTGTTATTTTGTTGTATGTCTATGATGAGCGGTTACTGAGTCACCGGATTGCATATCAGTCATGGCAAAGCATTGGTCAGGGAAATGCAATTTCGTGCATTGAAATAAAATTAATGTGAAACAAATGTGATAAATTAGTAGAGTAAAAATTACTCGCGATGGTATATGCGGTCAGGGAAGCAACACTGCTAACTGGACACTTCGAGCAACCGATTCAAATCTGGGCGCGGTACTACATTCTGCTGGCCGCGACCTATCATGGCTGAAATGGAACTGCGGCTTTCTGTTTATGGCCACTTTGGCAGGAACTAGGTTGTTTGCACGGTGGTCACTTCATATAAAAGTTACATCCCTGCCGGGATTCGAACCCGGGACCTTTGGATTAGAAGTCCAACGCGCTATCCACTGCGCTACAGGGACCACGTCATGCACGTGCGCCGCATATTTACCTCCCAAGGTTTGTTATATTTATTAATGCTTTGTTTAGCGAAGTCAGTGATACGCGCCTGCGCGTGTTTGACGTCAGGCCCGCACAGTCTAGGCTTCCATCTTGCAGAATGTGTTCCCGCACACGAATACTACAGCACGCCTATGTTTGCTCTTGAGGTCTGCTAACGCATCTCTATGTGCATGAGTGATTTGCAGCTGCGTGTCGTCGGCGTCGGCTCTCCAGCGCCGCCTCTCACGGACGCGCGTGAATCGAGGCACCCTACGCGCCCTACGTGCCTACGTCGCACAGCTGCTCGTCGACGCGCAGCAGCGTTAACTCGCCGGTGCAGTAGTTCTTGGGGCTTTAATGTGGCGAATCAGCAGCCGTGCTTTCGTGAGATGCACTGAGGAAGCGCGTTTGTGCACACGCCAAAAAAGAAATGTAGCCGTGGGGATCGCGTAGCCGCGACTGCCGGAAGGAACGCCTCAACGTGCTTTCGTGTAGCAGCGCGACAAGGGAAGATTTGTCGCTCGTCTGGCGAAGCGCTGCCCGCGGCAACTCTTCTGAGTTGTGTCTGTTTCAAGACGAAGCGCAGTTCCGGTTGCTTGGCCTTTGACCATGGCACCACAGGGCAGGGATGGCACCAGCAGTGCACTACTGCACGGAAGCCAACGCACCGCCTTGCTTGTCTTGCGTCCACCCATGTGAGGCCTCACTGGAAGTGGACTTTGCAACGGACATGAAGTGGACAAAATTTCAGTGGCTAGCTTCGTGCGACGTGAAACGGATGGGGATGGCCACACGGTCTCCCCTCCCTTTTGGGGAGATCGAGTGGCTGTGCCTGTGTAGCTACTCCACAAATTCCTTCTTTATTTTGGGCACATCATGGGACATGTTGTTTCCACAGCTGGCCCGACCGGTTTTTTAGACAGCGGGCCGGTTGCCGGTCTGTACTTAAAACCGGCCGCCATTGGTTGGTTTTTCGGCCATCGTGCCGCGATTATTTCTTTTTTTGCGTTTTATAAGCGTCAATTCAGCAACTACCGTCCGCTAACGCTACGGCGGCGGGCAGCGGGGCCCGACTGGGAAGGTGAAAATTCGTTCCGGAGGGGGGACAAACGCTCCACTGCACAGGGGAGCTTTCGTAATAAAGGCAAAATGTTTGCAGAGAAAACTAATTTTTAATATTGCGGAAAAAAGAACTGCGCTCGCCAGTTTTGCATTTGCATCTGGTCCTAGAAAAGCGTTCTCGAGCTTCTCAATGCATCGCATCAATTGTTGGTCGCCACCGCTACATTCTACCTTGTTGCAAAGCAGGCACAGCAGCTTTGTTGTTTCTGTCGTTGTGGGCACTTATCGAGCTTCTGCGTTGTCCTCATGGTCAGCTGCATCGTCCACAGCTCTTTTAATGATGTAGGCATCGGACAGCATTCCAGTAATGGGGACATCGGCCTTGTACAGCGTAAATTTGCTGCTCACCACCGAGTTCAGCGCGTAGCGGGAGCTAAGAGTTAAAACGGAGACCTTATCAGCTGCCTGTAGCAAACTTTGCTTTGTGTCCTCTCTGTCAACATTTCGAGATATCCGTGGTTCCCCCAAAAAACGTTTCGAGATAAAGGGGGGCAAATACATTGTGCCTATATATAGGAGGTGAATGCACGGCAAAAAAAAAGTTTCGACTTAACCGGCATTTCGAGATATCCAAGTTCGAATTAACGAGGGATTACTGTACTTGAAATGGCAACGTCGCACGCGCTCTCACTGGCTCCTCTCTGGCGGGCTTGCGGCGCGGTAAACAGTGAAAGACGATCAGTGGCAAACCACGCTCACTGCTTCCACAGTGAAAAGCCTAAAGTGAAGATGTCTTTTTTTGTACAAAGCTTGAATAAACTGTTGGCCACATATGTGAAACTCTATGATTACAGTTGGCATGTGAACATCCCATCAAAGCAACTGCCTTCTCTTTTCTGGTTTTGCACTTCGCCTTGGCTTCGGCATCTGCTTTTTCCATCAGAAGCCATGCAATCTCTGCTGGGTCAATCCAGGAGTCAAAGGTGAAGGTTACCTGACTCGGTTCGCACTGCGGAATTACTGGGGGCACTTCAGTCTCCTCATGCGATTTGAATGTTAAAGAAACATGGATGGCAACATGGCAATGAGAATTGGTTAATCGGCCGCTGCCTTTGCCAGCAGCTGTCGTTTTTACGACCGTGGGTATGTTGTCGCCGCCTAATGGGAATTGGTGCATTGGGTGTTAGCATCTGAAGGCAGCAGTCATTGTAGCTTGCCAACCCCTTACAATGGGTATGTCATTAGTCCACAGACCATATAGTTATGTGCTCAGAAGTTACGAGCATGTACATGGTGTGTTCACGGAACTAGCATGACACACACGCGATGTAGGAGTATAGCATTGCTCGTGGGAGCTATCAAAGCATGCAAGCAGACTTGCATGTGCTTCAAACACCGTGCTATCGTCATTGGTCAATCCCCTTGAGTGGACATGTAACCAGTCTAAGACCATTCGGAGCTCCATACAGAGCACCTATGAATCTATATTATAGTAGCTCAATGGAACCTGCATGAAACACTTGCAATGTAGCGTTGAGCTTGGGCTGCGTTGACAGCCCTTCCAATCAAGTACAGCTGATCTTCGAGGCCGGAGCTGGCCAAGGCACTCTCCCAAAGCTCTGTAGAAAGGTGAAGGTTAAGGGGTGGTCTAGGGTAGAAGAAGGCGCAATGCTTTCGCATTCAAAGCATGTAAGCAGACTTAGGTGCACCCCAAAAGCCATGAATCATGTACCGTAGGTGCAGAGTAGTGGTTAGCACGCTTCTGTCACCGTGCATCCCTGGGTTTTGAGAACTGTTCCTGGCACAATTTTTTTCTTCTCGATTGAAAGCCAAAAAGGTTTGGGACCATACCCTGCTCACAATGCCGAGTTTTTCACTTCATGGACACAACGCTTTCACATTTGGAAGGGCTTCACACACCATGGTAGGAATGCCATCTTTCTCTAGTATGATCCCTGAAAAGCAACATGTACGGTGCATTCCATTTTGGGAAGGGCATGCATAATTAATATACCCAAAGAGCAGTGTACCTGTGCAGAGCGATGAAGAGAGAGAGAGAGAGAGAATAAGCATCAACTGCAAGCTCATTGGTGCAGGACGTGGAGAGCACCGGCCCTACAGGGGGGGCATCCTCTAGTCCTGAAACGGAGAAGGCAATATGATCGAAGAGATAGTAGAGAGTTATAGCAGAGCAGAGAACTGGTCCCGGTACAATACCCGGTACACCTGCAAATGAGCACAGTTTTCCCGCTTCTGCGCACGCGCAGTAGTGCCGGTCACCTACAGGGTACTGTACCGCAACCAGTTCTCTGCTCTGCTATAACTCTCTACTGTGTGAAGAGCTACAAGACAATCAATCAGCAGTTGTAACAACAGACTCCACGGACAGCTGTCGGTGACTGCAATGCGATGTCTGCAAGCCAGACAAGAAGTGGTTCATCCAGTTCATGTTGGAATAGTTCAACTGCCATGATCCACATCAACCAACCACTGTACGGAGGTCATGCACTTTCCCAAAACACCATGAACTTTTCACTCGCACAAGGGCAATGATACAGACTGTGGAAGTGTCCGAGCCATACAAACGAAAGATGGAATTGTGAAGTCCACTGTGTGTATATCTCCAAGCACGCTCAGAGGAGTAATAGTGAGAAGTTCACGACCACGCACTTTGCATGGGTTAGCTATGATAACACTACCTCTGTCACCATCGTTGGAGGTTACAATGTGGACATCTCAAAATCACACAAGAAGTGGTTCACTTTGTCTGTGCTAGAACAGTTTGGTTGGGAGTGTATCAAACTAAGTCACTCAACTACTCAACAACAATCGTGTACAAATTTAGCTTCAGTTGAGAATCTGTCCAAAATTGCAACTGGACCAATCAATCAATAAATACACATACCCTTGTATAACCTTGTGTGATGTGCTACAGCTTTACTGATCATCTACCCTCGCAGAGTAAAATGGATTTCTATTACTCATCATAGGCAGAATATTTCTTGATGCCCCCACCCCTCCCTATTTCATGGTTCAAAGGAGTTTTCACGTGTGATCCAGGGGTTGCAACATTAACAGGACTGGTAAATCAGCCTTACTATTATTGTGCAGAGCACAGTCGTCCATGGGGCTTAGCTGGAGCATCACATTTGACTTTAGCACGGAATGTCTCAAAAGTTCCTCACAAAAACTGTTCAAACGAATGTGCAGGACTTAAGAGCCCCCTTAAACTTGAAAGAAATGCAGCAGTTCTGACTAAATTACCTTACACCAAAGCAGTAGAAAACAAGTGGGCAAAGCATTGCTCCAGCTTAGCCTGTGGACGACTGTACACTATAACTTTGGCCTGCTTTCTGCATGTTTCGATTGCAGTTGCTCAAGGCAGGTGTCAGGAGATAGTGATAATTTGTCACACAGCCTGCTTTCAAATTATGGGGGCTTAATGAGCCAAAGCTACACCTGGGTGGTGAGGCACGCCGTAGTGGAGGGCTCCGGATTAATTTTGGCCACCTGGGGATCTTTAACGTGTGCCGAAATCTCGAACGCGGGCGTTTTCACTTTTCGCTTCCATCTGAAAAGCAACCGCCACGGCCGGAATCGCACCTGCATCCTTGGGCTCAGCAGCACAGCGCCTTAGCCACTGATCCACCATGGCATGCAGTGGTGAAAAGTGTGACGAGGAGCATGAAAGTTGCATAAACCATGCCACAATCCCATGCCGTTTCCAGTGCGGATAGGCCTTTTAAATGTGCTGCTAGAGGTTGTCCATAATACGAGACTCGCCTAAAAGAAGGCACCACAAGTGTTTTTAAGGTGGCAAGTTTCACATGTGGAGGAGCACACGAGGGCACACGATCAGGCTCAAGTGCACCAGAAAAAATTACCTTTGCCTCCCCCATTGAGCTGATGTGGCCGCAAACCCAAGATATGTATGCCAGTGCTGGGACCGCAGACTGTCCAATTTTTTTCATGTTATCCTTACACGCTTTAAATCTTTAAAGGGGCCATGAGGACAACATACAATTTTGTTTTATTCAACAGATTCGGCCAGCGCAAATGATGCTTTATTCAATGAGAAATATACCAGTTACAGCCAAAATTTAATCCTTCTGCTGCATTGCATGTTTCGCAAGGTCAGCCATGATTTATTAGGACAAATTACCTAAAATGTATAGTTAGTATGTAATGTTGCAGCCAAACATTACAATCCAGCAGGAACCGGAACCAAGACTGACAGGAGCTAAAACTGGCAGGTTACTGTCTGACTGACTGTTACTGTAAGACTGTAAGGTTACTGCAAGACTGACAGGTTACTGTCGGCCTTCCTAGATAGTGTAACGATGCTACTCAGCAACCGCTCTGTGCTCAGTTTAGTTCCGATTGGACCTGCACTGCACGTATGTTGTTTCATAGTAACTGTATCGTGGAACATCGGTACGACTTGACAAACGGTTGCATAAATGGCAGTGTCACTTACGCCACTTGGCCGCTGTAGTGGCAGATGCCCAGTGAACCCAAGAAGTGTCTGCACAACTATGGTGTTTTGTAGCCTTGGCTGCCGGTAGTTCCATATGGAGTGTGCATATGTTTACGTGTTTGTTCAGAAATTGTATTGTTTATTCACCATTCTTGAATCTGTAAAAAGAATATGCACTAAATTTTAAGCTCGTATATTTTGTTCTGCAAGTGTATAATCCCTTTTTCGATTTTTGTTGGCCTCAGCCAATTGCACAAGCAGTCCGTATTGCATCACAGCTCTGGTGCGGGAAAGTAGATAGTGAGCTGCCTCCTTGTTCTGCTTTCCTTACGTACTATAGATTATTTGAGAGAAGTTTGCGTTAAAAGCGGTATGAGTGTTATTCTAATGAGGCAATATTTAAATGAACTGTACAGCACAGTCCTGGTAAAATGAACTTAGCCGAGTCAATATAGCTGGTTTGTTGCAACAGACACAATTTTCCCAGTACCTTCAAGTTCACCTAAATTTCACCTGCAGTAATGCAACAATTTCACTGGAACGTTTATCCATGCATTTTTTTTTAATCTACGCCAGTGCGAGTTGCCATTTGTGGACCAAAGTGTCAAGAAAAAAAAAACAGGCATTGTACACACATTCACTTAACCATTTTATATATATCGTACAGATTATTGCACAAGTCACATCATATACAATGCTTCTGAATGCAAGTATAGCAACAACGTCATTAAAAGTCTGGCAGCAGCCAGTGCCCAGCTGGTCTCAACCATTTGAACTTTGACTCAGCTGCCAGCTAACTGACAAGAAATCTTGGCTGCAGACACAAAGCGCTTAGTCTATCTAGAACTTCTTTCCACAGGATACATAAGACCACATGCTTACAATTAGTAACGTTTGGCAAACAGATACAACCTGGTCAGCAGTGTTTAAAGGAACGTGAAACATGAAGCAAAGGCTGACGGAATTCAATTTTACTGTTTGTTCTTAAATTGAGGAGAAAAAAAAAGTACTTAATTATATTTCTGTATCACCTACATTCAGTAACAAGTAAATTAATTCAACTATTAACAGTAACTGCTGTTGCAGTACTAAAAAGCACTTTTGTTTTCAACAACTGCTTTCTTTTATGGGGTCATTTGAAACACTAATTAAACCGATTGCACATGTAGTGAACAATGCAAAACATTTACATATTTTAGGAAATGTAAAACAGCCCCATAAAGAATACCTTGTCTGTTTTGAGAGTACATATAAGCTGTTAAAAAAAATAAAATATCACATGAAGCGCATGCTGAATGCTTACCAATTAATTTCTTCCAGATGCAGCACAAACGTTTAGGTTACAAGGGCTAACAAAAAATATACTAATGAATATTTCATGTGTGTAAGATGCTTGCTGCTTGCACATTTTCAGAGACCGCACCAACCGTAAACCGTGGAAACTTTGTTACAGTGCATTTCATTTATAACGGTATCGCATGTGCCAGCTTGTCGGTTACAATACCTTTTTTTAAATATTGACTCCACCAAGTTACAAGAACCATCCAAATATGATGATTGGCGACAACTAAATCTGCCAGTTGACTTGGTATCATCATATAACTGCACGACACTACACTTTCACGAAAATAATATGACAATACTTGGGTAACGCAAGTACACATGGAGCCCCACACAACCTGAAAAAAATATTAAAAACAGAACAGATGGCTTTAGAGGGATGAGAGCATAACTTCTGCCACTGCCAGAATTTTTCTTCATCGAGCAGCATTTTTGCACATCGACTAATGAATAAACCACTACTTCAATGGGCCTTTGAGCGCAATCTTGGGCCAGCTAATTCAGTTCAAATAAGCTTTTCTATACCAAAGCTACAACCAGGCTACAAAGTGCGAACGGTACACAAGTGTTTTGTTGTTTTTCATGTCAATCTGAAGAAAAGCTGCTACAGCTAAAGCTCGACACATTCTTAATAACATCTGAAAACTGTAGCGTTAGTCTTTTTAAACTGCAGACTCAGCTTGAAAATTCGGCTACCTCCTGTGGTACTTTTATGTACAGATTTATCAATAAACTATTATCGGTGCAAATGCAGTCCTCACAAATAATTCTACTTTCATCCTCGTAAAGCAAACCATGGTATTCTCAAAACTCAGTCCATGTTGTGTGGTGCACCATGTGTGGTCTCCTGAAAATGAGACAAATCAGCTCCCTAAAACGGAAGAAAATAGGAAAAACTGCCTTTGATCAAAACACAGCAGATCATCAAAGAAATTCTCAGCACTCATGCAAACACACAGGCACCCGCACACACACAAAAGTTAAGAACACAATTAGTGCACACTACACTTCGTCTCTCTTTTCAGCAGCTGGAAGATAAATAACGATGCTTCCTTGAGAAAGCAGAGAACTGAATGAACCTACAAAGATTGCGTCGAAGACATTGCATTCTACAGGAGACCAACGCAACACTAGTCTAACGGAAATAAAGCCGGGCAAGCAGACGGCCCTAAAAATATCTCTTACCAACTACACCTGGCAACCAGGTTTGCATTTGTACATTGCAAACTGAAGTTTAACGCTGCTGTATACAAAGTGTTAGAAAGGTGTCGCGAGAGAGATTACAAAATGCGGTTTGTACGCTCTTTGTTGTCAGCCCTCAGTATTTTGTACGAGAATAATGTGTCAGTTTGTAACCCCAAGCACACTGTGTTTACATACATATATCAGTGAGAATAGCACTACACACATTTTCACAATAGGGCACGACCAACACATCTGCAGAAAACTTGCAGAGCTATGCGGTGAAATCTCGCCTGTTTTCAGGGACACAGTAGCCAAGATCAGACAGCGTAGTAATGACAACGCCGTTTCAGCCACAGTGCGCCACTGTTAGCTGCACAAGTCCCACACACGAACAGCACACACATGCAGGTAATCAGTTGGAGAGGTCAAGTTTAATGTGCTCCGATGTGGACCCCTCGTAGTGCCCTCCAGTGTGAAGGCCAAACTGCAGCCCAGAGTGGCAGCTGGCTTTTACGGAGCTGTTGGCACTGCGCTCACTTGTGCCTGATCTTCCTTGTAAAGTGGAGTTAAAAACGGCAATAATTTACAATGAACCAGGCGAGGCATTTGCCCCCCTTGCTTCAGCTGCACCCACTTTAGGCTGCTTGCAGCACTCAAATGACTCACGCAATGAAGAACAATGCATTACCCGTTGCGAGAAATGTTGCAAACACTGTCACAATATGTACGCCGTACAGAAATTTGACAAGCAAAAAAAAAAAAAAAGGAGGGCAGGAGACATAGCAGACGAATTTCATTCATGTAAATATAACTTCAGGCCAATTCCATGCAAATATAACTTGTGATAATATTCAGGCAATTGGCAATTTATGGGGGATGAACAGGAATGGTTAAAAAAAGAGGGGAAAAGAAGAACACTTCCCGCACTCTAGTGCACAAGCACACTGAAGTGCCCATGGGAGCTGTCTCAGTGTTTCTGGTTAAACACTGGAAAATGCCAGCAGAATTGCTTGTACTTCCTTAGCACTTGAGGATGGCAAGAACTGGGACATGCAGCACTAGTAAGGCCACCCACACCCCTCAAGCAGACACAATGGGATCTGGAATATGGCCAGATACCACCCATAATGTTCACCTTACACCAGCAATGGCAGTGCACCTCCTGCGAGAGCACTGCATTGGGACGCACACCAGACAACACACCCATGCACCTAAGTAGCACTACTGAACACTCCCACACTGTCTTGCGATTCTCCACAGGCTCGGCGACTACTGAGTGACGTTCACAAGACAGTGAGATGAACCAAAACGCCGAAGATTGGCAGTGTCCATGTGCCTGCACTGTTGAGTCAGCACGCTTTCACACTGGAAAAAAAAAAAGAAAAGAAAAAAAGAGAGAGAGGAAATTCAGGTGCTACCATACTCCAAGAACGAGCACTTTCAGGGGCACAACCGAGAAGTTTCAAGGTATGAGATTACGTTCAGTCATTTAGGAAGCATCAAAGGAAAAGAAACGAGAGAAAAACCTGGTAGTAGAGAATTGTACTGGCTAACAAAATGCGCATAATATCCCTTTCTGAAAGGTCATTCAGCCATTCTGCACGAGACTTCAGGGAAACTAACTTCAGACAGCTTATTGGCAATTATAACTCAATTACAACTTGGCTGCTGCAAAAATGCCTACAACCATACCACTAACCATGGTTAAAAGCCTTCCAGTTTAAAATACTACACAGGTATTTGGATAGGGGAGAATTGTGGCACTCTCATCTGCAGACCATGTATCTCATGACAAAATCACGATGATAAGCCCTGCTGCTGCACAGGCTCAGAAGATTTATTTATCCAGTTTAAGCTATTAAGCTATCTACAAGTTCACAGCTGGCTTGCAAAGCCTGAATAAATGCTCCAATCAGTACCAAGTCTACAAGGGAGACTTTTAATGCCATCAGCATTGCATTCATTTATCCTTGACAGGCTCTCTTGCATGAACACATACAAGTCTTGGCATTGGATTACCTGGATCACATTATTAACGAAAGTTGGACCACTTACACAAGACAATTTGGATGTACTCTCATAAAAGACTACAGACAAGACGTAGAGAAGTGTACATTAGGTTTTCATTAAAAAAGAACATTTCCCAAGTTACTTCAAACTGGCGAATTTCGGACAACAGTGACAACCACGAATTATCTACTCAAGTTTTCAGCACAAACACACCTTGTCCTCGACAATAAGTACCATTCTGTTTAACCCTCTCAGACGCTGCTCGCTATTTGCCCCTACAAAATTTTTTTTGTTGTCTCTGTGCTTTGTGTCTCACCAAATAAGATTAATTGGCAAGTTACTGACCCCAACACAATCTTAGTATTTTTTTTTTTAGACATGTACAGAATTGATTGATGATTGATTGTGGGGTTTAACGCGCCGACGCAACGCAGGAGATGAGGCGCGCCGTAGTGGAGGGCTCCGGATTAATTTTGACCACCTGGGGATCTTTATCGTGCGCCGAAATCTCGTACACACAGGCGTTTTTGCTTTTCGACATGTACAGAATTGTGTACATAGCATCACAGAGGTCAGGAGAGTCAAGTAGCACTGAATATTTCCACATACATATATATTTGTGTGATATGCATTGTTTCTATATTTTTTTAGGGCCACAAGTGTTTTGAGAAAACGAGGAGAGAGTGGAAAAAGCTCACCCACTGAAGCCGCTGCGTGCATCGCCATTTTGTTTGTTTACGCTATTAGTAATCTTACTCGCTGCCAGATGGCCTTAAAATCTTCGTTGTTAGAAAAAGGATACACAATTATGCTAAACTAGAGAAAACTTCCAGCTTTGGGATTTCTTTTTGTAAATAACTGCAGGATTGAAATGTACACAGTTGTGTGCATTCATCTGAGAGGGTTAAAGGGATCGTGAAGACAACATGCAACTTAGTTCCATGAAAGAACTGCCACTTTTGAAAAAGGAACACGCCAATCTCATCACAAACATCATTTAATTAAGGTAGATAATTGGGAAAACAGAAGAACAGGTGGTGAGGCACTAGCAACTTGCCCTGTGATGTCACAGGCACGCGTAATAAGATGGCACCAGTAAAAGCCGCCCAAGATTACAGAATCTTGCAGGTGTGATGAACTAACCAAATGTGGCTGAAATCTGAAATACCACCAGCTTTTGCTAGGAACACGGAAATTAACAAAAAGCCTCAAAGTGAAAGCAGCAACAGTTTGATGTACTGGAGATGATGCCATCTGTGAGTGGATCTTGTAACTACGTTATCATTTCTTACAGCCACTTTGCTCACTGTTGTTAGGACCACCTCGTTGTCGTCAGCTGTGCTGTCCTAAGTATGAGGCATTTGAGTTGGCACGAGTTGTTAAATACATGATGAGCTTCATAGCGCAAAGCAAGGTCAGAACCAGTGGCCACAGCATATTTGGCGGTGAGGTGTTTCAGTGGCGCCCCCTGGTTCTGACGTTGGCGTAGGGACTCGCGCCGCTGTCGTCTGCTACATTCCGCTTGTGAAGGGCAGCAGTTCCAGTGCTAGAAATCGCCCGCTTTGATGCTTTAGTGCAATAAAAGCGCATTTCTAGTAATTCAGTTATTTTTGCCAGCTTCTGACAGCTCTGAATAACTTCAAGCTGTATCCCACACAAGTGTGCAACGCATGCGGAGAGAGAGAACTACTTTCTTCAGAGCATTGGTCAGATGATCGTGTGTAACTCGTCCTTTCTAGCTTACTTGCGAGGTTCGGTGCTCAGAGCTCCTTGATAAGCATTCAAAATGCGTAGGCTTCCGTAAAGTATTTTTGAGATGCTCTTACGAAGACTTAACAGCCTAATGCTACGCACCAAGCAGTGGGCCCCTGCACAGTGGGCCCCTGCATTGCACAGCAGGAAATAAAGCGGCTGTCTTCTATTTCTCTCGCTATTGTTGGCATGTATCAGATGAATGTTCTTTCTGTACCCAACGCATTAATTTTTTTGCACCGTCACAAACGTCTTACTAGGAGGTTTAGGGATGTTTGGAAGGCTCACAAAGTTCATGTGGATATTTTTTTCAAGCTGTAAGGCATACAGTACCTTCTTCACAAATTGGCTTTCATTATGGCTGCTTGCAAGAAGGTGCATATACACAGCATGCGCTGTTTATTCACATGCAAATGCAATGAAAAGGTTTGTGCTACGCCACCGTGAAACGGTGCAGACAACGTTGTTGTCCAGAGTACTCGAAGGCGGCCTTTGTGATCCAAATTTCTATCGTAACCACCGTTATCATAATGAACTGACTCGCATCCTGAACAGTGATGACATGATTACAGTGTTGAAGGCTTGATATACTCGCTGGCCAACGTAATAAATAGTATACGTGCCGGTTTTTAGCATAACAAAAATCGAAACCGATGAATATGTACCAAACAGCTCTTTGTTTTCCAACCTTTGCAGGCGTAAAGAGCCAATCCTGGCCTACTCGCGATGGTGTTCTATGAATTGAAGAAAATTACTCTTACTCTCTTGTCCTGGATTAAGGACTCAGCACTCGATTTTACTGTTAAATAAAGTTGTTTCCTCCCCCTGCTCCTCCGTCTCCTTTAGAGTGCAGTTTTACTATAATGCAGATCTTAATATTGGGAAGATATGGCTGTGGGAAATGTACTAAAGTATCCCTCCAGCCCTGAACATATATAGTGTGACTGTATATTTACCGTAGACGTGACTCGTTTTGCTCAATACGCCTCCACACTGATTTGAAGCCTGGTATAAAACCAGCCCACGCCTATACACATGGTAGGTTATTTGGAACTCAACCTACATTTTTCGTGGCATGAAAGTATGCAGACATGTACTATATAACATGCCTGCATACTTTCATGCCATGACAACGTAAAGTGATGGGATATAATACTTTTGAGCATTCGCACATGTCTGCATACTTTCATGCCATGACAACGTAAAGTGATGGGATATAATACTTTTGAGCATTCGCAAAGTTGCAAAAACTGTTTTACCATCTCCTTAAAATAGGATTACTGGGAATTGTAAAGCCGTCTGCCAAAGCCAACAGTCCCGAAGGCCTGAACTTTGTTTTGGTCTTGCATTTTTGCTGTTGCCGGTTGTTAGCAGCTGGCTTTTCCCTTTGTTCGAAAGATTGCTGAATACAGAAGCTGACGCCTAGCTCCGACTGTTCACGCTCCGCAAAGGACCGGCTTCGCAAGGACAGCGGCGATACCGGCAATGTTTCTTCCAGAGCGGTATCCAAAACTATGCTTTAAATCACGGCTTGAGCTAGTGTATGCGATTTTTTAAGTCATTTATTATAATAAAAAATTACGCAAACACAAAATCTGGTGCGGAAAAGCATCAAAAGTCAACTGAGCGCAAAGCAACAGCAGGGAGAGCAAATCCGAGTAAAGCAGACGACAAATGTGAGAATTCCTAAGCCAACGTCACAGAGTCGCGCTTCACAGTGCCACCCATGGTCGCGTTCACCACCAATAGAGGTGTCTTACACCTCACTAGGTTTTGGTCGTTTAATCAATGAGCACCCTATTTCCAATTCTTGCCTCACCATAGGCATTGGCATGCAACGAGCACACTGGCTGCCTAATCTTGGCTGTTGCTGCGATCATATCACATTACAATGAAAGAAGCGGAGAACTGGAAACAGGCCCCTTCAACTGCAAATACCTCAGTGATGCAGCATCGTTTCTCATCAGACACGAATTTAATGAGGTATGAAGACTATCGCTTTTGAATGTAGCAGAGTTGTATACGTTGTCTCCTTTAAGTTCCTTTAAGTCAGTTTGTCTAACAATATTGTTGTAACTGGACCTAGCCAGCCTCATTTTACTTGCGCTAAAATGTGCTGTGTAGTGCTAGTTGTGGATGAGAAAATGCTCGTCGTACCATTGTCAAAAGCATTGGGGTTGATCATGCGCAGCAGCTCAGACTCCGGAAGCATCGACATGGCCGAGATGTGGTCCATGTTAGGCCCTTGGGGTTGGTTCTGAACTTGCTGAGCCGACGACGTAGCCTGCTCCCTGGAGAGCACCAAGCTAGGCTCCACAACCAAGGTTTGCTGCTGGCTGGGTGGCTGTGCGACGGCCTCGAAGGAAGCCATGCCAAATGCACTCGTGCCCATATTGTCCTGGCACTGAGGGCTGCTCTCGTAGGCACCCGCCACGGAGAACTGGGCATTCGGTGCTGCGCTGACTGCACCCGGGTCCATGATCACCTTGTCGCCAAACACAACGGGCACCTTGTTGGGCTCGGGTTGGCTGAGCATGCCATTCAGCGAGTTTGGCCAGCTAGGGGCCCCCTCCGACTTGACTGCGGTGCAGGTGAAATCCATGCTCTGCACCTGCTGCTCCAAGCTGCCTGAGGGCCAGCTGGCCAGGGACAGCACGGGGGCGTCCTTCACCTTCTGCTTCTTGAACTGCTGCTCGTCCGCAAAGGGCGTCGCCGCATTCTCCAGGCCGACGGGCATCTCGGGCGGCTCCAGCTCGGTCTCTGCGGCAGCCTGGTCGCAGCCCATCTGGCCCCACAGGGGCTTCGGCTGGCTGTCTGGCTGCACCGGATGGCTCGCGGCCAGGCTGCTCCACTGGCTCTCGCACTCGAAGCTGGCCGAGGCGGCGGCCGTGTGGGGGGCGCCCGTGGCCGCCTCAGTGGCGGCCACCCCCATGAGCTGCTCGACAGTGCACGGGGGCATGAGGCCCTGGTCCGAGTAGAAGAGGCCCAGGTTGCCCAGCTGCTCCTCGCCACTTTTCAGGGGCTCCTCCCCAGGCAGCTCGAAGTTGGCGGCGCACTTGTCCGGGGCCCCTTCCGCCGCGTGCGAGATCTTGCGCTTGAGGTGACACGACTCGGCTGGGCTCGTGTCTTCGGACTTGAGCAGCGCCTGCTGGGTCGCCGACGACACCACGAGGCTCAGCGTGGCAGGAGTGGCCGGCTGCGGTGGCTGCTGCTGCTGTTGCTGGGGCTGGGCCGACGGCTGTGCTGGCTGCTGGACCACCACAAACTGAATGTTGTTGGGGGCTGCTCCACTGCTACTGCCTGGCTTGGCTTGAGACTCTGGAAAGGGAGGAAAATAGCCAAGGTTCATTTAGGAACTTTTATTTGTCTTAGCCTAATGAAAAGCAAGCAATTCTTATCAAAAACTGTCATTTAAAAAAAAAAAAAGAATAAAATAGTAGTATGCAGGTTCGATTTCGCTTTCAACACCAGCTTTCAAGTAGTACGCTGGTTCGCTTTCAACACCAGCAACATTCTTTCGACCAACTGCTGAAGCGAACCCACTGTTCGAACTTCGTGGCTTTGAAGTAGAGCCTCCGTTCCTATTGTGTAATGGCCTGGGGTCAAGCCCCCACAGCCCTACATTTTTCTTTATCTTCAAGTCCAGTGAATTTTACCTTCAAATGTTTCTAGATGAATACCTGTGCCCATTTTTTCATAAATAACAGAGGTTTAGTACGTTTTTAGATTGCTGTAGGTTCATCGTGCAGCCAATAACAGTGTTTAATGGATGCTTTGTGCTGGGCAGGAAGGGCCGCTTCTGTACAGCTGACGAAATGGAAAGCTGCTCCCAGGCCAGTACTGCCTGTACAAATAGTGATGGACAATGCGGGTGCCTGCATCCTTACGCTCAGAAGTGACCTCCTCAAATTGAATTGCCTATGAGCCCTGAGCACTGGTATAGTGGTGCAGCGGTGGTGTAGCCAGGTCAGGATTGGAGCAATTTTTGAAGCATGACAAAAAAAAAAATTTTTTTTAGAAGTTCTTGAGCAGCAAAATTACCATTTGGGATTGCCTATGGGGCTGTGCAAACGTAACTTTGTCGGTAGCATCTGGTCATAGTGCCCTCTTAATATTGCTACACTACCAATAAACTTCCTCCACAATGCAGATTAAACATTGTAAGATTACTTGTGCCTTGTGCCTTGTGCAGTGTCTGGCGTCCCTAGGCCATGTTTCAGCCACTCTGGGTGGATTTATGTGAATTTATTTAGTAGAAAAATCAATTCGAAAGCACTGTTCTTGTTTCTGCATCCTCCTAGCCACTTTCCTACCACGTTGCCTATGATGCGCACTTTTTTTGATTGGCTTGACAGTGCAGCTCACTGATCACAGTGCCTACATAATCAGTTTGCTGCCCGCCAGCAGTTTGCCGCAATTAGATTGCATAGGCCTAGAGACACTGCAGCGCCGTGCCTGGAACAATGTGGCTCTATCTTATTAGTTTGTAGACTGTATTAAGCTTGGAAAAGTCGATGAAGTGAAAATAACTTCCCACTAAAACATATGCGATACGTATTTTGGCTTACAACGCTTCGCTGACTTGGCTTCACAGGAGCTGTAAGCTGCATGTGCGTGTGCGACTGGTATCCAATTAAACGCCGGAGAAGAGTCAATGAAGTTAATTTAAGTAATAATGAATTAAAATTAATTGAAGCTTTTATTATAAAGCATAAAACTAAGGTACGAAAAGCACATTTTGCACAGGGTGAACTAGCAGACCAGTCTGCAGCATGACAATACATTTGCGATGGCTTTTGCTGCCAGAACACAGTCGCTGGTATTCAGATATTTGTAGGGCAAAGGGGAAGCTTGCTGCATAAGCGTTATCTAAGAAACGCTCTGCTTAGCAACTCGGAGTGCTGCAATGCAACAAGTAAAGCCACAATGGGGTAGGCCTCTGGGAAGTGGACTTGTTAATTGTGAGCAGCTTTGCATGCTGTCTTAACTCAGTTGTATGGAGCACTGCGCAAGTAACATCTCACTGTGTGGGTTCAAATCCCGGAAGGTTTTTTTTTGTTGTTCTCCCCCTCCACCAATGAGGGGTGCATTTATTATGCAGGCACATTTAATGCACTTGCGTGTGAGTGAATACTGTTTGATTTAACCAGAGGCCCATTAATTTGCACTGTGCGGGTGAACCACAAGGATGCGGAGAAAAAAAAGAAAGTAGGACATGACTGATAAAGTGAGCCCAAATGCCGCAGTGTCAGTTATGGCGCGCACGAGACAAATCCTTTTTTGCGACACCCACTAACATAAAAAATGACTGCACTGTGGTTGGCTCATGGAAAAAATCAAGGAACTCCAAACTGGCAGTTTCTCTATTGCACTCGTGCTCGGTACGCCTGTGTGTGGTCACCTTATTCAGTGGTGATGGCTATTGATGAAGCCTTCATCAATGGGGTTTTAGTGGGGTTCTTCAATGGAACTCAATTTGGAGCTACTGCTGAAAAATTCTCCTGGTGATTAGTGCCCGGTGCTTCAAATTCAAGCTATTTTCTAGACTACAAACAGAGGCTTTGAGAATTGCTTGGCGTTTGTTGAAATGTTCAACTGCTGCATGTGTATCATGAAAATAAGTGGTGAGCCAAGTTCTCATTTCAGTGTTTGTGGCACTTGCTGGTAACTTTTTGTGTTGCTGTTCAAATTATCCGAAGAAAATCATTACTCGCTTCGTATTCGCTTTGACGACAAAAGTCACAATTAGCACATACCATACTTACCCGATTCTAACGCGCCCCCGATTCTAATGCGCACCCGATTTTCCTGGCAAAAAAAAAAACAAAAAAACTTGCATATCCAATTGTAACACGCACGGAACTTTGTGAGCAAGAACAACGAATGCGAGAGAAACGGGCGATTTATTTCCCGAAGTAATCTTACTCATCTCGCTCCTCGTCGCTCTCTGCCGACCACAACATCTCGTCCTTGGTGCCGTCAAGCGCGTTCGCAATGCCACACTTCTGAACGAACGTTCAACCATGGTCGATGGGATCGTGGCCCACGCCTCGCACGGCCATCCCGCGAGCTCCTCCAGAGCTGACCGCTCGTTTTGAACGCGTGAGAGCTGCTCGTAAGCCGTAAAAGCAGCGCACCTTCGTTGCCGCTGCTGCCACTGCTGTTATCAAGCACACAAGTGGAACAATTTGACGATTTGAAAAGCCTAGGCACCTAGGCTTCCTGTATGGTCCCTAGAAATATTTGCTAGTCTGCCATCCCCGCGCCGTCTCTATGGGGAGGCGTGTCCGCGCCGCTGATGCACGCACAGCGCTGCGAGCAATCGGAGCGCCGGAGTGGTCAGAGTGAGTGGCCGCTGGCCGGCCTGTGCCACACGCTACTACCGCGGAGAGCATTGGGGTTTGTTGGCCAGTTAGAGCAGTGAAATCCAATGGCTCGAGGTACATCAGCTCACAATTGAATCTACGATAGTATACTAAAGACCCTTTAGTTTCAGGGCCCGAAGTTTTCGCGAATCGGGCTATGGAGCCTATTTGCGGCCGCTGACCTTCACGAGTGAGACCAAAGAATGAAACTGCAGCAACGAGAGTAGCCGTTTCGCCACCGTCGCTGGATCACGCTCAAAGAGAGCCCAGCGGCGCCAGACTCAGTGTTTGTTCCAAAGCTGAGTTATCTCCGAACGTCATGCATTGACGGTGGTGCTAGCTCGAGAAAACGGGGGGAAAAAGCTGTAGAAAAACGCTTTACACACACACACACACACACACACACACACACACACACACACAAAAAAAAAACAACTTACCTAAATCTAAATACTCTGAGAAGGAGGGGGGGGTAAAGCGAGGCATATGGTCATCGGACTAAATAAGCCTCAAGAACTTTTCTTCTTAATTTCAAACAGCCGGGGAAAAAAAAAAAAAAAAAAGAAAAAGAAGATTGGCCATAACATATTTTTCCTTGTTGCTTTCCACGTTGCGTCTCGCGATTCACTCCGAATATGTGGGCGATCAAAAAAAAAAAAAAAAAAAAAAGCGCAATGAAGAATGCAAGCGTTGTTTGGCAGCCTGATTTTTTTTTTGAACCCAAGTTTCGCGCACCCCTTAATAAGTTAGCAAATTTTCCAAATCGCGGATTTCACAAAAATTACAGGCGCGCAAAATAAAAGGTTCCCCAGTTTCAGTTTCTGCCTGTTGAATTAAAGTGGCAAAAAAACATCGTACGCATGCATACACAGGCAATATTTTTATTCGGCATTTATATTTAAGAGATATTCCCAACTCAGGAGGAAGACGTACGATGGGGACTAATTAATGAACAATGCAAATTGGTCAGATACCGTTCAATTGCATAATTTGACTCGCAAACAGAGAGAAGTCAAGATGGTTCCAAAGGGCTAAAAAAAAATTTGCGGGGGCGCCCACACACCACACAAATATTTTACGCGTTACATAGCCATGGCAGTGTATGGCAAGGGTTAACACGAAAACGCTTCTTTGTTATGTAACGTAGTTGAAATTCCCGAGATGTGCCCCAGCTAGCAAAAGATGCCATGCTGACAGAGTTTCTGATGCCCCCGAGTATGTGTGGAAACCTTTTGCCCGGAAGAGGACATAGAGGATTGAGCGCAGCGACATGATTCCGTGGTTTGGCTCGATCGTTCATAATACGCAAAAACGTATACTGTACTCCCATAATTCATGCTTCACTAAAAAAACTCTTGGTATTCATAGGAACCAATTTATTCGGCTAATCTGTTTTGTAGACAGAAACGAAGAGAGGACGAAACCACCCAGAACTACGAAGGCAGCACGCCGGAGTGCCGTCCCCCGCACTGCTGCCCGCACCGGCCCTGGCCGGCCGCGCTCCGATTGCCTGCAGCGCCGCCGCTGCATGCATCACGGAGGAGCCCCCTTCACGGCCGGCGGACGGCAGACTAGCAAATCTTTCTAGGGACCATACTTCCTGCGTTCGAAATCGTTGTTATAAGCTTTGGCGCCATCTTGAGATGGTGATGGGTGGGACGAAATTTCAGCTGTTGCAGCAGTTTCGGTTTCTAACGCGCATGCGATTTTTCGGCCTATTTTTCCGGAAAAAAAGTGTGCGTTAGAATCGGGTAAGAACAGTACCTACTACAGAGCTTGCCACTTCGGACAATGGCATTGATGGGCTCAGTTTACAGCACTGGAAAGAGGTCTCTCGATATGTCAAAGCGATAAAGCCATTCTTTGACGCCACTGTTATCACCAGTACAGAAACATATCCACCACTTGGTACCACTTATTTTGGGAATGCTACATCAGCTCTCCAAATTTACCAGTACAACTGGATTTCATACAGCACTGGCATGTTCTGTAATATCAAGATTCATCTTGTATATCAAGATTCACCTTGTTTTTGGACACGTGCTTCAAAACCATTATACGTATTAAGCACCGAGAAACAAAATATGCATGTTGTGGCTAAAAGGTTTAGCGCTCCAAGACCTAGTCCTATGTGCTACATTGGAAGGAACGGACTGAAAAGCCACAAAAGAGGAGGCCAGAGCTGCACACTGAGTCTTCACTTGCAGTCTGGAATGCATTTGAAAATTCGGTGAGGAACGGTGCGGAATCTGTAAGGCCAGGCAAAAGTAAGCACTACCCAGCCAAAATCTGTGGCAGTGGCAGCGACAAGCACACACTCCCCACACGGTTGCTTTCCGGCACCACTACACTGCCTGGGTGAGTCTTTTCGCGCACTAACCTGGGACAGGAGCAGATGCAGGTGAGAGGGAAATGGTTGTGGTTGGGATGACAAGCGTTGAAACAGGGTGGCGCTGTGACCGCGGGGATGCTCCTGCCAGGAGTGGGATCTGGATTATGGTGGGGAGCTGGGCTCCCTGTGAGCCCCCAAAGGGTTGTGTCTTCAGTTCCAGGCTTGGTGCTGCACACAATAGATGCCCATGGCAGGCATTAGGTGGACCACCACCTGAGGCAAATGACAATAGCACGATTACTTGAGAATTGGAACAAAACAGTAAACCCTCGTTTACTGCATTTTCCTGTTATAACAAAGATGGCAGAGAAAGATTTCATTATAACAGGTACTTCTTTAACGCATATGTTAGTAGATCGGGCCACAAATAATTTCGAATAAAATTATACTTCGAATAAACAGATTTCATTAAAATGAGGATTTATTTAACTGGACTGCTGGGTCCTAAGTGCTCAAATGTCACACAGCAAGGCAAGTCACGGTGCACAGGGTATTCTTGCGGCTGCACTTGGCAAAAAAAAAAAAAAAAAAAAAAAAAAAAAAAAAATCATTATCACCATTAACATCATCATCCTGTTTGTGTCTACTGCAGGACAAAGGCCTTTTCTATGTTTTCCCAGTTACTCCTGTCTTGGGATGCCCTAGTTGATTCTTCACCTCAGAATCTTTTTTATTCCTTTCCTCCACTAAGTTTTGTCTTTCCTTGCCTCTAGTCGTACCATCTCAATAGCCACGATCATTGCTCCACGAGAGAGTTCACAGAATGCGTGCAGACTGACACTGATGCGCTGGCAAGTTGGTGTGGTGTTGACATAAGCACCAACTGCTTGTGGGCACAGTGCTGAATCGGTCGACTTTGGGCCTGGTGCGAACAGTTACGAGCCAGGCAAGCTCCAAAGGTTACGAGCCAGGCAAGCAAAGCGCCTCGCATTTGAGCGTCTCCAATGACGCAGAGGGCATTCAGCCACTGCATACACCTTGGCTAGTGATCGTTGCGATTCTAAGCCGTGCTGGAAGGCTTATCTGATGCATTTTACAGCCGACAACATGGCAGAAGCTCGGTATGATGATTCCCAAGATATCAAGAATGCTCAGCCAACGATAACGGCAGACGCCAAACACGCTGCTCTACAGAACCGAAACCGAAGCTGGTTGGAATTCCAATCTTGGACATCATCCAATCACACTGCTTCTCGAATGTGCATCATTGCTGTTAGTTGTTGCCCCCACCGCAAATGTCGCATGGTATTCTTTCTTCATTCAGGCTTTATAAATTGAATGCTGCCTTATCAACTGGACAAACAATGAAAAGTGTGTTTATTTGAGCCAGTCTAAGCAATGCCAACAAGAACAGAAGTTTGACGAATTCACTTCAGTGTCCGTTTAATTATCCTGATTCAGTAAAAATGTCATCCGTGAATCTTACGTGTCTTGAGTGCCCCCCATTCTCTCGCATCTTTCACTTCTCCCAATCAAGCTTCCTGAATGTCCCCTCCAGACGGGCTGCACAAAATTTTGGAGAGACAGTGTCTTCTTGGCTCGCACCCTTTTTAGTCAGGAGCTTCTCCCTCATCTTGCGAAGGATTATCTTGCCTGCACATTGCTTGTGTACACTACAATCAAAAAGATCAACCAAGTGGTGATGCTAGGGTTGCCACATGCGAGATGCAACGCAGCTCTATTACTAGCACTTACCAGCCGTGATGTTCGCACCCTGCTTGGCCTTTGTGGCGCTCAGAGAACCAGAGGATAATTGGCCTCCACCTACAGTAAACAGAGACCGGTTACACGCCACCCTTCCACCTGGCAGGGCCAAAAGAGTGCGAAAGAGAGAGAAACTGATAAGAGGAAACGGCAGCACACTCTACCCGCTAAAGTTACAGACCGCCCAGCAACAGGTTGACATCAAACAGCAGCCCCCTGCCACCATGTCAGAGGTATGAGGGGTAGACTGAAGTGCATACCAGCACCTTTAACGCAAGCCACTGACAAGACTGTCGCTTTCTATTACATTCCCCTTGTCCTCAGCATGGTGGCAGCTCGGAATCATGCTAAGTGTGCCGCACACTTTGGGCCATCACACACACACGCAGTCACGCCACCCGCACAAACACGCGCCTTCCACGCATGCCAACCAGCCACTCAGAGCCAGGCACAGTCATGCATGCACAGCACTCAGTCGCTCATTCACTCGGCCGAAGCCATGCACCGAGCAGCATCGCAGCAATGGCAGAATACAGCCTTCACTGGATTAGCAGTGCACTGAAGGTCTCCAGGTGAAGGAAGAGCTAAGCTTATTCGCACTGTAAAACCCCCATGTAGTAAGGTATTCTTGCTAGAATACCGTTCTGCGAGTGTGCTAGATTTTAGTACCTGTGCGGGCATGTCCATGGCTATTAATTTCATTGGCAAACAGCTGAGGCACAGAAAGTCAGTGACATACTGAAAAATAGATGCATACCCATCTATCGCACGAGATGCTGCGATGCCTCCTCAATGGGTCTCACTGAATTTATGGCAATGCGAGTGATAGGAACGGCAGCCACTTTTTGTATGTTGCCAATGCAAGCTTAGAGCTGGCACTCATAAATAACACAATGGTTAGGTGCTCCGCATCAGAGTTTCCACCTAAGCTTCATTTCAGAAGCAGTCTGAGCTAACCCCTAAAAGTTAGAATAAGCCACCAGGCCAAATTCTAACATTAAATTCTAACATTTTTTTTTCATTGCACTTATAACATTAAAGGGGCCACGATGACAAAACATAAGCTTGCTTAATTAGAAAGAGCCCTCTTTTGGTAACTCCCTCAGGGCCATTCCAGCCACGAAAGACGATTTGTAAGTGGGGAAAAAAATTAAAACAGAAGGAATGTTAGAAAATGTTCAAATTTCGGGGAACGGCGATGTTACGGGAACGAGTAGCGTAGTATGGGCCAGCACTAAAAATGCAATTTTCGGTGTGTTAACTGCCCGTTAGCATTCCAGTGATACGACCAATTGAAACTAGAGGCCCCACTACAGTAGCCCAGTCATGTTTCTTGGCGGTGGCAAAGGTGAGCGGCCGCCAATCATACAAACAAGATTTTGTGCCATCACAGACAAACTGCCGAAAAGTGGCTGGAAAGTTGCCACTGCTTCATGTGTTTTCTTCGGTATCTTGATTATTTGTCAGCAGTTTGCGATAAAATTGGCATCATTGTTATCAGCACAGAGCGCCTTTTTAATAAGCCAAACTTGTATTTTGTCTTCATGGCCCCTTTAAACATCATAGAGAAAATTTTTGTTGAAATATACTTTTCGGAGCAAATAGCCTGTTCGAATGGCTAACATTTTTTTGTCTTATAATAGCCCTGAAGGTTCTTTCCAATGGCAGTTTTTTGCATACGCTGATCCTTACTGAGATCTCCTAGATACAGGGGCAAAGCCCGTAAAACAAAGACAAAAGAGTTTTTTCGCGAGCATTAGTGTAGACATCTCAAATCATCCAGCCTAACTGTGATACCCCTTTTTTGTTCAACTATAACGCTACTAGAGGTTACCACACAGTTATTTTACAGTGCAGAATACAAGTCAAAGACAAAAAGCATTTATTTAATTGTAATCAAGAGGGTAATGTTTTTTTACAAAAAAAAATCATTTCTCTAGGTGCAGGCCTTCTGATTTTAGACCACAAGTTGAGCAAGTCGACCAAAGCGACTCCCTGCCAAAAGAATTTCCCTACCAACTTGAAGTGCTGCTCAATGCATGATGACCATATGTCACGCACCCAAACAGACTTAGTTACTCAACATTCAAGTCCATTACATTACGTACCATGACGGAAAGAGAGAAAAGAGAAAAAGAAATGGAGAAACGAAGACCTGACGTATCGCACACACGCACCCACACAACCTGTCGCACAAACCGCGCACTCTGTCTTGGGAGCCACGCAAAGTCAGGTTTCACACAGCTGTGCGTCCCTCCCAAGAGCTCGGGGAGGAGACAGGCACTAGAGCATTCCGTGTGACAACTCAGCCTGCACCTGGCACCTTTTACGGGGGGCAGTAAGGGGGCATGAACCGGGCACGGGACGTGTGGCCCATGCGACGCGCCAATCAGTTCCCAGCTGCTCGTCCCCGAGATGGGCCCACTCACACTGCACCAAAGCATGCGGCACCAGGTCCCCTTCCCACCCAGCACAAACCCAAGGTGAAGGGTCACAAACTAAGAAGGCATAGCGTAAACGACAGATAGTACGTGGCAGTCAGTTCTGTCTCAACCATCACCAACCAAGCCACCTGTAAAGAGGCACACCAACAAGAGCCATTAACGAGGGTCACACATCAGCACACTGAGAAGAGCAACACGCATCAACGTCAGGGCACCTGCAAGGATAGTACACGCATGAAGTGAGAGCGCTGCACGACTAGCAAAGTTTCCCTAACCACGGCGCCGTTTGAATGAACAGTAATAGAATGAGACGACATGACAAAGTTGGGAATAGCAAAACGCAATACAATCATTCAAATACAACTTTGGCTATGAACTTGATTGAATTTACTAATATGCCAAATTCTCTTTTTTATCAATGATTACGTTGAAGACACTATAGTGCTTCCTTCTTTTTTTTGTTTCTGTAACACATGTAACGGCGTTTCTTACTACCACTGTGTGGAAGAAGAACTTTGATTTTTCACTGACACAATGTTATCACCAGGCACAAGATAATCCAGAATATCCAAGGAAAATGATTTGGCGACAACAGAACAGTTGGCGCAAACTAAAGAAAACTGACAATTCCTTTGATATCTCTCAATGGTATAAGTATCGATCCTATAATTTTCTCTGCCAGTTCTGCAAGTCACCTAAAACTGGTAGCACTTTGGAACACTCACGTCATTTTTCACTGAGCAGATATCATAACAAACATATGATAATATATTAACTGTAACAGCACTTAAAGCCAAACTGGTTATTTTTCCCTTGTTTTCTATCTTTAAAAGCTATCCCTATCACTCCATTTGCAGGTGTTATCATTATTAAAAAAAATCATGGCACTAGCTGTACACTCTTCAAATAGATCAGTACCATTGGCTCAGGCCATATAGTCTTCTGCTTATTAAGCACTATATATGTTGAATTTTACGTCATGAAAGATTTCATTGCAATAAGGAAGCTCGCCTCATAAACTGTCTCGTAAGCTAAGATATTTTTATGCATTTAAAAAGGGGCCATGAGACAAGATACAAGTTCAGTTTATTTGAAATATTGCCTCGTTGGAAATAACATTCATCACATTCCCCGCAAACTTCCCACAAATAAGCTGTAGTATAATAAGCAAAACAGAGAATAAGTAGGTGGCTCACCGGCTACTTTCCTCCACTACAGTTATGGTATATTATGGCCCCCTCGTGCAATTGACTGAGGCCAACAACAAAATTAAATGCAAGTTAACATGGATTATAGGCTTGCAGAACAAGCAATTTGCACTTGAAATTTAGAGCACATTCTTTTTATCGCTGCAAGAATGGTGTGGTAGACAACAGAAGTTCCAAACAAACGTAACAATCTATGGAGCTGCGCTACATACAGCACTACCGCTAGCCGACGCTGCGGAACACCACCGCCAGGCGTGTTGGGCATGTCCGACATAACACCGGCCAACTGGCATAAGCAACACTGCCGCTTACGTGACCCTCTTTGTTGAGTCGTGCACGATGTTTCACAAGATGATTACTATGCTACGAACCAGAACAAAATATGGCATGTACAGGTCCACTCAAACGTAAATAGAGTACCGGGTCATTGCCAACTGGCATCACTGTGCCAACTAGGAAGGCCAACGGTAACTAAGCGCATTTTAGCATAGCCTCCTGCCAGCCACAGTTCCGGTTCCTGTTTAATTGCAGCGTTTGGATGTTACATGGAGTTACCATACTAACTACGCATTTTAGGCACCTACCACTAAGACGCCACTGTTGACGTCACGAAATATGCAATGCACCAGGAAGATTAAATTTTGGCTGTAACTGGTAAATTTCTGAGTGAATAAAGCATCATTTCCCTTCAGACAAGCACTTGAGGGTACTATAAAACACCGAATCTTTTGTTTGAACGTTGTAAACAAAGTTGTATGTTGTCTTCATGGCCCCTTTCAAAATGTCTTACACAGACACATGCAACAAGCACACAGCAAAATTACTTCAATGGATAACTAGCACATTTAAGAACAAATAACTTTATGTAGCAAACCATAATACAAAAACTCAGACCAGATAAAAGAGTATTAAGTGTGAGAAAGACAACACTAAGTCTGTAAGAACAAACAGTGCTACAAGCACTGGCACAGTCATAATGCTAAATTAATGTGGATTTTAAGGCACTAGTGGCTTCATCATCAGATTATTTTCCCATGTCACTCTACAAAACAAACTACTGCCACACGAGTGGTATTTGAACAAATACTCTTGAATTCAACAAAACAATTAGCACAGCACTGCATAGCCTGACCACACAAATTACCTGTTACAGTAGAATCTCGTTTAATTCGAATCCACTCAGCCAAACTTTGGGTTGATTCAAGCTAACACTACGGTCCTGCCAACAATTCTTTCAATGTGCCAAACACTTTGTAATCTAAATGCGTGAACATTTCAGACGACAAATTTTAACAGATTGCACCACCTGACCATGCTCCTGCAAACTAAAGGCCTTAGCTGAAGGCCTTTCAGTTTTCAGTGGCAAAGGCGAAGACTATGACACTAGTGAACCTACTAACCAGCATAACTCGTGTAGTGTTGGTGCTGAACATGAATGAGCTCCGCTTCTCTTACCAGGAAAACGTGAATACTGCACTACTAGTGCTTAAGCTCCAAGCAATTGGACAGTGACCAATTATTTCTGATCCCAATGTCCCTTGTACTGGCCAATAAATGTTTTGCAACTTGTCATTCGTGTTAACTCAGTACACATGCAATGTCACCTTAGGCACTGCAAATACATTTGTAAAGTTTTAAACCCCTTGAAATTCGAATTATCGAGATTCGGCTGTATTATTAAGAAACAAAGTACTTTTGCTCAGCCTACAAAACAAAACTGAACGTTTTCAAATTCTCTCGTATCAGAAAATAAACAATTCCAGTAGAACAGCAGGAAAACAAAACAAAAAGAACATGATTCTTCCATCGTATCAAGAAGTTAGCCAGTAAGGACAATGTTTCTGCTAAAAACCTGTTTCATTAGGGGAGAAAAAAAATACGGAGGCTTCACTTTTGAACTTACTTGCTGATTAAAGGGGTCCTGAAGCACCCCCTGCCGGCACTATGGAGCACATAATGTCCCAGCGCAGGTGAAGTAACCACCTCCCGGAAAAATTTTGTTAATTCAACAATAATCATGAGAGTTATTATATATACAGAAAAAAATGCACGCTCCTTTTTGTCCCCCCCTCCCCTCGACTTTCGGAACACTGTGGAAGGTGCCGCCTTGCTGGCTCAGGCACTAACTGTGGCCTGATGATGCGCACATCAGCCAAGACTTCCGGCTCATGCTTTAATTTTAAAGTATGGTAGTGACCGTGGCTTTCATGCAGCCGTTCATGATCTTGGCACAACTTTTAAATATGAAGAGAAACTACTATGTGCTACGCTGAGCACTAGGGTTGAATTTCAGTGGTCCTGTGCTTTGCCCAGTGCAATCTTAAATGGCTGTAGCAATCAATGCGTACATCACAAGAGTGAATGTTTCAAATTTCTAAAATGCACTGCAGGCACAAAAAAAGAAAACAAAGGTGGCTGGCTGCAGTAGCAGTTCATGTTTTGTGAGCCTGCAATTCAGTCCTTCTGCATTCCAAGAAAAGCACAATTAGAAAACGGTGGAAGGTCAGTCTCACCAAATGCTTTGGTACAGGCTTTGGTACTTGATGAGACGCTTGGACGTGCGCAGCTGCAATTTGCAAAGAAGCTGCCCCACAGCCTACACAATTCCTTTCCACATGGTGTGTGCATATCTTGCAAAAAGGTGTACAGAAAGATACCTTAGACGATAAGATATTTTAAAGACAAGGGCAAACAAAAACGAAAACAATAGCGTGTAGGCTTGCTGCAGGCGACGCTAATTAATGAAAACTGTCGCCACCGACGGGGAGATCACGACATATGAATGATGCTTTCACGTTACTGGAAGTGCCTGAAAAAAGCTGCCAAAAGCAGAGATCTCTGCTCAGTGATGAAGGCAGCACACAAAATGCCGGAGATGGTAAATAACCACTGGAAAAAGCAACATTAGGTTCAGATGCCCATGAGCTTGTCACAACCTTATGATTGCTCTCAAGTTCGCTGACCGTGCCGAAGACGTGTTTCAGGATCCCTTTAAAAGCAGGTAAAAGGCTGACAATCAGGCACAATGTAAGCACAGAATCGGTGGGGGCCGGATAACCTTTTACCGGACGAGTAATATTACACCGCTTGTGTAGCAGTAGGTGTTCCCAGTTTAGCAAAGCCCTCAGTCTCCACTTGGAGCGAAAATGTGCGGAGGAAAGGAACGCGAGACAGAGGAGAAGAAATGACGCGGTCGTTGGAGAGAAACAAACAACGAAAGGCCAGCGGTGCCGGAGTGCACCCTGTGGCGCAGTGATGCAGCTAAGGCGGCGAGTGTCGCACAGGCACAGTCAATGCAGTAGCGGCGGCAGCAGCAGCAAACGCTCGATAATTAATGGGGATATGTAAAAAGTGTCAAGAAAAACCTCCGTCTGCGGCAGAGAGAGTAGGAGTAGGAGGAGGAGCCGCCCAGGCAGGGGAGGTGTGAGCGATCACACCCTGTGCACAACACACCGATAACCCCCGGGAGGGCGCTCATTCCTTTAACCTGCAGTCTGAGAAACGGGGAGGAACAACACACAGGTTTTCTCTCGCTTGCACGGCCACAGGACTATGGGGCCACTCATCAGCATCATCATCAGCACTTCAATGAGGCAAGAAAACAACAACAACATCATAAAGCACAGCACACGCGCACAAACTCTGGCCCGGCGTGCAGAAGGCCAGGCTCCCGAAACAGCTCCATGAACCGTCACAGTGCGTTTATTTTACGATTTTTCCCATTTTGGAATTTCAAAGCGGAGCTTTGTGCCCCTCTGTGTCTTTCACTGCGTGAACACTGCCACAAATCACCACATCTTCACTGCATCTCAGGTCGTGAAGTACAAGTGCGAAAATTTAGCATTGGGTTTTCCCCTCCTTTCATTGCAAACCAATTGCGGCCCAAGTCTGGCCCACTTTGAAATGCTCAATCGAGCTACCCGTGCGTCCCTTTCCCAAGATGTGCCTGCAGTGAAGATGGTAAAAATTTGCAGCACTAGCACCAATGATGGTGAGCCAATTGAGCAATGTGAGGGAAGTCAAACACACACACACACACGCACACACACATGCACACCCATGTACACCACATTCAGGCACATGCTTCGAAAATGGAGTGCCTCCCTTAAAATGTGCCGCATCATAGGCAAGGTACTGTTCAGGACATAGTACTTGCTGCCAAATCAACGTAAATGGGAAATTTTATTACCACGATGAATGACGAAGTGGCTTTTTTTCCCTTGACTTCACACCTATAGAATGCCTAGTTTTTAGGAATGCTTGTTTATCCACTCAATTTAGCAGCTGCAAAAGCACACCTATGACAAGTACTGTAGCCCCTAAATGTAGGCCTGTACGCATAACCCTGCCTTTTCGACACCGTCTGGCCAAGCTTACATTCTGCTGTGCCCACAAACCACCAATGAGCAACCAAGGTGGGTAAGCCTGGACAAAATTACGGGTGAAACTGAATAATCTGCAAAGCAATCTGCAAAGCAACACGTAGCGAACCTAGTTACTTATGCCCTAAAAAATACGGTGCATGACACTGCACACAGAACATTGTGGCAGAGTAGATTAACACCATTTTTGAAGCAATGAAAAGGCCATTCACACTATGTGCACATTTCAGAGTGAAAGGGCGCAAACTGCTGCCAGAACTCAGCCCAGGTGCTGGGTGAGAAGAAAATCATGTTGCACTGCGAATCAGGCATTTGTCGCAATGGCGGTGCCTGCATTTTTTTGTAGCTTTTGTGCAGAGAGAAAGTGCAGCTTTCAGTCTGAAAGTGCTGCCCTGGCACACATTCCACCACGCATGCGTCGGCAGACACGCCAGCTGCAGATGACAAGAGACACAGGGCACTGGGAGAAGAAGGAAAAGGAGGAGGAGGAGGAGGAGGAGGAAGAGGGGGAGGGGGAGGAACTGCCCCGGAAGCTGGCAGCAGCACGCGGGCAGGAAGGAAGAAAGGGGGGACAACTGCTTGGGCCCTGCCGCACAGCTGCACACCTTGCACACTCTCGCAAACCTAGGGGGGCCGCCCACACACGCGCACACACCCTTGCACACCACCAGGCACACCAGGCTTCGAGAAATGCCAAAACAACGGCCGAGAAAGGAGGGAAAAAAAAGGGGGGGGGGGAGGGGACTCGTGAGATCCTCCACACTGCACAGAAAAGCAGAAAAACGCTGCCCTTCTGGAGCTGGAGAAAAAAAGAGCTGCCTGCAAAAGAGCCAGACCTTCCCCACACTGCCACAATGCATGCAACGCGACACGCTCTTTATGAGTACAAGCACAACAACAGTGGCACACATCTCGCAAGCGATACCAGTCAGGTAGACATATGTGAAAGCAGCTACGTTGTACTTAAAGCTAGATATAGACAGACGGGCAGCAAGGGCGGGTAAGCTGGATACGTTCAGAAAGCTACAACAACGCGATGCCTAGGGACTAGGGGAACGCAACTATAGTGCGCCCCGAGTGTGCAGCTAACTTATATACCTATGCGCAGAAGTTACAAGGCTCTCTGCTTACTTATGACCTCAACTTGTTTGTGCAACAGAAATTAAATTTCAGCCCTGTCACCTAATCACTATGTTTTTCCACTCAGGGAAATCCAAAGCTGGCTGAACAACTAGGATTTTAATTACTTTTACACACAGCCAGAGGGAGCACTCAGGTATCTCAACTTTACATTTGTTTGTTTTTTCATTAAAGAATTAGAAAATTAGAATGTGCTCCTTTAGGCTTGTCCCAAGCTTCAGCTCTGACAATGACATGAGCAAAGCACCTTTTTGAAGCATATGCCAAAACTGGAGGTAGACTTCAATATGCAGTCCCTGATGGCACTAAGACGCAATCGTTTTTGCCTAAACACTAGCCTTACAGAAATGGTCAAAGCATGTGCTAAAAAAAAATGGACACGAAGGAAAGACAGCTCCTGTAATAAGGGCAGTAATCTGTAAATGACTGGCACAATCCACATGCATACAAACACTGCAGAGTATACAAGGGTTTTCGCCCATAAAGCCACTCGCATTTGATGCACAGGTTTGCACTTAATTTAATATGACTAATATGTATCTGAAGTTCTTTTACCTCCAGTTGGTGTACCTTACCAAGGCAATTTTTAATGCCGTTCTTAATCAGTTTTTGCAAAACTTAGTGGCAGCTCAGCTTTGCCTTTTAATTTCTGAAAGAAAACAGCTGGAAAGACTCAGAAAATTTACACGCATAAATTGGACGTCAAGCCTCAGTGTCAGAAATAGCCATTCCCCTGGAAAAATTGTGTTCGCAGTGTCAGGCAATTCTTTCTTAGGAGCACACTAAGCTTTTTTGAGCACAAAAATATGAGGGAAAAATTGAGCTAGGAGCTAAAGAAATGTAACAACGGAAGCTGCATTGTCTTCATGGAACGTGTCAGTAGTCTAAGGCAGCTATGCGGTGTGCCAGTGAATGTTGCTGCCTCACGACACAATAGCAGCACCTATTTGCTCCAGCACTCACTGATGATCTAATAAAGCTGCTACGCGGTGTGCTACATAAAGCTACCTTCTGGGCGCGGGCAGTAGCATCTAGCTGCGGCACTCGCTGATGGCATAAAGTTGCCTTGTGACACACTAAGCTTACTATGGCACCTAGCCGTTTCTTCTCCTCGCCGACTGCCTACGGCCAATACGCAGCAGTGTCGCAATGCAATCTGAGCCTGTAACTGCAGCTTGCTCTGGACAGCCTGAGACTACCATGGGGGCGCGCACTAGCTATGACGGCAGCGTGACACTGTTTGCAAGGATCGTGTCCCTTCCCCGCTGGCAGCCGCGCCAGCGCCTACCCGTGTGGTCCCCTGGTGGTCACCCATATGGGCAGAGAGGCCCGGGAGGAAAGAATGGGGAGGGGCCGAGGCCTACCTGACAGGGGCGTGTAGGTAAACGGGTGGGGCTCGCTTGCCCGTCCCCCGCTGGTCACCACCAAATGCACCACCACCAGGTGCCCCACGTCCAGGTTCCGGTAGGCCGGCACGCGGCAGATTAGGTGGGTCTGCGAGGGAGGAGGGCTCAGCACCACACCCCGGACCAGCCCACTGCCACAAACTGACTTCAAGGGCGCACTGCTGAGCGCAATCAGGTGACAAAGAGGACATAATAGACTCCACATCATTCCTAACGAAGTCGGTTCCTCTACAGATCCTAAGCACTGTAACAGGCCCGAAGCCAACAATATATAACACCTAGATTAGCATCGGAGCAAAATGACGGTATGCCATAAAGTCTCTTCACATGTACAGGCATGTGCGTGTGCCTGTAACTGAATGTGGTCATAGTCTCTCAACAATTAACAATCGAGCACCGTAAAAATGATGACTTCAGTACTAGTGGAAGAGACACATCAATGGGCAGGAGGTCATCAGACCATGTTTAGCAGTACACATTCAGGGTAGATGCATTCAACACAATGTACAAAGAAATTTAATACGTACCGGCTGCAAATATTCTTTTTCTGGAACAACACATTTTTCCCATATATATTTTGGCTCACAATCTCCCAAGTTCTCTGTGAAAAGAAAACAGAAACACTTCAGTGAAAATAAAACAAAGTAAAATATACCTCCATTCCAGGGTTAAGACATATCGTGCTACAGAAGGATCATCGCTATATTAACGATACCTTCAGGTACTATCTGTCTTTCTGGACTGGTGCAGATGAGTCAGCAAATATCACTGCTATAGCTCTCTTATGGTTCAAGGGTTATGGCTCAAAAATAAGGCAGCAAGACACAATTCTGGCCCCACTGTAGCTCTTGAAGCGCAAGTTTGAAATGACTGAAATGCAGTTCAACTTCACTTGTTCACAGTAGCGCAACAGTGAGCCACACGGAGCTTCACAGATTGCAGCCCAAAATCAATTTAACGTGAAAGGTCATAAACTTGAGTGAATGGTCGAACCAAAATTTCAGGTTAAGGATTATTTTTTTTTTAAACAGAAATAGCAAATAACTTACAAAGTTTCAAGAGCTTTAGTATTTACAGCACAATAGCTCATGAATTAAAATAGCAACGAATTCGTGCAAATTTCATCATGGTGAGCGGTGAGAATTTAAAGCAGCCAAATTCACATCAGTTTTAACTTAAGTTATATAGAAAATTTTCTGAATGTTGTAAAAGTTGAGGCCAAACAGAAATAGTGCAACTAAGAAGAAAAATAAATGATTATGTTAGGTCCAATGCCAGAACTCATTTAGCAAAACGTTCGCACGCAATTAACACAAGAAACACTTCAGGAGTGTATGCAGTTTGACTCACCAGAAGACGGTTCCTTAAAGATTACTTTCGTATCCTTAAGAAAATTTTTGCCAATGATGAATAGTTCCACATCTCCCTTCACTGAGCACTCAGCCAAAGACTTTTTCGATATCTCTGGGATGCCTGGTGGCTGGGCTGAAAATAAAAGTGAAAATTACATAAGCAAAACCAGCAGTCAGAACTAGAGTAGGCATTTTTTTTTTATCTTCAAACTAAGTCATGCTTTCTCCAATTCAGAACAGGGGCGGTATTCTCGTAACTGTCCCTTTTGAAAACGTCCCTTTTGCGTCCCTTTCATCATGACGTACTTCCGGTTAAGAAGTGGTCGTTGGCAGCATGGAGAAAGGTTGACAATAGGTTTGCCGCGCTTGCGTTACGTCACTTCCGGTTGTTTGCTTTTAGCCAATCAGAGCTCGCCAAAAGGGACACTTTTGAAAGGGACGCAAAAGGGACAAAACTCGAGAATACCGCCCCAGATCAGTTTCTAATTAATGCAAAAGCGTCAACAATGCCCTCAACAGCCCTTTCAAGAATGCCTATGTAACTGAAAAGACCATGCAATCAGCCTTACCAGTGATCATAATTGTTTGACTCAAGCTCCTGTGCCCCTGGACCGTGGACCCTTGCGCATGGTGCATTTAATTGTGGACAAGCATTCAATGTGTTATAAATAATGATGACTACATATATTAATCGTTGGATGTGCACTGCAAAAAAGCCTGTCCCAATGGCTTCCAGCAGTTGCTATCTGGAATCAGCTGGATCCCCTCCCCTGAACCCCATTTTTACCTCATTCCTCCTCCAGCTAGGTATCTGCCCACCGTTGCTTCTCATCCTGCCAATGAATAGCCACACTGCTACTAGTGGCGTACGTCTGTTGTTTCTCTGCAATTTTCCACCCAACCAAACTCCACTTCCTTTTTTCACTCGGAGCCAGATTGAGCACTCGGAGCCAGATTGAGCAATATCTAAATGAGTAAATATGCAGGCAAGAATAAAAAAGAAAAAGGAAACAAGGGCCTGCGTGCACCCCATTGGTCTGACAAACAGCAAGGAAAAGGTGCAACTGTTATGGAAGTTAGCTGCTGCACAGGGTCCGACCACCACTGTTACGTGCGATGCCAAAGTCCACGGGGGGACTGTGGCATCACCATGCAGCTTAGCAAAGCAGACTGGCATCAGCCATTCCAGGTCTCATAATTCTGGCCCAAGAAGGGGGCTCCAATCCTGCTCATTTCCAACAAGATCCGAGACTAATGTACAAGCAAAACAGTAGCACACAACAAAGAGTGGTACAGTGTAGTTGCGGGGGCTGCGAAAATACCCACTACAAGCGGCAACAGCAAATAAAATTGTTTCAAACAACACACGAGAAGTGCCTATTAAAAAAGAAAAAAATACACAGCTTAAAAATTTGTGCTACGCTGGCACTGAGCACTACTGGGTCTTCAGAGTGAGGCCCAGCAAAAGGCTCCACTTACTGCACAAGATTGGTGCTGAAGCCACCTGCAGAATCTCTGAAGGCAGGCCCCCACTGTCCTGTGCTCGCTGCGCAGGCAGTACAACACGGAACACCAGGCGGCACTTTGTGCTTCGCTTCTTGTTGCGCGTGCCTCCATAGCGGACCAAGCGCTTCTCCACATCAACGTTGCGCTCCTTCAGGATCCCCACGCAGTCACAGCTGCAGGAGGAGAACAAGCACAGGGCTGACTGGGGCAACCACCGAAGAAGAAAACGCCAGTGGCCATGCTGGGCAGTCCAAGAGGCCACACACTTGGGGATGGATAAATACATATTTGGTCTCCCTGAAAATTGGTGTGGCCAGGATAATATTGAAAAAGGGGTCCTTCAACATTTCACATGAGGTTCACCCTTTCCCATGGCAAAACTACACAGGTACCAAAGGATTGCAACACTTTCGCTACTATCTGTCCTTACTCTAATGCAATAGCCATAGTTACAATGGGCCTGTTTGATTCATGGGCCGTCTGGCAGCCCGCGAGCTGCCAGAAGCTTGCTCTTGGGCAGGAAGTTGCGTCATGATTACGTTGCTCGAGTGCCTCAGGATACACCGGAAGCCGGGATGGAGAAATCCAGCCGCGATGAGCGCTGCAGAGCAAATTTTTTTTCGGTCGTCTGCTACAGTTTAAACGTCGAAATGTCGGACGACGCAAGAAGTGTGCTCGCTGCTCTCACCGACACGTTCTGTGGGGACCGCCGTCATCTTGCAGATGAAGAGTACAATGGCGGAACAGAGGCCTTTGACGTGTGCGTCATCCTCGCAATGGTCGAGCGGGAAGAACGGCACCGCGTACCCCTTTACGTGGAGAACGTCGTGCCGACCTACCTGGAGTTCGATTCAGGAGACTGTTTAGCCTGTCGCGGCATACTGTGGCAGCCCTGGTCGCCGAATTCGAACACTCCGAATTCTCCCCGAAGGACTGCGAGGACACCCCAAAATGCATGCATATGCCTGCCCAGAAGACAGCTGATTGCCCTGTCGTACGTCGGTACATCGTGTACCATGTACATGATCGGCCACAAATTCGACGTGAGCGAGTCATCTGTTCATGCCACAGACTACAGAGTCATCGTATTTTTCATTTCTATCAGCAGACGATGGCCCAATATGATGGCCCAATTGAGCAGAACGGGAGCGCAACAAGCGGGCGTTCCAGGCTCTCGTTCCTTGAGGAAGTGGAGGACTGCCGGACGTGATCGGCGCGATTTATGGGTGCCATGTCCGCATTTCTATACCCTCGGAGTCTGAAGAGAGTTACTACAATCGCAAGAAGTTTCACTCTATCATACTCCAGGGAACGTGCAATGCGGACACGGACGTGTTTGCCGGCCTTCCTGGCAGTGCCCACAACACCAAAATGCTGCAGGAGAGCTTTTCTTTCCAGAGGATAAAACGAAAACTTTCATTCATGACACGTGGACAACCAATGTACTTGCTTAGAACTCTTTACACGAAGTAATAAGCACAGGCATGCCTTCGTCTAGAATTGCGATGGCGTCCTCGCCCACGAGCTGAAATAGGCCCTCCATGTCTGTTAGAAGACGAACCGCAAATGAACGTTTAGGCGCGAATCATCTGTCATCTGACTTCCTGTACAACAACACCAAAAAAACGGGTGTTGCGATGAGAAAAATGAACTGAAATGTGCGCAAAAGATATTTTTCACAGCAAATAAATCAACTTCACACGGTCCAATCAGAGAGAGAGAGTTCAAATGAGTGCATGTGCAAAGAAAATTAATGGAGAGCAAGGTGCTCACTCCCCGTGGTCACGCTGCTGAGATAACAGAGTCTGAACCCATGCACAACTCGTAATCTTGTCCTAAGAAAATCACCTGATGACATTTAGAGTGAATGACATTTGGTGGCCAAATGAGTCAGGGACTACATTTGCATTAACTTCCGAACTTAATGAGTGGCCTCAACAGCAGTACTTCCAGTATTTCCAGTCCTTCTATCAGGCACACTTGCAACACGTCGGGGTGACGTAGTGCACACAACCACTTTTGGTGTGTCGATTGTTCAATTCCCGAGGCTCATGAGCTCGCTGTCAAACACTGCAATAACTCAACATTTTACAACATCGCAATCAGCACAAGGGTTCATTTCATAAAACCCAATTGCAGAAGCCTGCACCACATTTTACACTCAAGTACGAGCCATGGCGAAGTCGTCATTAGCACCACGTTGTTTTCAACGGACTCCGTCTTTCGAGCCGTGCCACTTCCCGTAATCTGGCACACATTCCCAACAATATCCCTCCGTTAGCATCACCATTCCGTACCAAAAAAGATAAAATGACAAACGCAGAATCCAACTGACCGCATAACTTAAACCAGGGAAAAGATCGGCAAGGCGCACTGGGCGCTTGAACTACGCAGGAGCCACTTCGCCCAGTGGCCATGCTTTTTGTTGCCACAGCGATGCCCACTCGGGAAGGCTGTTTTGACGAATGTAGCCCCAGAGCAAATCAAGCTTCAGAAGCTATTGTTTGCTTCATTTCACAGTCTTTCTTTTCTTGCCGTTTGCGCATTTGCGAGTGAGCAATGATAAGGGCATTGACCGGAAGGCAGACGATGAGGGTTCAGCTGACCTAGCGATATCAAGATGATCACCCCGTCTTAGCAAAGAACAGCACCACTTCGACTGCTTGGGAAACCATGTTGTCAACTCAGCCTTTTTTCCAACTGTAACTGATGCGAGCCTTGAAATACTTGCCTTTAAGGCTGTTTTGGTGCAGTTTGACGCAATTTTAACTATTTTCATACTTTTGGAGCAGCCTGGCACAGGAAAAAGGAACTGTACCAAAACTACGCAAATATCCACAGCTGTTTCACCCCTGCTAAGACATGCACCTCCTCAAGCAAGAACAAATTCACAAACACAATTTTTTCTCGTCAGGACTAGTACAATTTTGTGGAAGGGGACGTAGCCTGTGCCATGATACTTGACCAATGAAAGAACTACAGTAAAATCTCGATGATACGAATCTTGCGGGACCATGAAAAATATTCGTATCATCCAAAATTCGTATGAACCAACACAGACCAAAAATTTGAGCGCTAAAAAAGTTTTCGTTTATTTCTTTTCTTACTTTCGCGTGACGTTTTTCTGATTTTTTTTTTTTAACCTCGATGTCGCCGAGCGGTCCTTTCTGGACTTTCGCCTCCTTACTCGCGGTGCCCGAGCTCACTACAAGAGCGTTTCTGCACGCGATTCGTGCGCATCGGCGTTTCCGCGGCCACGGCCGCATGTGCCTCGATCAGAAAATGATGAGCGACGCGCGTGGCAGTGGGAGGCGCCCGACGACTTGCGTCAATGGGAAGGCGTGGGCCTCATGGCGGCAGTTTCGAAGCGCTCGAGAGAGCTGGCTGGCTCCGCTGGAGATGTTTAGGCTTAGCACCCCGGCAGATATTTCATGGGCACTTTTACTAGCGGCACGGATTATGTTTTACAGCACCGTTTTCGGCCACATTATTAGCTCATTTACCGCACAAGAAACTTCTTGTGTGCTTCGAAAGTAGAAGCGGTTGCTTGAGCGCCCAGCACCACTTCGCGACCGAAGCCACCGCCATGTTGCCACGGCCAACCACGCCCCGCGCAGCGTGCGGGTGGTTTCGCGGCGGCGTCAGTGCGCCTGTGGAGTGCGCGGCATGTTTTCACAAGCCGAAAACAACAGCCCGGCCGTACCTGGAAAAATAGCGACAAAGAGGGGAGAGAGAGCCCGTATGTCGCCGTTGCTTGCTCGCTCGGCAGTCGGGCGCCTCGCCGGCACGTTTGTATCATCCGGCAGGCCGTTCAGGTCCGTTCGTAAGAGCCGGAATTTTTCCCATAGCAAGCAATGCAATTTCGTCGGGACTTATCAGAAATTCGTATCACCCAGAATCATATCATCGAGATTTTACTGTACACAACAGCAAGAACTGGCTTCCAAAGTGTGGGCAACCTAAGATGCGGGCTCAGACTCACCTTACAGTCATGTCCTTGGACGGCAACATGTCGATCTCAAGGACTGTCGTGCCATCAAGACGCCGTTCTTGACAGGGCGTGGAATTTTTGCCGCACACCCTGCTGGCCTGGTAAAACATGTGCGGCTGTACCTTGCCTTGGTCCGTGCCGATGAAAACTAGCAGCTTCACTTGCTCCTGCAGCCCGGTTAACTGTAACAGTCCGCACGGTGACAAGTTTAAGTCAAACAGGTGCTTTTAAATTTGTCACGGCAGAGAAATTTATTGCAGCACACCTGCACATACAAGCATAGACACAAGCAATTGTCTGGCTTTCAAGAAATGCTTAACTTGATTTTATTTATAAGAATAATGCTAAAGTAAACAATACATAACAGGGCTCCCATTGGAAGAGAGAAAAATTGTTTTCAATACTGTATTTTTTTTTAAATCCCAGAGTGCATTGCACAATTGAGCGTAGTGGCACGACAAAGCTGCAAAAATCAAGGTGAAGGCTCGTTTGGTGTGCATTCACCCTCGCCTTTCAATCCCCGAGGCACACATTTACCACTATCGTAAGTTGGGTAACGTTGCTATGTACACCACCTCGATTTTTAGAATAAATTTCCCCTCACAGACCTTAATTACTATCTACTTCAATCAAAACAAGTTATGGTATCATGCGATGCAGCGCACACCGCAGCTATTGATGTGGCAACTGTTTTATTCTCAAGGTCAAACACAGGTCAAAGATCTAACCTGCTGTCAAACAAAGCAATAACTGAACATTTTATAAGACTGCACCGAGACCAAAATTTCCCTCTATGAAGCTGATCATACACGCATACCATGCTTCATATGCCTTTTGACTGACTGATTGATTATGGGGTTTAATGCGCCGAGGCTACACTTGGGCTATTCTCATAGCTACACTTTAGCTACACTTGGGAATCATAGCTACACTTGTGCTACACTTGGGCATTTCCACCTGGAAAGCAGCCAGAGTAGCTGAGGTCGAACCCGCGTCATTGTGCTCAGCAACACAACGCCTTAGCCACTGAACCACAGCAGCGGGTGTTTCACACTTTGTAGGCCCTACGTGCTTTTCAATGAACTCGCTTTCAAGCCACACAACTTCCCGTAATCTGGCACATGATCTTAAGCATTCCCGTTGTGGTAACGTCAGTATTCAGTACTGCAACAAATAAGAGAAGTAAATGGGAACTTGGCCTACCACGTCAGCCAGTCCACCAAAGAGCGGGGTGAAACACGTGCGGAACAGTTTCTCTCGTGTAGTGGCCATGACACTTCACTCATTATAGCGACGCCCAATCGAGGCTGTTTCAGCGCATCTCAGCTGGAGAGCTAACTGCACTTTAGAAGATACCCATTGCTTTGTTTCATTCATGAGCAACGAAAAAACAAAGCAGCCAGGAAATGCAAGATGGCTTGACCGATCTAACGATACCAAGATAGCTGTGCCCACGGGTGTCATTCCGGAGATACAGCATCCTGAAAACTGCCATTTTTTTCGTCAATTTGCACAACTATTGTAACTTCAGCTGATTTAACCATTCTTTGTGCCCTTCAGGATGCTTTTAAATGGAAAAAATTTGGAAACACAGTTTAATATAAAACATGCAATTCGAAAAAAAAAAAAAAAATTCGGTCATTATTTGCTATATGATTCTTGCATCCTTCCTTATTAATGAAAACGAGAGCATTGAATCAAGGAATTAACTCGGGTGGAAGGCATTCTAGCTTAAACTAGAGAAAGAAGTGGATGTAATGTGGAGAATTAGAGCTGGTGGGCCATGAGGGAAATGAATGGCTGCAAGGAGATGAGACGAGACGTAGGGGAAGATAGATAAATCAATGGAGGGATGAGATAAGAAAATTTAGGGTAAGCAATGAATCGCACAGCGCAGCATAGCAGCAGTTGAAGTTAATGGGAGAGCCCTTCGTTCTGCAGTGCGTATAAATAGGCTGAATGCTCTTACGAGCGCCCTTTGAAACGAAGCACTAAATATGAGCTAAAACATAAGCAGTGGGCAATTTTTGACGTTACGACTGGCTTAGAAATGTGTTTGTTGCTTTGAGAAAATAACTGCTGTCCACAATAAAGTTGTAAAAAATTACTAGGACACCTAAACGCTCCTTGTAATGTAGTAAATGCGAAAGCATTGATGTGCAAATACCGAACATGCCCTCTCATTTTCATCAGCATTTCTGTTCCCTTTGAATTTTTATTTTTATTTATCATTTACCAGAAACTTCCTTTGCTAATTGCCTAATCGCTACTCAAATTACTCCCGTACGCCTGTAGGCCAACAGTACACGTCTCTAACACTCGTTTCCAAGTCGAAGGCCATAACACATTCGGTAGGTCCACCTTTACCCAGGGTCATCGAGCTGGGATGGTGTTGGGAATGCGTGCTCATCTTGCATTCTGGAGGCCTCGGGTTCAATTCCCACCCGGACCCAAATGTGCTTAATTTTCTGTTCAATTCAACAAGTTCACTTTCGTACTCATTGCGCTGTCGGCAATTTTGTGAGCAACTTCTTGGTTACGCAGAGTGCCAGATTTGCGACCTTCCGAGTCAACTAATGCTTTCCCATTAGAAAGCTTGCAATTCATCCTTGCAATGTGACCTTCCGGAGATGTCAACCTGCGCTGCAGAGCACCCATGGTCATACAAGTGACCAAGGCGATGTGATCACCTTGACAGTGGGGAAGCCCATTCCGGTGCGATCCTTCACGGCCCCTCGACTGCCCTCAGTGAGGTAGCGGGCCCGGTGCTGTTCCTCTGGCTGGGACAGAATCTTCAGCTCTACGTCACCTCGACGGCTCCGAGTGGGGAAGGACATGTACAGCGTGGGGCGCTTGGGGACCTGCAGGAGCCAGCGCATCCCAGCCATGTCAGGACAGACACGTGCCGTTTGGCCAGTAATGCTCATTCGGTTGGCTGCACTAACCAGGATGCAACACAGGAGCACATGGCCAGTAATGTGGTAAATATCAACAACTGAATACAGAGCAGGCCATTAAATTTTGTTAGAAGAAATTCACGGAAATATAATTTTTTACATTTCATTAGATTAGCTAATTTGCCTCAGACTGAGCAATGAAATATGTAGCCCTCCACTACTGCAAGCATGGCAAAAATAAGGCATAGAAACGCTAGTGCTCACTCACTGTCAAGTTGGCATCCTGGTTTCTGTATTTTAATACTCCTGGATTGTTAACTGACTGACTGCTGAACACATCTGCAGTAAGTCGCCAGCAAACACACTGAAATGCCTACAGAAGGTCAGTAGCATTATGCACCCCAGGAAAGAAATAGAATTTTGTCGAGGTACAAGGCGCAGTATCATGGCTTCTCACTCGTTTTTTTACACTCAGAGAATAATATACTGGTCGATTTTCATTTCTGATTACTGGGAGTTGCTTTGATAAATGTGTTCACACAATAAAGTCCTTTTCCAAGCTATCAGGCATTGACAACCCCAATTATAAAAAACACAATTAAGCGCACCATTGCCCCCGTACAGCAGATGACCACAGCAACTAAAGACGAGATGAAAAAAGGCACTTAATTTGGACACTGCCTTTTGATCGAAAATTTTTTAATGAAGTGGCTCGAACATTACACATTTGTTATAGCAAAGTTCTTTGGTTAAAGCATGATGCTGACAGCTTGCAGCTAGGGGCTACAAGGAGCTCAATATTAAGGCGTGCTTGAATCATAGCTAGAGTGACAGCACATCGTACCTTCTCACGCTCTCGAGCAAAGCAGCCACAAGATTTGAACCAACATAAAACTGATCCAGCAAAAATTGTAATTTTGCTCACCACAGGGCATTAACGTGTTTCAACCTGTGTCTCCTATATTACATAGAAAAGAAAAAGAAAAGACTACTATACAAATTTTAAAGGCTCACATAAATGCCAAGATCAATTCCAAGTCAGTGAATGCTGATGTTACCAAAACAAACTATTTGTCTGCCTCACTTCAGCCCTTGTACCTATAAGCGCTCTTCCTTATTTTCTTTGAGGCACATTAATAAAAGGCTGGGACTGCCAGCTAGGGTTGACTACACCACACCTGTTTCTCCTAACACCACACAATGATAAGCATCAAGAGTCAATCACTGACCTGACTGACTCTCCTGGTAATTCCACCCTTGGACACTATTGACACAGGTGGAGCAAAAAGTCCCGCAGAACGATTCGAGCTAGAGTCTGCCGAGAGGAAGCTCTTGGCCACTCCACAAATGTTGGCGGGGGTCACGTGGGGCTCCTGGGGCGAGGCTTGCGTCACCTCCCTGCATGGAACGATGAAAAAAGTGGCAAACACTTAAAATACGAGAATGTCAGCGAGGCGTGTCTCTCACTGACTGGAGCTGCACGACACAGTAAGTGCTGATCATTATGAATAGATTCCAATGCCAGACGGCTCCAGTGAAGGAGTGCCAAATCTGTGGCCTCCAAGCCACAAAATAGCCAAACTCAAGCTCAAAGATAGGTCGGAGGTGTCAAGTTTGTCCCAGCCTAGAACCACTGGTATGCCAAGGCCAGACAAACCCGAAGCAGTCAATTTCACGGGTGCTTCAATGTAGCGCACTACTTCCTCATGCAGAATAAGCTTCAGGCATTTCTTCAAGGGGAGCTTCCCCTCAGTTTTAACTTCACTTGCTTTCATTTTCTTGGTTTCCTCTTTTACCCCACATAAAAAGCAAATGAGACACAAAAAATTTACACCATCTTCCCGCGAGGGAAACCATGGGGTAAATGAGACGCATCGGGGGTTGCCGTTGCGTTTCCGTTATGTTAGCGCGTGGATTGCTGTTGTTGTGTGTCCTATTTACGCAGCATGTTCAACCCCGATGCGTCGCATCTACCCCATGGTTCCCCTCGCGGGAAGATGGTGTAAATTTTTTAGTCTCCATTTCAGATCATCGGCGGTCACCGGAGGATGTCATCGGAGGAGCGCCGGCGGAATGACTGAGCGGAGCGGCGCAGTTACCACGTTTATATGTACGGTGAGGGGAATGAGAGAAAGCAGCACAGAGCAGCGCAGAGCAGCGCATGCGCATGTGTAAACCCGCACCCACGCACAGCTGGCACGGCGACGGAGCGAGCGCAGCCGAGCGCTAACACGCAGATGGCGCTGCCGTGAGAGCGGCGCTAGCGCGCAGCTGGCGCGGCGAGGAAAATGGGGGAGGGATGCGGACACCGCCGGACTACGCCGGAGGGACAAGGCGGGTGAAAGAGATGCGTTGCATCTAAAATATGAAGTGATACGCAGAAATCTTGCCATCTCTTTTGACAACTTCAAAATGGGGCACAGCTCATTCACAATTTATGAAGGAAGGACGTTCCCCTTCATACCTGTGCCATGCCTGCAGCCCCGTAGTGCTTGTACATTACGTGCTTTCTAATCTCAAGTTGTCCCATTGTGTTGTCCCATGCAATATGGCAACCAATGCCAGCAAGTGGAGCAACCAGAGGAGGCTGAAGGCACGTAGGCCTACTTTCAACATGACGGCGGGTCGGCTCCCTCACCGCACCGTACTTGCACAGATGCGCCAGCGGCACCGATGAATTGTCCCCCAAGCCCCATATGGTGTGGCAGACTCTGCCTCCGAAGATGTAGCAGTTGAGAGTACACAAAAGCGCACGATAAATCCTTCACTACAGCGGTTCGGTGGCCGATGTGACATCCGACAAAGAGCGAGGTGGACGTTGAAGGTCAGTCTTTCCTTTTCGCTGCGGGTGGTGCGATGGGCAACGAAATAGTCCCCACACTACTGGGTGCATGCATCTTGCTGTTGGAAAGGAGGGGAAGGTTCTGCGTGAGATCGCATTCAGGCTGGAAGAGCTTCGCGTGAGCAGGAAGCTCGTTTTGTCGCGAAGTGATTGTTAGTCTTTGTAAGAGAGGGACCTCAGACGACTCTGGGAGTGCGTATGCACACGCCCGTAAGCCACTCAGATTGCGGCGAGCACTGGGTCTAGTGCAGCTGGTATTGTTGCGACCGGGGGTGTTTGTGTGTGTGTGTGCGTGCGTGCGGGTGTGAGTGTGCGCCCGTAAGCCACTAGTATAGCGGTTGATGGTGGCTGTACTCACCTGGTATTGCTGCGAGTAAGTTGTAGCCCTACCTGCTTGACACTAATGCAGCTTTGCCGAGTAACGCACCCAAAGAAAACTCGAATGGGTATCTCAACGCCAAAACCTGCATTAAGTCAGACGAGCTGCTTCTAAGTAGGCTTTCCCACCAGTGACAGGAGTTGGTGGAAATCTGCTGCTCCTCCCTCAAGAATGGGAATCGCTCGCATCGGATGATACAGTATACCCGACCCGCCCCGCGCACGGATGGCACTGGGAATCGCACCAATGACCAGTCACCACCGCCATGGGCAGCGAGGACGGGCCAGCTGAACGTTCCGGTGGGGTCTGCCAGTGAAGGTAGCACTAAGCACAGTGTGTTGAGCTGCCACCAGCTGCTGCACCCCCTCCCCCCTGCTTCCGGGCCACCCCCCAGCGGGACAACCCACTCAGCCTTTTGGGAGGACCAGCTCCCGAAGCAGCCACGGAACCCAGGAGGTGGAGGGACCCGGCGCCTAAGCAAGCGGCGCGAGCTTTCGAGCAGCCGTTGAGGCTGCTGCCATTGGGGAGAAAGCCTCAAGATGGGAGTGGGGGTCGCATCAGCCAGCGACCTCCACATTCATCAGATGCGGCTGCCAGCTACTCCTGGACCTGCCAACCTGCTGTGCTTCCCAACCACGACAGACTTGGGCCAGCGCAACAGGTTTGCAGCTTCGTCAAACAAGCTTCGCGGTGATGGCATCATATGGTGAACATTTGTTGGCGTGTTTTGTAACTTGAGGTTTGGGAACGACTCTTGTGCAGCACGGCACAATTTGAATTCAAGTGGCACCCAGTATTTAGGGAGGAGGAGTGTGGGAATTGTGGAAACCCACATTCCTAACTCTGTACGCGGTTAGCGGACGATGCACCTGAGGCACTCCGAGACAAGTACAATGGCGCAGCTTTTGTCCGCGCGGGCCTTCGACAACAGCGGCCGCGGCGGTAGGGTTCGCTTGCGCCCCGTGAGATGGCGCCACCGCCTTGGCACATCATGGTGTGCGGATGGTGGGAGAAGGGACTTCAGCTGCGGCACTCAACACAGCCGGATGGCTGCGACGAGCGGAGACTGGTTACAGACATCATAGCGTGCGGCGGCGTAGCAACCTGGCTCCTTCCCTTCCAGCCTGGACCGACCATCATCCACTGGCAGCGCTGGAGTCCAACGACTACGGCTGCTCAAGCAATGTGGGACGTGTCGACGACGAAGAAGACAGGAGCGCTAGGGTGGTCTCGAGAATAAACCCCCTTTGAGGTTGGCATCAGCTGCCTTTGTGTCTTGCCTGCCTCCCATGCCGGCACTGTGGACACGGCAGCCGAGTGTGGATGATTGTCCGAGTCAGACCCCCACCACAAATACCACAGATCACTACCACAACAAAACAATCCATTCCTGGCCACTTTCATTTGTTGACAACCACAGATACTATGTATGCCTCCATTTTTTCTTTGTCTTGTGTGGATAGTGGTGGCCACAGAAGACATAAATCTTAACGCACACCTTGTACCCTGCCAACCTTAATCCTCAATGCTCCTCTAAGAAAATGAGGGGGCCCAATTAATACACAAACTTCCAATTTTAAATGAGGTTGCACTATTATGAGACTCACTCAGTGACGGTGCAATGTCCTTGACATTTGGAGTTTTGCACTGAAATCAAGCGATTTCCCATGTCTTTGCAATACAGCCGCTTTTAATTTGCCTTATCAAACATAATAAAATGACTCTGAACCGCTAACCACATGGAGTCGGGCTGCAAGCCCACAAGACTACCGTATAATGCGGAATATAGGTCGAGATTTTTTACAGAAAAATTTGCCGAAAAGTCACCCCTCGACCTATATTGCAGTCACTGGCAGTTGTCATCTGGCGACCGGGCAGCCCATCGAGCCCATCCAAACCCCAAAGGCACCATCGCCACCACCATCAATCGGACGCGACGCCATCTTTGTTTTGTTGCTTCTCTCGCTGTCGGCGAATGTGTGCGTGCAATTTTCTTCTTGCTCATAATGAGTTTAGGCACTTGGTGCCAGTTTACAGCAGCATGTAAAAGAAAAGTTGGGGGTTTTCCAGGGCCAATTACGTGTCTGCCTTGCGCCAGTTCGGTATCGCCAAAAGAAGTGATGCTAGCGGCGTTAGCTGAAGGGGCCGCTCTCGGTATGCAACGCTCGGAAGGCTTCGTTTCATGGGCGCTGCTCTGTGCACCTGTACTGCTGTACAAAGGGGCAAATTTTGCCCGCTAGCATCGTGCGATGTCTCTACGAATGGATACCCCAAGGTGTTTGCTGACCGCCTGCACAGACTGGCTGTCGCTCCGGTCTGCAAACGAGTGTCCCATGCTTTGCGCTCGCTTCACGATGACATCGTCTTGCGAGTGTTTAAGAAGTGCTGCATAAGCAATTCCCTGGACTGCACCGAGGACGACCTGCTGTGTGGGCGACAGCGAGCCAGAAGCAGTCGTCCAACGATACTTCAGACAGTTTTAAATGAGTAATCTGAGACGAAACAAGTTATAGTCTCAATAAAACAATGGTTGATACCTAATTATTTTTTTTGCATTTTTCGGCTACAAGGTAAGGGGGTCGACCTATATTCCGCCTCGACCTATATTCCGCATTATACGGTACTTTAATTTGCAGATGCTTGTCTGCCTCAGCCAATCAGGCCAATTAGTGTGGCTGTGGCACAAGTGCTTAGGTATATTGCTGTGAATCGCCATCCTTTCTTTCCCCTTCCTTGTTATGAAGATTATCTGACTGATGTTTGCTTTACAACTGGCATGAGTATAACTCTAACGAAGCAATGTCTCGAATGGAGTGACATACATTGCTTTCAGCACTTAAGACTGCTGCTGGTCATAGGGCGCAAGAAAGAATTGTCAGTATCCCTAATAGTGCAGGTGGAGCAACTCAGCTTCTTTTCTCCCCTGCCCCCCTTCTTCCACAGTACAAGCAACGCTGCCTCATTGGTTCCCAGCTCCCCAGGACTCACTTGATTAGCGCCCGCAATGCTGTCTGCAGGTTCTGGTAATCGTGCGAGGTGCGCGACGTCGACGGTGCCTCCGAGGGCTCGGGTGCATCGCCCAGCGTGGCCTCCTCCGAGACGGCCAGGGGCGAGGCACCCCCGCGCCGGGGGGAGTGCGTAAGGGGCGGGGGGCTGGCGCTGGCCCGGCTGGACGAGGGGCTCTCGCCCCCCGAGCAGGGGCTGCCCCCGCTCAGGGCGCCCAGCCATGACTGCTCCTCCTTGACCGTCATGTGCAGCATGCGCACCAGCATCGAGTTGGGCTCCTGCAGCAGGCTGCTCGTGTCCTGCAGGGGGGCAAGGGACGACGGCTCAGCACCCAACCATTTGAACTTGCTACAGGGCGTTTCCCTCTCCTCCTCTGTTAATGCAGAGCCCCCATCACACTCCAGTGGCCCCTTCCCAACAAGAGCAACATGCCCATACCGCAAGTTATACCCACTTTGGAACTGTGACAGCAGAGCAGCTTGACAATTGTAGAAGCTGTGCAAACAGAATTAAACCCAAGACCCCATTCCATTTGCCTAGTTTTTTACATCCATCCTTATTATGCACCAACTAACCACTGAACAAGTTGTTAGTGCAGCTAGTCTTTTTTTAAGTCCTCTCACATTACTTTGTCATTGCAGAAAAGTCCTGCTCACAGCTTTTACAGCAGAATCTCCTTCTGCATGTTTATAGCCATTTACATCTGGTCGCATTAGTAATAGCAGAGTCCTTTAATGCTTTTCTGGTCACGAAACTCCTGCCTAAGTTTTGTTTGGAGACAAAGGCTACCGCGAGGTACGCCACCGCAGATCAGAGGGCATCGGGCGGCCGCCACTGCTCTGTGTGTGCAGCCGCGCGCGGCAGAACCTGCACCCGCCTTTCTTTGCACTTTCTGGATAGAAACGGATTGTTGGTAACTGTGTCCTCAATTGTTGCTACAAAATGAAGCCAGCAGGAAAGTATTATAATGGCAGCCCTTACAGGGAACCCGGGGAACCCCATGTGTGGGAGACTTTCAACCCCAAAAATCGATTTCACAGCATGACCATCGCAGCTTTGGAAACGGCACTGTTCACTTCTAGGGAAAATTCACACGTGACAAAAGCCTAAATCGCTTGGCCGTGATGCTCCGTGCTTGCATGCCGTAGGTTCCGAGGTTTGAGACATTTTCTTTTAACCCACAATGAGGTGGATATAGGAAGTGATATGCAGAACTAATTTCTGACACCTGCTACGACTGAACTCTGTGTGAAAAGCAGGGAAGATGTATCAACGAGGTGCGAAAGGAAAAGTTTGCATGGTGGACAAATATTTTTTTCCAGCTCCCTCCTGACTCAGCTTCTTCAATGCTTTCCTTTGACACATCATTGAGGTGCAGTGCTGTCTCATAATACACTTTTTCAAGATGCTGAAAGCCTTGGCATTATTGAACACTATAAAACAAAGATTACTCTTGCAAGTGCCTCTAGTTTCTGATAAAAACAAGTTGGTTCTAGCATTCAAGTTCAGAATGTGAATGGCAGTTGGAGCATTTTTTTTAATAATTCTCAGCTTTGTACATTGCTCGTTAAGCATGCGCTCACAGAAACTTATTCACAGCGAACATTTATACATTAATTTTTACATATGATATAAACACAGTTGACCTAGTAACAGACCTATGGTGACGAGACCTTTTATATAGCGAGGTTATTTCTGGCCTATTCACTCCCGAAAAAAAGCTTGCCCCGGTGATAAAGAAAAAAATATAAAAAAAAAAAAAATGCGGTAGTTTTCAGAGCTCCTTGTACAGTTCGGCAATGCGCCCGATTACAAAGCAACCAACACGTCCCTGCCCCACCTCCCGAAAAAGAAAGCGGAAAGAGAACACAATGCCAAAAAAAAAAAAAAAAGATCACAGCAGCTCTCACTGGCTCAGCTTCACCTTCAGTCACTGGGCATTATGAGCGAATCGCTGTCCTCGAAGCTTTACTATTTTTGCAAGCAAAAAGATGTGGGAAGCATTTCAAAAAAAGTGGATCTTTTCTGCTGTTGTGCCCACAAAATGTAATGTGCATCGCTCAATTGCAGAGAAGTATATGCGCTCTACAATGTCTGCGTACACATTGGGGCGCTATTTACTTCCATTCATGACGCATTCCCAAAGCAGGTTTGAACATGTCTTTCTTTTTTTTTTAACATACGTGGACATGCAGTTAATAAAAGCTCAATTCGCTAACTTTTTTTCGGAGAATAGCACGCTTCTATCTCGCGTGCAGCTCGGCGTCGAAATAGCGACGCTTTGTCGATATTTCCTCTGTAACCAGACCGGCAGGCAGGAATGCAGTAAAAACATGACCGTCCACCCGAAATTTTTCTCCACTCACAAAATGCCAAGCCTGTTCTTGCGGCCCACGACAAGTAAAGCAAATGTATACTAATACCGCGCTGAGAGTCCGGTCCCTGGTGAATGCCCCCCGACCACTTTCCCAGCTGCCCTTCGATCAACGCCAGCGCAGCAGTACGGCTTCCTTGAGCAGCGCAGGAAGCGTTCCCATGGCATTACAGTGGAGTTTCATGACAGAAAAGTATTGAGGGACTCTGGTAATAGTGTCTTCTTCCCGGCCAACCTACAACCTTAATGAATTACAGATATACTTACCCTGTGTCCAAACAATGTGTGCTGACTTTCCTTACCACCAAACGTAATGTTTGCCTCGCTCCAATGAAGTACCTGTCCGTACGAATGTATGCTACGAAGGCTCTCCCCCCCCCCCCTTTTGAAGGAGAGCTAAGGCCAAAAAGCATTCTGGACTCTTGGGGTGTCACGCTGAGCAGCACGAATTTTAATCTCCCTAGTACAACCCATAGTATATGCATCCTTTTGAATGTGCTGATGAAAACTAGCCCCGTTAATACTCTCCTGGCTATTGCACGTTTTTGGACATTATGTTGTGGCAGCTCAGTCGCACTGTAACTACCCAAATTAAGTTCTAGTAATATGTTTCTCGTATAGATGGCCTTCACGAAAAAGTTTAGCTGCCAATTTCTTCGCTTGGCAACACTGGAAACGGCCACGGACATGGCCAAAGTGCCACGAACCGACATTGCCATGGACATGGTGCGGCTTGTGCCTCTGCACCCACACACCGCAGAAAAAAGAAAACACCGGCGTGCGTCGTCTGCTCCATTTCAACCCGATTCTCAATGGTGGTGTCAACAGAGATGTTATTAATCGCACTCACATTGGAGCCAAGGCATTACTTTGCGTTTGTTGGGGTAGAGTTTGGAATGTCCAACACACATCCTGCGCTTAGCGCGGGCAAGTACCGCCATCCCACAGAGCCCGACGTAACCAGTGATGGCGCACTCACATGGTTGCCTGCATGCGTGCCTCGCCATTGAATACAACCTATAGGAAGCTATTCTGTTTTCCAGCCCCCGAAAAACTTATCAACGAGATGTATGTGATACAAAAGACAGCTACTAACTTAATGACACTGTTTTCAGTATGTCCAAACACTAAATGTCCCACTGTTGGGCACATGCAAGGCTAGAACTGGTATATGAATTAAGGCAGGGCTGCCCTTAAGAACTACTTTTATTTGAAATGTTTATGTTGATACTAACCATACCAGACAAGCAATACATTTTGGAACCATACTGAAAGTAGAAAAGAACACCGACAGAAAATATATTTTTTTAGACATTTAGTTTTCCCAAGATGAGTTGGAGCTAAAACAAACTTTTGCAAGGAAAACTAGTGTCTATTTCTCAGATTTTGTATCCAGAACATAGGAGACATATTACACAAAGTTTTGTTTCCTTCTAAACTTTGAACACTTAGTATTCACTGCGCGAACTTAGTTGTCCACTAAGGTAAATTCAAGGTACATATATATTGCACTGCTAACACTACCTTCAATAAACAGAGCAAAGAGCCAATGAACCATCAGATCATTGAAAAGCACTCCATTATTACATCTAGAAATAAATACAGGCGCGAATCACACTCAGTCATGTGAAAATGGTGCCAAAACTCCTTTTTTTTTTCTGACAGTGACTGCTTTAGGGGCACGAGCCCATTTAATTTAGCTACAAATAACAAGTGTTAAACTCTGCTACCAAAGAACATCGCCACAACAAACTTGTGTATAACATAGCTGTCATTAAAGAAAAAAAAAAGGCATGCACTGCATTCACTATTGGCGTAGTGGAAGTACTTAAAGTACTTCCACTATGCCTTATAAAAAGTTCTTTTGAGAGAAGTTTCCTTTTTTTAAGTCAGGAAAGTTCATCATAGCGTGGCTTTATTTAAGGCCAATTATCAGTTACAAAAGCACAATGCGAGGAAGAAATGTGCAAGAGAGAAGTAGCTAAGCACTCACTTTGGTCTAAATTTGTTTCCTTTTCTAACCATTTAATCAAAGTACAGTGAACAATTGAACATTTCTTTTTTCAAGTGGTAAACATGTGCATTCTCTTTCCAACTAAAACTACTCTACCCTTGAGAGCCCGAGCCTAAGACCCTTTCTTACCCCTACTACGTGACATCTTCAGTGGCTCTAACAAACCCAAATTGACAAACATCTGCTGAACGCAAATTATTTTAGCTGACGAGACACACAAATGAAAGCAAGTGAGCCGACAGCTGCACCACCACCAACCTGCGCAATGTCGCGCACTGTGGACGACACGGAGTCCTCATGCTGATTGGTCGTGTCCAAGGTGGAGTCGAGCGTGCTGAGATTGGACTCCATTCTGTGAGACTGCTCGCACAAGGCACTTGCCAGCTCACTAAGCTCTGGGTACGGCAAATCCCGGTAGGTTGCTGAGGGGTGGCTCGCTACTTGCCGAGGATGTGAGCCATGGTGCTCGCCCTTTGCTCCAGAGGAGACTGGGCCTAGTGGCACACCAGACCCTGCAACACAGCACCAGAAAGAACAGGGGGGGTTAACAGCAGAGCAACAGAAACATCAACCACAACACTTGCACAACAACTACCCTTGGAAGAAGCTGTACCAAGAACCAGTTATGCTGCGTGGTTTCGTCTCGCCCTATTCTTTTTTGCACACAACTGCTTTGGCCCTGTGGATAAGTCTCTGTTGCTCGGTTGAAGTTTCAGGTTTAACCTTTGGCCACGGCAGCCTCATTTCGACAGGCACACACGTTTGTTCAGGCGTGGGCTCTATCAACTAGGCCAATTAAAAGTTTTGCAGCAACGTTAAAGTCATAAATGCTGCACCATTAATTCTAAATCATTTTCTTGGCTTTACTGCAAAACCAAGTGCACAGCACTAGTGTTCCTAAAGGAAAACTGGCTTTTTTTCACCTGTGGTGAGGTATCTTATTTTATAATGTTTTCCAAATGAGGTTTGTGCTTTTCAAACAGAACATGCTAAGCAAAAGTTTCTGCATACATTTATTTTACATTTACATGTCTTTGCCTCAGTGTCTATTTCAGACAAACAGTGACACAAGTTCCACGAACTCCATTTCACAATTTGCAATTTGTGATGCCGCAAATCACAGTGCAGGAAAGTGCATGGGGAAGCGGTACCTGTTTTCACGCTTTTGGCCTTTTCTGTGCTAATAAGCAATTGCTGGTGCTGCAAGTGGCATATTTGTATTCATGACACTCTAACCTACCAACACAGGCCAATTTGCTTCAGCATTTTTGTGTCCCTTTAAAGAGAAACCCTGGTGCTGAAGCTATTTCAGTAACTCTTAAACTTACACCAATTGAAATTTTCACACACAGTACCTTTCGGCATGCTGAGAACAAGTACACATCAGCTTTTGTCTATCAATCATAAGCTTGAAGTTATGTAATATGTTACGCTACATTGTTTCACCCAAATTATTAGTTAGCTATGCACTAAATACTGTACTGCACTACATATTTTTGTGTTCTGCAAGGACCCGAAACTACAACCATACTGCACCTGTATTCTTATTTTTATCATTGGACAAATTGTGACCATACGAAATCTTATGTTTTATAACATAAGATTTCATATGGTCGCAATATCTTGGTCAAATAAAGTACAAAATATTTTACATCTGTGCTAGCAAGTCTTAAACTTCCATATTTTTATTGCATTACCCTATTGATAAGCTTTTGAATGCAGCAAGAATTCGGCAGATCTGGCCATTACAGCCAAAGATACTGTGGGCAACAGTTGGTCCCATGATCCAAAAGTTAGTTTTGAGAAAACAAGGCAAGAAGTTCAAAAATGAAAGCAGAAATGGCCCTTCAGGCAATTGAGGAGTGTGACAGTGTGGTAAGTATTTATGATAGGATTGCAATATTTTTCAAGTATTTTCTTTAGAACTAGAATTCTAGGTTACAGATAAAAATAGTACATAAAATTGGCCTTTGGCAATTATTTTGACTCTTAAAGGGACACTGAAGTGATTTGTACACATTGTGGGATTACTACCTCTAATTGTAGTCTGGAATTTCTAGGCCATGTTTCGACAACTCTCGCAGCGTTTAGCAACTTTATTCAGTAAAAAAATCAATTTGAAAGTGCTGTTCTCCTCTCTGCATCCTCCTTCCTGATTTCCTATGACGTTTCGTATGACGTCAAAACAAGATGGCTTGGCTTGACTGCACTATTGCACAACTCGCCGACCCTCCAGCAGAATCCATCAGCCCAGCATTTAGTTGGCCGGTGGCCAGCGGGTCACAGCAATTCGTTCGCTCAGCTGAAACTAAGCCACGGTACGTTTGTGCCAGGAAGAATGTGCCTTTAGTTTGTTAGTTTGTCGACTGTATCAAGCTCCAAGTACAAGTTGCTCCACACAAGCATCTATGTGACACTTCGCTGACTGGTACGCTAGTAGAAAAATCTAAGGCCAATTGAAGGTGGGAGAAGAGTCAGTGAAGTTAATATAGTTACAAAGGAATTAAAATCAACCAAAACTGTTATCGTACAGTGCAAAACCAGGGTGCAGGAAGCACTTTTTGTGCTGGGTGAACTAGCACAGCGGTCAGCAACACGACTACACATCTGCAAACGCTTTTCCGTCTAAGGAATGAAGTCGCTAGACATGAGATATTGTGGGAATTTGGGGGATGCTTACTGCACGAACGCTATTCGAGAAATGGTCATCTAAGCTGCTTGGAATGCTAAAACTAAATAAAAATGTCAATTCACTATACATTATATACTTTACATTTCCGCTCCTGGCATCGCTGGCTTATGGCCAAGTGGTCTGGAGCACTAGGTATGTTATTTTGCAAGTCGCCAGTTCGAATCCCCGATAGTGCATGTTTTTTTTTGTTTTTTGAAGTTGATCTATTTGTTTTTGGGCAATGTTTTCTGCTTCGAATTCACCATTTTTGCCCCGTAACGTTCATTGCTCCACGAGAGAGTTCGCAGAACGCGTGCAGACAGACACTGACGCACTTGCGAGTGTTCTCGTTGGCGTGGTGCATAAGCACCAACTGCTTGCGGGCAGTGCCGAATCAGACTCTGAGCCTGGTGTGAACACTCCTCTTACGACACAGATAGGAGCCAGGCAAGCTCCAAAGGTGGGGGTGAAGAGCCTCGGATTTGAGCATCTCCAATGACGCGGAGGGCGTTCAGCCACTGCGTACGCCTGCCTCGGCTAGTGATTGTTACTACAATTCCAAGCCGTGCGGTACAGCCGACAACATAACAGAAGTGCAGTATGCCGATTACTGAGATATCAAGAATGCCCAGCCAATGATAACATTGGATGCCAAGCATGTTGTTTCACAGAACCAAAACCAAAACTGGTTTGACTTCTAATCTTAGACATTGTCTAATCACATAGCACCTTGTATTGATCTCATTGCTGTTAGTTGGTGCGGCCGCCGCAAACCGCGTTTGGTAGTTTTCCTTCTTTCAGGCTTTCTAAAATAAATACTGCTTTATTGCCCGGATAAACGATGAAAAGTGTAATTATTTGAGCCAGTCTACGCACTGCAAGCAAAAACAGGAGTTTGACAAATTCACTTCACTCATTCAGATTTCATTGTATTCAGGTTTGGTTTTCAGCCCAAAAAATAACATTTAAAAAACTTGTAAAGGCAAATTCATTTCAGTTGCTTCACTAGTCGAATCAGCAAACACCCCTGCTACTTGTAAGTCAGTTTCCAGGGCTGGGAAGAGATACTCAAAAAGGTATCACAGAATATAAACATTGTAGTACATGTGCTGCAAACTTAAAATGCAAATACCGAGATTCACTTCTTTTTGACGTAAGGGATATCTCAGAGGGACTTCTGTAACTACACCAAAAAAAACCCTTCAAGAATACAGATACCAGAATACGGAGAGTGAAACATACCTATTTTGGGCAACGCGATCCACCTCATAATGTAGGTGACAGGCTATGTATTGCAAGGTACAAATACGGCTTGATTAACCAACACAGGTAAATTCTCTATCAACGAATATACGCAGCAATCTTGTAAGAAGATTTCCTACCGAGGCACATAAATTTGTATTCAGCAACAACACCCTTTCGTTATTTTCGGACAGTGTTAGCTTGGTATTGGCTCGGCTCACAAGGCTCATGAATAAGGGAAGTTTGTCCACCCCCACGTACTAGCATAAGGTCGTGTTGCAACGATTAAATGCTACTTTCCTGGTGCTTATGTCCTGGCTTGTGACAGAACCCCTCATTGTATAAACAAGATAATGAAAGACCACTGAGGCATGGATACGATTGGCTGCGCCTAAAAGAAACGGGGATAGCAAACGGAAGACTATTTCAGTCACAAAAAGCCCGCTCAGGGTCATTTACTATTCCTGCTGTAAAAACACCTTAGATCATTTCCAACAATAATGGTAACAAGACACTTATGCCTCGCAGCGCATTGTGATAAATCGATACATCATTAAAGCATTTCACCACAGAGCTAGTACAAAAAGATTTGCCAAATATATCACGATACAGAAATACAGATACTCAAAAGTGTCTCCAGGGTACTATGATGATACTTTTGTAACACAATGCTGCCCAGACCTGCTTACTATCAAGTGGCTTTGCCCACTATTTCCTGCACCATTAAGCTTGGATAGGGACTTCTGGTTTGTGACCATTTTTTCATATGAAGCAGATCATTTTTTCATATGAAAACAATTAGCAGTAGTTGCTGCCCAAATATTTGCTCCAAATAAAAACAAGAAAGCCAAAGCGAAAAAGCCTATTCTCACCTTTGGAGACATAACCTGACGACAAACCCTGGGCGTCAGACTGGGGGCGATTGGTGATTTTGCCCATGTCGACATTTGTAGTAGCTCAGAGGTCTGAAGAAAAGAAAGCAAGACAGTGGGAAAAAGGCAAGACAAGGTCAGTGTGGCACTGAAAATGTTTACCACTAGACAAAGTTACAAAGAGCCCATAACAATACAAAATTCAGAATTTCATCCAGAAAGTATAACGAGCGTGGCAGAACAACATCCTTGCTGGACAAGAAGATAATGGTAACAAGAAGTGCTAATCACGGCCCTTTTAAGGAGCTTACCCTTTACCCCACAAAAAAACACTTTACTCAGGAAGACAGCAGTACGCTTGATTCAATGCTACAAAGACATGCAAGGCAAAATGGAAAAATCACAAGCCTTCAAAGAACTACTGCTCTCCTTGCATGGTATGACAACATTGATCATATTTTAAGAACTAGCTAAGATTTTCTGTATGAATCATGCAGTTAGGAGCCAATGCTACCTTTGAATTTCTTCCTTTATGCAGGCGACCCCAGCTTTTAATCAGTGTGCCTTCCCCATTTCCCCTTAGAGTCAAGCTTTATAAAGATGGTGTGTATGCTCATGTCATACAGTGCCACGTGTATGCGTTAACCGCATGCCCTGGGAGCGAGATAAGCAGGGTGGTCCTCTGGCTAGCAGCTCACAGGGAAGGTGTCGCTCCCGCAAACAAGTGCCTGATCTACTGCAGCGTCGAGAGACCGGAAAGCGCTTGGCAACAGCCGTCCAGCCGCCTCAAGCCTGTTTACTAGTTGGCTCTTATCAGCGTCAACGAGAAAACATAAACACCGTAGGACAGGCATTGCCGTGACAATGAACTCCGTGCTACAGGGAAACTGTGGTCTGCCCCCCATATCCAGGCTGACTCACTTGTACTTTGCTCAGCAAAGTTTGGCTACAAGCAAGATACCACTGGACGAAGCCTATCTAGCTCCAGAGCCAGACGAAAGTGAAGCCCCCTGTGCCAACATCGCCAAAACACTTTGTCTGGAAAGTTGTTGCTTTGGGAATCCCCACAACCAGGGTTTACACAGCAGACAGACGCTGGGAAGTCACTTTAGAGAGCAACATTCTATCCAGCGAAACACACCCTACAAGAAAACAGACTCGGAACAGAGACATGCTAGCTTGATGGACAAAAGCCAGCGGGAAGCTGAAATGAACATGCGAAGCACTGCTAAATTAGTAGGACTTTGAGCAATAATACTAAAGATACTGAACATACTTTCTGCTGGCCTCTTTGATGGCGTAATTTCTCACCTCATACCCACATTTTCCTTTATGAATGTTCCACTCTGTTACATTTCCTGCACAAGCAAGCTTTAAAAGATGGAATCACTGCACTTACGAGCAGGCAGAATGTTGCCACAGATAAGTGGGCATTCTCAACTGCTCGTGTCAACTGACAGCACCACAGCTGTGGCCACTCCAGGGCCCCAGGAAGGCATCACTTTGGCTGGTGGGGATAAAAGAAACAGGACTCCAAAGATAGCTCGGTCCCTTATCACTGCAGGCCTCGTCCAGGCACATGATGTGGCACCAGAGACAAGATTACAATGATGAACCAAAAGACAAACAACAGCTCAGCACTGCCGACACCACATGATTGTTCATGATACGGCCAATGACACTATCCGGAAGCACATCTCAGTTACCACTGAAGGCGGCTGGCAGCACAGTGCCAAAATATTGCCACAAGGAAATAATGAAAAGCAGCTGCAACTTTAAGCGATCAAAACACTGTGCATCCTTTATTATTATGTTTGATCCCTGAAAATACAGATATACATGCCATTTAAATAATTCTGAACCTCGTATAATGGTCCCTTCATTTGAAGGCAGGAAATAAGTGGTGCAAAGAAGAAAATTAATGTGCTTACAAATTTCAACCAACTAAGGAGGCCCTGCAAGCATAATCAATGAGTGACAATGCGCAACACACTATAGAACATTAAAAGGGAAAGCTGCCACACAGAGCCAGTAAATAAAAATGTGGCCTACATACTGCCTACACCACACCATAATTTAAAGCAAGAGACAAGACAGGGAAATGTAATTTTGGCTGCGTTTTTCCCTTTTCTGCGAGCTGGACGCCAACTCCAACAGTGAAAAATGCATTTATGAAGACATCTGTTCTCTGCGAGTCACGCCCTAAATTTTTTTAACTTTTCCGCTGCGATATCTATGCAAAACTACAAAAACAACAAAAGCCTAGGGCGAACGCAAATATTAGTGCATTCGTATATTCGTACAGATCACCGTCCCAAGTAAATCTGAATCCGAGACAGACACAATCCAGCCAGCGCAGCAACAGCAACGAAGCTGCACGCTCCTCAAAGACACACGAACTTTGCAGGGCGCAGAAGGGGGCAGCGGGGATCGACGCCGTATGCGGAAAAAGAATGTGACAGCTCGTAAGGCAACCTTTACGAGCTTGTTAACAGCCGCAGCAACTTTCTCGACTTGCAAACACACTCAAGCGGCTCCCGGCGGCACCCGAAGCGCGCAGTGCCCGGGGCTCTTCACCTCATATCGCTTTATTGCGGCCGGTTGTTGCCCTCCTGATATTCGGATACAACAGGCACCACCAAAAGATGGCAGGCGTGCGAGCACCTCGCTGCGTTCTCAGCCAGCATGAAAATACCGTCACCGTGCTCTAAGAACCACCGACAACCACACGGTAGGAAGTGCACAAAACAGAACTATCGACGTCCATATGACGCAGCGGACGTAAGAAACGCGTTCGATCGCAGGGCTTCCTGCCGGGTGAGCAGACGCAAGCTCCACAGTACAAACAGAGCGCCAGGACGCGTCGCTCCAACGCGCTGGACCCGTAATCAAAGAATGCGCTGACTCTATCTTTACGCTAGACACCGCTGCATTGCTTTTTCACTACAGGTGACGATAGGCAGCCCTAAGCTTTAAAAAGAAAGAAAGAAATATGCGAAACAACCAAAACATGTTCGAACGCAGCTTGTTTTCCAAACCTCTTTGGCTCAAGGACCGCATATATGATCAGTTTCGCAAGAGCAAAACCAGAGGAGCCCGGAGAGTCACCAGAAATAGCGGAACGCACCACAAATGCGCAGAAAAAAGAACTCGGAGAGCCCCAACACACAACTGCACAAGTACCCATGTAGAAATAGAACGCATGCAGGTCGCCACAGCCAGGATCCGTATTTCGAGACAAGGAGGTAAAGGCACGTTGAACTAGAGAAACACATTTGCTTGCACAGATGTGGCTGAATAAACTGGCATCCTCATCGACGTTGTGCGTTGGTAATACTAGCATAATTGGTAGCATAACAACAGCACTCAACTCGAGCAGACCTTACCACTTTTTGGAGCCAGCATGCACAGATGTGTACACTGAGCGCCGCAAGGCGGCATGCGCAGTAAAGCCAACAAACACCCGTAGCTTGGCGTGTGTTTGTGGCTTAATGCGACACGGAAGACTTCCGATTAAGCACAAAAACGTAGCATCGATACAGTTAATACTGCTAGACTGGACGCCATTATGGGTCAAGATCCCAGGAACCCTCACCTCAAATCCACGCGAGCGACGCGCAGTTCCTTCCCTGATGTCGGCGTCTTCTCGATATCGTGACACAGTATTCCAAATTTTGGCTTTCATGTAATCAGGTTATGTAGGGCGATCGGAAACTCTAACATACAAACAAAACCGCGCCGTTGCGCGGTAACAAACCGCAGGATTGAGGTTATGCAGCCGTCTGCCTGAAACTGGCTCTGCGCATGCGTCGTTCTCTCTCCTCGTTTTGCCCTTTCCGTCTTTGCGGTTGTTTTTCTTGATGTTTTTCTCCCGTGCTGTCACGTGACTTGCTACGGGCAAAGTCGCCGGAGTGCTCTGGGTGCTTGGTGGGTCGACTCGACCGGCTCGGCTTCGTTGCTGCTTCCGGAGTCGCGCCGGACGGCGTGCGAAGCAGCGCGGCCGGATAGCTCAGTTATCTGGCTCTCGGTTTCAGCACTACACTACGTCCCATGACTCCGTCCCCTCCGACGCACTACTGTTGGCGGTGGTTGCGCGCTAACTTTTCTCCTCAAAGACAAAAAAGAAATATGGCTTGCGTTAGGTCGGGGTGAATCGCGGCCTTTCCTCCACAGTGGGCGTCCTACGTCCGTTTGCCTGCGACACCCGTTCGGTTTGCGGTTTTCTTGCATTCAATTTTGCCTTTGTGTAGAAACAAAAAGGGGTATTGTATTAACATGCAAGGCAGAAATTTCATTGCCTTCATTTCATTTCATTTCCGGCAAAAGACGCGCTTCCTTAGGAACCTACGAACACCGGAATCGCGCACTTGTTGCTCTTAGAAAGAAAAAAAAAAGAGTGAATTCTCCGGCCGCAAGCTACAGTATCGTATGTTTTCGCTCTTCACGCTTTGAAGCGGCGTTATAAAAGTAGGTCGCGCTTGTTCCTTGGCGCCGCGCCGGACAGATGGCGGGAAAAATGCGGTTGCGTACGCTTTAATGCAACAAATTGAGCAATCAGCTGAAGGAATTTCACGCTTCATTTCAAAAGAAAAGAAAATATTTGGCCCCCATGTGTATATATATATATATATATATATATATATATATATATATATATATATATATATATATATATATATATATATAGAGAGAGAGAGAGAGAGCGAATCAGAAATATGGGAAATGAGGGGCTCGGTGAATTAAGACAGCATAAGGGTTGGCAGTCAAGAAAACCTCGGAAAGCAAAGGGGAGGATATGGTAAGTCATAGCAACCGATGAAGAATTTTTTGCAGTCAGAAAGAAAGCGGTAGAAAAAAATGCCCCAAAAAATCCCACCCGGCGGGCATTTATTCACCACTTTCTTTCTGACTGAAAAAAATTCTTCATCGGTTTCTATGACCTACCACATCCTCCCCTTTGCTTTCCGAGGTTTTATTGACTGCCAACCCTTATATATATATATATATATATATATATATATATATATATATATATATATATATATATATATATATATATAGCAGAGAAGGAATTCTTGGCTACTGTTTAAATATTCAAAAACTTGGGTGCGACCACTTGGAAAACACTAACAAATACTTTATTTCGACAGTTTCGACCAGTGGTCTGGTCTGCTTCAGGGAAAATTACAAGTGGAAATTTACAATTACAAGGGAAAATTACAATTTTCCCTGAAGCAGACCAGACCACTGGTCGAAACTGTCGAAATAAAGTATTTGTTAGTGTTTTCCAAGTGGTCGCACCCAAGTTTTTGAATATATATATATATATATATATATATATATATATATATATATATATATATATATATATATATATACAGGGTGTCCCAGCTATCATGCACCAAGATTTAAAAAAAGAGTAAAGGCGTAACTCGAAAGAAACCAGGTGCATAATGTTTTCAGTACTGTGAAGAAGCGCACAATATTTTTTTCTTTAATGAGACTTAATTAACTAATTGTAATTAATTATCTAACTCGAGAAATACTGTCCTAATCACTAAAGTGTCAATGAGGCACTTGTAGGTAACCACGAGGGGCATCTAACTGCGGTATTTTCAGCGATGAACTAATTGCGTACACATTTATCCTGACTGATAAAGGAAACCCGCGAAATATGAAAAATACCACGTGACGGCGCCTCCGCGCGCACCGTAAAGCAACGCCCTCAAACAGGCTGCCTCTGAGTTAGCCAGAATGAAATAGACAAAAGAAAGAAAGAAGAAATCGCGACCGAGTTTGTTCCTTATCTGCACACGCGTCCCGCGAATCTTGCTGCTGCTGCTCCTTCCATGCATGCTATTATCAAGGTGATGCGCTGTCTCTTCGGGCGGGTAACACGCGAAGCAGTTGCTTTCAATCAGCTTTGTTTGGGGACGCTGCTTTACAATGCGCGCGTAAGCGTCGTCACGTGGTATTTTTCATATTTCGCGGGTTTCCTTTATCAGTCAGAATAAATGAGCACGCAATTAGTTCGTCGCTGAAAATAGCGCAGTTAGATGCCCCTCGTGGTTACCTACAAGTGCCTCATTGACACTTTAGTGATTAGAACAGTATTTCTCGAGTTAGATAATTAATTACAATTAATTAATTAAGTCTCATTAACGAAAAAAATACTCTTCGCTTCTTCACAGTACTGCAAACATTATGCACTAAGTTTTCTTCGAGTTACGCAATTTCTATTTTTTTAAATCTTGGTGCATGATAGCTGGGACACCCTGTATATATATATATATATATAGTCTGGAAAGATAAAAACTCACACAGAGCGCGACAAAAATAAGGTTAGTAGAAACAGAGACACACGAGAAAGACGTAGAAAAAATAAAAATAAGTTTACTGACGTTTCAGAAGAGGACTTCCTTTCTTCTGAAACGTCAGTAAACTTATTTTTATTTTTTTCTACGTCTTTCTCGTGTGTCCCTGAGTTAAATTTCGCCTCTCCATCTTGGCGAACTGATGGAGGCGAAATAGTGATGTTCTCTTGATGCGCGAGCCGAGAGGACGATCTCGACTCGCTCCGATGACCGACGACCGATGCTTGGAGCGGGTGAGGGATGAGGACTGCCTTCCTTGCTAGATATTAGGTTTATTTACATTATTTACAAAGACTCCAACTTTACATCACGTCAGGGTGACGGCTACATTGTCACTCTGACAGCAGCAGCCTGTTCGGCCGAGATCTATACTAAGCTAGATCCCCTCTCGACCGACCCTCGACAAAACCCAACACTCCGGTTTTGATACGAAAAACCCCGCCTCCAAGAAGGGGGCGTACAAGAAAGAGAGAAAAAACCTTTCAAACAATTAATAGAAACCATCGATTGGCCACAGGAACTAGCCAATCACACACATGTCCCCACCTGCGGTCACGTGACCTAACACTCTCTCTTACACACTCATAGTGCGTTTCCTACGCACGCTGTTGCACCCGGCCAGGAAATACAGGCCATCTGCGGCCTAAAGTGAACCATCCATAACGTTTAGCGGGCGGCATCTGCACAAACAACAGCCAAGCCGAGGGCCCGGAGCGGTCCCCGCGCGGCTGACCTCCCTCCGCGCGACGCCTCCCACGACGTGGGGCGTCTGCACGCGCGGCGTGACAATGAGGATTGCTAATTCCCTCCCAGACTAAAGGGGCGCCGCCGGCCACCTGAACAGACCACGGGGAGAGACGCTGCCAGCCGAGGCGACCATCGTCGAGGCGAACGACCCGTCGACGAAGAGCGCCCGCCGCCGGAGTCGAAGATTTTCCAAACTTACACCGCGCGACCTTTCGACACTAAGAGGCACGATCATTTAGCTTGCCGTGAGCTCGTCATGACGAATGACCCAGCCACCTCCGACGCGACAGAGGTTCTCAGGCTAAGCACCCCCGTCCTTTGACACCTAAAAGGACGGGCACAACAGCTCTCCGCGGCTCCGAACTTGGCGTCCGCGCGGCTACATGAAAGGGACACTGAATAGCCGCAACCAGCGTACGCGACGCCGAACATGAGCCACCGGCGGCTTTCCTTAATTAAATGAGGAGCCCGAACATAACACCTCCGCACTAAGAATGTTGTCCGTACACTAGCTGTACGTACAACATTAACTCTCACTGCACGTTATGTCTTACTGCAGAGCCAGAACTTAAAAAAAACACTCAAGCCGTTACGCGAGTACAATACAAAGTACAATACAGTACAACAATACAAAATTAACCCGGTACGCACCAACCCAAACAGCACAACGCGCCAGCCAACTGCACCAAAAACGGATACAACACGGCATACTCAGTGCCTTTGCCTAGCCATGGCTTGCGCAACATCAAACAATAAACGAAGGCGCTCTCCACCAGGGCCCGTGAGAACAAACTCGTGGCACCCTCTACCATTAAAGGTAACCAACCCCACGAAGGGTATAAATGTTACAACTTGACCACTGGATGAATGACACCATCCATTCTTAACCGTTCAGCGCATGTAGGAACATTCTTTCACTCTAATGAAAGAAAAAAAAAAACACTCCCGAACACAACCCAAACGTACCAAAAGAGGCTACTCCTGTACAAAAAAAACGTATAAGGAAGTTCAGCGTCTCTTCACGCACTCGCGGACGCGTGTTCTTTGGGAATGCGACACAGATTGTTCGTCCCGGTTGCGGTTCACTTGTTGTCTACATGCGATACACTGAAAGTTCATTTCTCAGTACTTCAAACACTAGTTCGCACACACGCGCCACAGGGGGGCCCTACCTGTACATTCCATGGCCCACCATGACCACATGCCAACGAGCGCAAATAAAGAAAGGCACTCGCCATTGTACCCAGAGGTAAACTCCCTGTGCTTTAACAGCGGCTCTACTCCTCAGGAAGACCGCGTCAAGACCGCCAGGCTGCGCTTCTCGCAAATCACACGACTTACGACAGCTGAACGCAACCAACATATGCACAAACAAAAAAAAACTAACAACAAGGAGGAGACCTATAGTACAGGTAAAACTAACAATAACGCTCGTCTGGGCGAACCCTACACATAAAAAAAAACAACAGAAAAAAAACGCAAAACGCTAACAACTAAGTGTGCGGCAAACAACACTGAACCGTCCCTGTCTCGCACTGCACACTATTCAGCGCTAACGCCCCTTTCCGCGGCGGCACACACCGACCGTCGCACGGAAGCTGATTCCGTGTTGTGCGCCACCAGCTGATTCTACACGAACCCTGGTTTGGCTCGCGGTGTCCTCTGCTCCCGGGAGAAAAGGAACACCCTACTCGGCGGTAGCGCGTACGACGATGTCGCACCTGCGCCGCCACACCTGCCACCGCGTCCCACGTTCTCGGGCCCGTCGGAATCGACCTACGCGCAAGACGCCGCGGGCCGCCTGCACATTCCCGCTTTTCGCACGGAAGCTCAACGATTAGGCGCGCCGTTCCGCTGCCCTTGCATGACCCCTGCGCCTCCTCTGCCTCCTCAGAGATGAGCATGCTTTCTGCAGCTAAGACTTCCGTCTCGCGAGATTCTATGATCTCATCTGTAGCAGTGGGGACGCTAACGTGTTGCACAACAACTGGGGTGGCTTCGGCCACCTCCACTACATCCCCACTCTCCTCATCGCGTGGCGCTCGAAGCGCCCACGAGGGAACAAAAACTGTGAAGACATTGGTATCCCCCTCGAGTTTACCAATCCTGCGGAGCTTCGCTTTTTCGTAAGCGATCTCCGCTCTCCCTTGGGCTAATTGAGCGCTAAGCTCCTCAGCCGTCCACACGGACGGGCTACCCGCGCCCCTGCTACCCGCTAGCCTTGCTTTTTCCAAAGCGTGCCGGGCATTTTTGAGAGCTAACTCCGCTCTCAACTCCTCAATCTCGAGCACAATGGCACTAACCTTACGGTCGGTGCCGCGACATCCCGTTAGCATAGTGGCCATGGTGAACCCGGAGAAAACAAATCAGGGCCCACCTGTGCTCGCTCCGGGTTCGGTCGGGTCGCAGTGTCGCTGATGCAGCAGCTAGTGGACCCGATGCGCCGCTCTCGCCGCTGGGATGGGGCCGTGCTCCTTGGGCCAGAGCCCGCTGAGGTGTCGCCCCGTTGAACCGCGGCTTACGCCGCCCTGGGCCGAAGCCCCCGAGGCCTCCCGCTGAGGTGGTGCCTCGTTGAACCGCGGCTTACGCCGCCCTGGGCCAGAGCCCACGAGGCCTCCCGCTGAGGTGTCGCCCCGTTGAACCGCGGCTTACGCCGCCCTGGGCCGAAGCCCCCGAGGCCTCCCGCTGAGGTGTCGCCCCGTTGAACCGCGGCTTACGCCGCCCTGGGCCAGAGCCCACGAGGCCTCCCGCTGAGGTGTCGCCCCGTTGAACCGCGGCTTACGCCGCCCTGGGCCGGAGCCCCCGAGGCCTCCCGCTGAGGTGTCGCCCCGTTGAACCGCGGCTTACGCCGCCCTGGGCCGAAGCCCACGAGGCCTCCCGCTGAGGTGTCGCCCCGTTGAACCGCGGCTTACGCCGCCCTGGGCCGGAGCCCCCGAGGCCTCCCGCTGAGGTGTCGCCCCGTTGCCGTTGAATCGCGGCTGCTGCCGCACTGAGCTGAAGCTCACGAGGCCTCCCGCTGAGGTGTCGCCCCGTCGATGCTTGGAGTCTGGCTCGTCGTTGGTCGGAGCCGAACCTTGCGTTGAAGGAGTCTCTCCGCAATGCCCCACCAGCTCCAGCCGATGGTCGTGGTCATCCTGTCGACTGCGCCAGTTAAATTTCGCCTCTCCATCTTGGCGAACTGATGGAGGCGAAATAGTGATGTTCTTTTGATGCGCGAGCCGAGAGGACGATCTCGACTCGCTCCGATGACCGACGACCGATGCTTGGAGCGGGTGAGGGATGAGGACTGCCTTCCTTGCTAGATATTAGGTTTATTTACATTATTTACAAAGACTCCAACTTTACATCACGTCAGGGTGACGGCTACATTGTCACTCTGACAGCAGCAGCCTGTTCGGCCGAGATCTATACTAAGCTAGATCCCCTCTCGACCGACCCTCGACAAAACCCAACACTCCGGTTTTGATACGAAAAACCCCGCCTCCAAGAAGGGGGCGTACAAGAAAGAGAGAAAAAACCTTTCAAACAATTAATAGAAACCATCGATTGGCCACAGGAACTAGCCAATCACACACATGTCCCCACCTGCGGTCACGTGACCTAACACTCTCTCTTACACACTCATAGTGCGTTTCCTACGCACGCTGTTGCACCCGGCCAGGAAATACAGGCCATCTGCGGCCTAAAGTGAACCATCCATAACGTTTAGCGGGCGGCATCTGCACAAACAACAGCCAAGCCGAGGGCCCGGAGCGGTCCCCGCGCGGCTGACCTCCCTCCGCGCGACGCCTCCCACGACGTGGGGCGTCTGCACGCGCGGCGTGACAATGAGGATTGCTAATTCCCTCCCAGACTAAAGGGGCGCCGCCGGCCACCTGAACAGACCACGGGGAGAGACGCTGCCAGCCGAGGCGACCATCGTCGAGGCGAACGACCCGTCGACGAAGAGCGCCCGCCGCCGGAGTCGAAGATTTTCCAAACTTACACCGCGCGACCTTTCGACACTAAGAGGCACGATCATTTAGCTTGCCGTGAGCTCGTCATGACGAATGACCCAGCCACCTCCGACGCGACAGAGGTTCTCAGGCTAAGCACCCCCGTCCTTTGACACCTAAAAGGACGGGCACAACAGCTCTCCGCGGCTCCGAACTTGGCGTCCGCGCGGCTACATGAAAGGGACACTGAATAGCCGCAACCAGCGTACGCGACGCCGAACATGAGCCACCGGCGGCTTTCCTTAATTAAATGAGGAGCCCGAACATAACACCCTGTCTCTGATAACCTTATATATATATATATATATATATATATATATATATATATATATATATATATATATATATATATATATATATATATATATATATATATATATATATATATATATATATATATATATATATATTGTAACGTAGTATTTTGGTTACCTACTGCCGCTACTGTAGCATGAAGATCAGAAGGAAAAAGTCGAGACGTCGAAGAAGTTTTAAGGTTAACTTGTTTACTTTACTGGTAACATTGATGAAATTTGGCACATACAAACTTGAGACAATTTCACTTATTACATAGATGAAAAAGACAGTCAATAGATTAAGAGTACTTAGCGGGACATAGCTGGCGGGCGAAGGGCTCCCGGCGGGAGGGCACGTCGACGGGCGGCAGAGTTTCTGACGTGAGCTGGTGCAGGCCGCCCTCTCGCCCCCAATAGCCAGAGGGGTCGCGTTATATTTGCCTTGGGGGGACGCATTGGGGGAAAAAGCGCATCCTAGCGTGTGCGGACTATCGGGAGCAAGTCTTAGGCACACCCGCAGCCAATCAGGAAGACGCTTCTAAGCTCCAATCAGACATGTCCCCGCCAAAGTGAAAAGGACCAAAAACACAGACACAAGGTTTCGACTCGAAAACGCGCGCTTGGAGAATTTACGGGCGTAGAGCAAGTAGTTAGACAAAACGCACTAAAGTAAACAGGGGAAAAGGGAAGGTCGTCGGAAGAACACGGCGGCCCGCGTAGGCGCAAACGGGGGGTCGCAGACGCCAGTGCGTGCGGCAACAGAACCCGAGGCGAGGGTTCGCTTCCCCCAACAGCCGTCGTCTCCCGGTCGGCCGACGGGCAGACACACGTGCCGGAGTCGTTTCTCAGAAAAAAGGGCCAGGGCCCAGCCACGTCCGAAGCGCTTTTACACACAACACTTTGGAGGAAGAGCCCTGGCTGCGGGCACAGAACGCAAAAAAAAACGAACGAACAACATCAAGAGACCTCGGCTTCGCGACAGTATATATATATATATATATATATATATATATATATATATATATATATATATATATATATATATATATATATATATATATATATATATATATATAGCGAATCAGAAATGGGAAATGAGGGGCTCGGTGAATTAAGACAGAATAAGGGTTGGCAGTCAAGAAAACCTCGGAAAGCAAAGGGGTGAATGCGGTAGGTCATAGAAACAGATGAAGAATTTTTTGAGTCAGAAAGAAAGTGGTGGAAAAATGCCCGCTGGGTTGGCATATATATATATATATATATATATATATATATATATATATATATATATATATATATATATATATATATTGCGCTGCTGAGCACGAGGTCGCGGGTTCGGCCGGGGCGGCCGCTTTTCTGATGGAGGCGAAAAGCAAAAACGCCCGTGTGTGCGAGATTTCGGCGCACGTTAAAGATCCCCAGGTGGTCAAAATTAATCCGGAGCCCTCCACTACGGCGCGCCTCATCGCCTGCGTTGCGTCGGCGCGTTAAACCCTACAATCAATCAATATATATATATATATATATATATATATATATATATATATATATATATATATATATATATATCAGTGTGTGTGTGTGTGTGTGTACGGAACCGTATGTGCGTTTCCGTAATCTTCCGTAGCCACCAGAAATACAGCCTCCGTTGTTAAGAATCGAACCCGCGATCACCCATGAGGCGTTTTTTTTTTCTATTTTGAAATTATCGGCAAATAGCGGAGGTCTGCGCACGGGTCGTTGCCGTGATGTACGCTAGCTCCTTCACGTTTACCGAAGATTGGTGGCGTAGCAGACCCCTCCTGAATTTTTTCGCCAAACCCACCCTCCATCAGTGGTCGTGTGAGTTGCTGCACGAAAACTTCTCAACACCCAGTCTTTCTCAATACCCACCTTCTTTCAATCGCGGAGCTGCCCTCGCGCAGGTGCAGTGCAGCCAGATGCCTTTGTGTCACGTGACGCTCACTCACGCCCAAAAGTTGGCCTCCGTTTTCTGTTTTCCTTCCCTTCCCCGGCGGGGGTATATCCAGCATTACGATTGGGAAAGGGGGGGGATGTAGAAATTGTCCTGGGGGGTGCTGGGGGTATGTATAAATCCCTGGGCGGGGTGGTCATGGCTGAGGAATCTTTCTGGGGGGGGGGGGGTGCATAAACCTTTGTTCCCCGGAATAAGCAGCACATGCTGCGGCTGGCGGCCTTCACTTTCGGACGTTCTCACCGACATCCTATCGCACTACCGTCGCGCTCTCCAAACGTTCCCCCGCCCAACCCAACAGCGTGTCGAAGGATCCCGAATGTGGCGCCAACTACAAAAATGGCACAATTTTCCTCTTCCACGTGTCCCGCTCCTGCTTCTCGTATCACTGTTTGACTTTAACGCCCCTGCCACCACCTTCCTACGCCTTCAATTTCCTCGTTCTTCTCAACACATACACTAGGAGCGCCTAGGGCAACCAACTGGCACATAATGCTGGCCTGGAGTATGTACAAAACCCTCCCTTGGTCTTCCCCGTCGTCCCCGAGCACGCTGCGTCCGCTCAAACATACGTACGTACCCAGTACTAACTGGCAACAAGCGTACCCATCGGCGCCGACTAGTGGGGGGGGGGGGGGGCTGATCTCTCTCGCTCGGCGATGCCGACCCCTGCCTTCCCCCTACTCCCCAGAGTGCCATTACCAGTTGAGATTTCTTGCCCCCCCCCTTGAAAAATGAAAACTTTCTGCCTATGAGAGTACCGACGATTTTGGGCAGCAGCGGGGACACGACGACAACGCGGCTGAGTTTTGTGCTCAAACTTTGCAGGTTGGTTTTGTATGAGCCGCAACCTACGGGTTGTCTTTTCAATTCTTTTGTGTCCTGCTGCTGCCTAGTGCTTCTGTGAAATATGTCGGATCCTGAAAGCTTGCAATGCTTAGTTTGTTGCCAGCAGATCAAGAGTTGTGACTCGTTTCTCGAGTGCAGCGATTGCAATTATGTGTACCACTTAGGAGAATGTTCCGGTATTACGAAGCCACAGTTTTCGTCCATGCGTAAAAAAACCCGAGAGGCGTGGCGGTGTCAGACTTGTAGCGTTGGTGAACCCGAAGTGGCTCTAAGGAAAACCCTAAGTCTGCCACTGCTGGAGGACATGATGTGGACAAAGAAGTTGAGATTAAGGACGTTCTCCTTGACATTCAGGCTAAGCTAACCACCCTATTGGATCTGAAAACCACTGTAGAGAACATCGAAAAGTCAGTGGAGCTCATGTCTGCTAAATATGATGAAGTGCTTGCCACTACGTCACGTCATGAACAAAGCATTAAGCAAATGAACACACGAATTCAGGCTCTTGAATCGATGGACCACCCAGAAATACTTTCCATGAAAGAACAGCTTCAGGAACTAGAATGGCGAAGCCGTAAGTTTAACCTTGAGTTCCATGGAATTAAACCGGCCAAAGACGAAGACTTGCTTGTCAAAGTGAATGATGTTGTTCAGAAGTTAAATGAACCCATACTCAGTAAACATGACATCGTTGCTATCCATCGACTGCCCCCGAAGCCAGGGAAGACACCAGGTATCATAGTTCGTTTTGCTAACCAAGAAATGAGAGAGAAATTGCTGGACAAGAGGCACGAACTAAAAACAGCATCACCCGAAGTGTTTGTGCAGGAAAACCTAACAAAACACGCTCGGGCACTCCTCTTCGAGGCAAAGCGTTGGGCTAAGGACCACAATTTTGAGTATGCATGGCACAGAAATGACAGAATTCTCATTCGAAGACAGGATGGAGAGAAGGCTTGGCTCATTAAGAACACTGGCGACCTTGAAAAAATTCCGCTATAAACCTCCAGTTCCATTACGCTAATTATGTTGTAAGAATAGATGTACCGTCAAATAAGGCATTATTGGCGTTACTCTAAAGATCCTTACGCACTGGCTTATCCTAGTTTTGTCACAATGAGCCGATCAGTAAAGAAACCTTATAGCGCTTATAACGTTGTTATGCTAACAAATCAACTGCGTTTTGTTAAAAGTTGTTCAGCGTTAATGCGAATGGTTTTATCTTTTACAAACCCTTATCGTGATGATACTCACCAAGGGAAAAAGAAACGCGACCGGTTGGTTTTTCTGTTCTTCGACTTGTTCCTCTGTGTCCTGTTATCACAGACCGAAAATTTTGGAAGCCCGAATTGCTTCTCGTTCATTTATTGGTGTGGAAGACTTGCGCTGATATTTTCTTTTATGCTGAACTTATTCCTTGTGGCACTTTCTTTTTCTTGCCACGGTGTTGTGTTAGGTTGTGAATGTTTTTATGGCGATTTCGTCCTCTGATCTCTCCCAGGTTTCCAAGATTCTAAAGGGTGACAACCAGCTCTCAGTGTTTCACTTAAATGCGCAGAGTTTGAAAAATAAGTTTGATTATGTACACTTGTTTCTAACGAACTTGAGCATTCAATTTGACCTACTTTGTTTTAGTGAAACTTGGTTTACTCCTGATTACGATTGTTTTCCTATTGCTGGCTACGATTGCATAACAATATGTCGTTCCAATGCACGCGGGGGTGGCATTGCTATTTACATACGTGATGATTTGCCTTATGATGCGCTTGCCGATTTCAAGGTCATTAACGATGATTATGAGTGTATTGCGGTGAAATGCTACGGCATTTTGTTCGCTCTTTGTTATCGCCCTCCATCTGGTGTGTTGAACAACTTTTTAGACTTTTCGGAAAAAGTGTTCCAACTGAGCATTGAGTCACATTTAGAAAGTGTTCTTGTCGGGGACTTTAACATAAATGCCTCCTCGGAAAATCCATCTTATCTGCGTTTTCAAGAAATATTTCAGTCATATAGGTGCTTTAATGCGATCGATAAGCCAACTCGAATTACACATGTCTCAGACAATACTGGATCTTTTTTTGACAAGTTTATCGCCTAATGATGTCAGTGCTGGCGTTATTTCCTCACCTGCCTATATACATTCTACTACCTCGTAGTTTACCATGTAAATCCAAACAAGACAACTTGATGCGACATTACTCCGTGAAAAATATAGCGAATTTCGAAGCTATTATACTGGCAGAAGATTGGGATGTGGTTCTAAATAAGACAGATGCGAATTGTGCGTACAACGCTTTTCTGTCGTGTTTTTTGTCAGCATATAACACATGTTTTCCACTCGAACCTCAGAAAAAACATAAAAGAGCACGTAAACCTTGGGTAACCCGTGAACTATATGAGCGAATGAAGTATAGAAATAAGCTCTTCCAGGTGTTTTTGAAAACCAAGAAAGAAAGTGATTTCAAATTGTTTAAAGTCGTAAGAAATAATGTTAACGCAGATATGAGAAAAGCCAAATGCCAATATTACATGCATAGATTTGAAACTGCCGGAAACACCCGCCTTATGTGGCAAACAGTCAAAGAAATAGTCTCTAAATCTCCACAAGCCAAAAAAGTTTCATTTAAATCTGACAATTTAACTGAACTTGAGATTTCAGATTCATTTAATGAACATTTTATTAATGTTGGTGCGCCTACTAAGGACACTGCCGATGTCCCATGCGAGCAGTTCATCACAAAATGTTGTCCAAATACCATGTTTTTATCTCCTACCGACCAATCTGAAATCCTTGAGATAATCTTTTCGTTGAAAGACAGCTGTACCGCAGGTGCTGACGGTATTAAACCTAAACCACTAAAGGCTGTTGCCGAGGGATTAAGTGTTCCCCTTGTGCATATATGCAACCTTATTCTTTCTCAAGGTGTGTTCCCTGAGAAAATTAAACTTGCTCGAGTGACAGCTATACATAAAGGAGGCCCAATGAACAATTTAAATAACTATCGACCGATTTCCGTGCTCTCAGTGCTTGCAAAAATCGCAGAACGTCTTATAAACAAAAGGCTAACAGCGCTCTTGTCTTTAAACAATATTTTAATAGCTGAGAAATTTGGTTTTCAAAAGAAAAAATCCACTGAGGTGGCACTTCTGGGAATCAAAGAGCAAATTCTAGAAAACATTGAGATGAAATTACTCACACTAGGCATATTTCTTGATTTAAGAAAAGCATTTGATAGCGTTCAACATGATGTGCTTTTACGGAAAATTTCGTATTATGGAGTCAGAGGTGTCGCATGGTCGCTCATTAAAAGTTACTTAACGTCCAGGTCCCAGTATACAGAAATAAATGGCATTAAATCAGGCACCAAGTACATTCCGTATGGGGTACCCCAAGGATCGATTCTCGGTCCAGTTCTGTTTCTCTTGCATATTAACGACATTTCAAATCTTCAGGGCACAGAAAAACTTTTATTGTATGCAGACGACACAAACGTGTTCTTCTCTGGTATGCATATTCAAGACCTCTATAAAAAAGCGAATCATTGGTTGGTAAATTTAGGTGTTTGGCTCAGATCAAATGGGTTAGAATTAAATGTTAGAACAAAATACCTCGTATTCAGACCAAAAGGGACACAAATTCCTACAAACCTGATGTTAAACTTTAATAACAGAAGCATCTTACAGTCTGAGACAATTTGTTTCCTTGGTGTAACATTTCATGAATACCTTTCGTGGACACCACACAACTTCCCTTAGAAAAAACCTTTGTCGAGCTGTGGGTGTATTAAACCGGCTGTGATACTACCTGCCTACGAGTGTAAAACGTCAAGTTTATTACGCGCTTTTTCATTCGCGACTAAATTATTGCTCTTTAGTGTGGTCCACCACAACGCAAACAAACCTAAATAACCTTAGAATAATTCAAAAACGAGCCATACGTGCAATTGCAAACCTAAAGTATTCTTCAAGCTGCGCAGCATACTTTAACAAACATGAAATACTACCAGTACGGCAACTTTACACCCAAAAATTATCCCTAGAAGTACTCCGCCAGTATAATACTAATGAAACATTGTTTGAGTTGAACTATCATGTGCATAGAAGTCCGTATGAACTGAGAACGTGCTTGATAGAACAATGCCGTTCCCGTACAGGCTATGGGGATCAAAGGTTAAAATGGCAGATTCCTCACCTCCTCAACCAGTACCCTGATATTCTTGACATCATTCGATATCGTAGCCCAAACAAAGTATCTAAAGTTATGAAAGAAAAATTGTTGAGGCAAATAAAAATTACCGGGGACAGCAGTTGTTAGCGCTCTAACTTTGTCACTTTCCAGTGCCTGAAGGATGTGTGCATTGTGATTGCTTTGTTTCTTGTTTTGTTGGTTCTGATATCAGTTGTGTGTTCATATTTTGTTCTGGTATGATTACGCCAGTGCGCACCTTTTATTTTATTTTGGCGAACGGATGTAACTCGCTTTTTGGTTGGTTGGTTGGTTCCTTATGATATGGCGCGTACCCACGCGGGGGATTGGCCAAGAAGCTGCCAGTAATAATTAGGCTGTGACCCGGTTTATTTTAGAGAAAAAAAAGGAGTACGAGAAAAAACATTGAGAGTAGAAAAAAAAAATCTTTGGATTGAACAGGATTGTCAGGAAAAAAAAAAAATCTTTGCGAATGAAGGCATAGCTATCTAGCGGGGCATCCGGCCTGTCGCCGCAACAAAGGAATGAAAGGCGATCACGACATCTCTGTGGCAATATCCTACGACGGAAGCACCCAGGGAAAGAATAACGGTTAAAGATAAAGGGAGATTCAGCCGATTAAACGTGTATTCAAGGTGCGTGCGTCGCATCGAGGAAAAGCTGCGGCAATTTAAAAGAAAGTGTTCTATTGTTTCAGGGGCATTGCAGAAAGGGCATTGAGGAGATAACGCCTGACCAGCTTTGTATAGATAAAAATTTAAAGGGGGGATTCTGCAACGAAATTTTGTGATTGCGACCTCACATTTACGAGATTCGCAGAATTTAGGCTTCCATAAGTGAGAGAGGTGAATATAGTCGGAGCATGAACGAAGGGCATCTTGCCGATTACTTTGTAAAACTTGAAGGCGCCTGAACCTCGCCCCCAAAAGAAAACTGTCAATTGTATTTTTTGTTTGTTTATTTTTGTTATCTTCTTCCTCTAATTGTTGTTCCTTGTGATCCCGCTGCTCCTCTGATTGTTACGGGTGGCAGGGCCCCGTCAGGCAGTTTTGTTTGCCTTTTGCCATGCCATCCAAGGCAGTTTTGAATTGTCTAAAATAAACGGATACAACAACAACAACAAGCAACACAGCAGACAACGATTGACTGAAGCTTCTTCGCCTGGCTTTTTGACACCTTTTAAAGACATCGGGACGAGAAGAAGACTTCGCCAATAAGGTGTATGCGGATGCGACTTACACACCGGACATCATTTCTAAATGGACAAGAAATCACGTTTCGGCGTTTGAGTGTACCTTCTCAGATTGCCCCTAATCTCTTTTTTCTGATTTGGTCTTGTTCAGCAATCCCTCGCTCCCTCACAAGATTCCTTGGACAGGGTTTATATAAACGCGGGAGGGGTCGAGGTAGCTGAACCCGCCAGTCGATTCGAACCTCCTTCGTCGTGTCCATGTATTCGGGGCTCTAGAGTGTCAGACAGCCCTGCAATCAATTAAAGCGCACTTACTTATTAGAGGCGATCCACGCACCCTTGAAAGCAGTGGCGTAGCCGGGGGAGGGGGGGCTGACCGGGCTTCAGCCCTTCACCGAAATTTTTCCGGCCGGCGCTGTGCTGCCTGTTACGCCTGGTAGTACGTCGTCTGTGAACAAAGGCGCATATCCTTCGAACGTGCCGCTATTGTCCTACGCATGGGTGCTACACACACACACACACACACAAAAAGATTCCGGAGGGGTGCAGCCCCAAAAGCGATGGGAGCCCTCTGGTAAGTGTAGCGCACGGGACGCCAAAGGCGTGCGTTGTGTCCCTTTGTGGGTGACATGTCGCCACGCGGGGAGGGCCGGCTGAGTCGTTCTCGGCAGAGGAGATTGCGAGGAGTTGTCGGCACTAACTGGCGGCGGAAAAAGAGGGACCACCGGGCATTGGTGGTTGAAGGCTGATACGATAAAGGCCCGGAAGGGAACAGACGATCTTTGTATGTGTAAGCAGAACCGCATGCGACCGGGGGCACGGTGGAAGAATTCTTCCACCGTGACCGGGGGTGGCAGACATTCAAGACTCCTGTAAGGTAACCGCAGAAAGTAATGGGTCAACGTATTCGGCGAATTGTATCTGGATGAATGGCCTTTGTGAGTGAGGCGCACAGCAAAGTATGCCTCTTCTGCTCGTCACCCCTAGATTCTTTCTTTTTCGCGTTTCTTTCGATCCTGAGAGGGTGTTGTTGGTGTGGGATAATTACATGGTCTCGGCTTTCGCGCACTGCGTGTCCCCGTCTGAAAGCGGTGTTGCAGACAGCCATTTTCACCTCCGTGATTAAACAAATTTGTTCGGCTGTATTTATCCCTAACCAAGTAAATTTGGGGAACAGCGGGTCGACAAAAAATGCATGCTGTGGCTCGCCGAACCAGTTCCAGGCTTTATCCTAAACGTGAAGGCACGACGGTCACCAGCCCTGCAACAGGCAGACGGCGGTCGCGAGTGTAACAAAGACCCGATGGCCATCTTCGACCTCGGTCACAACTAAAGCCCCGCTATATCCATGGGCCGCGGCTGCCCAGAGCTGTGTAATTCAGGGGCCTGAGTCACAACAACGGCAATATGCCGTAAGGACAAAAGCGCCCCTGGCTTTGGGAAGCTCACGTTTGAAGTGCCAACACACAAAAGAGTCCTGGAATTGCAAGTCATTTTCTTCCACTCATTTATGCTTGCATAATCAATGATGTCTTGTGACGATGGAGGTTGCTTTTGCCTTAAGCTGAGTGGTGCAAATAAATTAAAATCTTTGATGTTTAAATAATCACTCCCTAATATTTACGCTATGTCGCAGTAGGTTAGTGCCTGCGAGCGAAAAAAAAAATGTATCTCGTTTTATTTCGAATGTAATGTTTGCGTTTTAATTGGTTGCTGAGAGAAGCGCCCACGATTGATCGGATAGGTAACATTTAATGAGGGAAAACCAATTCAACTCATATAAACGCCTAAATATTTTATGATGCATGAAGTCGGAGAGCGTTAGTATCACTACATGAAGAGATAAAACTATATTTGTTCTCGCTGCAGCTTTAGCAGTTTGCTTTCACAGGCACGCTACTCCATGTGAGGTAGGCGCTGTCGCATGGTTAGCCCGTTATCGGGACTTTCTTACCGCGTGTAACACCGACGTGTGCATCTATTGTTACACTTCATTTTAAAATTATCATAGCAGCGTGCGCGAGTGAAAGACCTTCGTGCTGGTGACGAGGAAACGAACGTGCCTTTCTGGTACATTTTCCCTTTAACTCTTCCTGACCTTCTTTGAACTTTTGTGGGCGCAAGAGTATCGTTCTTTCAATGCTCAATCAGTCTGGCGTGACAAACGAATGTCGTAATTAAAAACAAAACAGGGCTACAGACCACAGGCCCTGTCAAGAGCACCAGCACACATCTGCCCTCTTCACCCCCGCATAAGCACACCCGGGTGCGCGCTAATGTTTGTGCCTGGATCCACAACTGTTTCTTAGGTATTCTAAAATGTTTTCTCTGTCGCATGGAGGTATTTTCTAACAATCTTCAGCATTACTTAAATAACCAAAATGACCGAGGAATTATCAGCGCAAACAATTTTGAAATTTTTAGCCAATCTATCATGTCGTAGCCTGAAACCATGCTTTAGTTTCAACTTCACGGTCGCTGTCAACCAAGGGAATGCTTTAACTGTGCCATTACTGTCCGTGTCATGCTAAACACGGTAGTCTTTAAGATCTATATATGCCGGGTCATGCCATTACGCAGGCTTTTTTTGGTACACTGTGGGCAACAATATGCTAACTCGTTTTGAGCATTGACTCACGCCCAAAGGCCATGCTGGCTCTGTACAACTGCCAGATGCGCCCCGTTTTCTGGTGGACCAAGGAGCTTCCCAACATAATTTTTCTTTCCCGTGTCGCTAACGAAAACCAAAAAATTCGTATTCGCCTTATACATACACTGCATAGCGCATACACTGCTAAGGGCTGCTGTATCGTTTAGCTTTGAAACCGGCAGTGTGCACTCGGCTGAACAAAGGCAGCGCACACGTCCGCTAAAAAGTATGTCCCTTCCTAATGTTTGAGCCCGAAATAGTAGGACCTCATTGTAGGTCCTTCCTCATATCCCACGACAAAATTCCAAACACAGCAAGATTGTACTCGACTTTCACATAACATGCCTAGCCTCAAGAGTATGGGCAGACACAGCCGTCTTTGCATTATTGTTTTTTCTTGCTAAATTTAAAGTTCGTTATGGCATTGAATATTGAACTTCGCAGTGACTTGCTCTACCTTATTTAGGAGTGGTACGATGGCCGCCCCAGAAAGGTTACTGGATAGTGCACATGCCTTCAAGCAGAGTAAGGGCATTTATGCACGTAGCATTGAAAACTTGACAGAAAATGATGTAACTATTTCGCAACAACAAGGAAGAACTCATTACAGCAAGCTTGACATTTGGGCTGTAACGATATGTCAACCAGCCACAAAGCACCAGCTTCTCGTGTCCGCCCGAAGTCCTAACAGAAGCTATACGAGGTGGACTGCGTTAGAACTCAAAGCAGAAGCGGAAATTTCAACTGGCATGGCTTGACAAATACCGATGGCAGAATTATTCCGTTCTTTGTGAAGGTTCATACTGCCATGTTTGTGTTCTTGTCGCCGTTAACAGCGCTGTTCTTGTGCGTGCTGTCTGTGTTCTTAGGATTGGTATTTGCTGAAATTATTGCTAGTAATATAACGCTTCTTGTAGGCGTAATTCCTAGCCTGTTGTTTTTTTTTTTTCATGTAATGCCTCCGCTATACTTAACGTGAATGCATAGATTTGATGTAGACTTCGCAGAATGACCTCTATTGGCCTTGCGCTGGAAGCTGTACGGGCGTAGAAAGCTTATATCTAAAACAAACAAAACATTTTTATATACTGCCTTTTGGACAGCAACTAAATAAAAATCACATTCATAGGCCTACGTCATTTTATTGGGGAGGTCACTCTCATCACACTAAACACTATCGCCATGTACTGTAATGCCTGCACAAGGTGTCCGTGCGGGCGGTATCACGGACGCATATTTGCACCACGCGGTATGCGGATTTTTTGCCAGTTTACAACTTCACCTGGCTCTACAATACCATCATAATCGACATCAACATCATGAGAGAGACCTTAAAGGTTGCCATGTGTAGACCAAACATAACTTTGTTCAGTTTGAGAGAACTGGCCTTTGGTTCCTCACTCAGCTCCGTTCCAGCCACAGAAGCCGTTTTTGAACCGAAGCAATGCAACAAATATTAAAAATTTTCAAATTTCGCGCTGAAGTGGCGTATAATGGGCAGGAGTGATGTGAAGTGGCGTAATATGGGCAAGAGTAATACGGGCACGAGTGATAGGCCAGCACTAAAAACGCTGTTATCAGTGTATTAACTGCACCTTAGAATTGAAATGATGGGATCAAGTAGAACCAGAGGCCCTTTACAACTATACAATCGCGCAATCGTGTTTCTTGGCGGTGGCTTGGGCCGTTGGCCGTCAATCGCACCAGCAAGGTCCTGCGATGTCAGAGAAATCGCCGGAAAGTGGCTGGGGAGTCGCCACTGCTTCGTGTGTTCTGTTTAATACCTCGACTACTCTTTTAAAGTTCGCGATAAAATGTGCATCGTTTTTATCGGGGCAATGCAGCCTTTTTAATTAACCAGACGTATTTTGCATTCATAGCCTTTAAGGGCGCTTGCAAACTACAGCGCTTTTTTTTTTCTTTCGAGGGTGGAGGGGGGAGGCAGCGGCTTAGCCTAGGCCTCTCCGAAAAAAAAAATCCTGGCTACGCGCCTGCTTGAAAGGGGCACCATCTTTGTTGTTTAAAATGGTCTGTGCAGAGTTGCTGATCGACTCCGACCCCCTTTTTTCAAGTGTTCGTGGATGCGACTGTACCCGCGTGAACCTTCCTCAAGTGCTCCACTAATCAACAAGTGCCTGTATGAACACCATAGCAGTGCCTGCTATCAACAGGAACAGAAAATCTAAACGATTATTACGCCTTGCAACCCTGCTTTGCAATGTTTGTTTGCCTGTCTCCTTTTTCCCCTAACCCAGGTCCCCAGGCCTACTCTTAAATGAAGGTCATTCATTCATTCATTAATTCATGCATTCATTCATTCCCACCCCGAAGCTCGGGGCTGTAGGAGCAGCGCAGCCTATAGTCACGCTAAGTACACCCCCCCCCCCCCCTGTCCCCCCGCCCCCCCGTTTCCAAGCAGTGGCTCCGCGCGGACTTCTTAATTGAGGAGGCCTCCCATCTTCCACAGTTATTATTTTTGTTTGTTAAATTATCGGCTCAATAAACGCTTTACGTACCTACCTCCCTCATTTTTAATTTCATGTCCTCCTCCACTTATACAGGGTGTCCGAGCTATCCTGCACCAAGATTTTTAAAAAGAGCAATGGCGTAATTTGATGAAAACATAGTGCATAACGTTTCCAGTACAGTGAAGTAGCGGCTAGTAGTTTTTTTCGTTAATGATGTTTAATTAGCTCATTGTAATTAATTTTTTAACAGAAGTACTGTCCCATGTCGATGACGCACTTGTAGGCATCCGCGAGGGACATCTAACTGCGCTATTTTCAGCGACGTACTAGTTGCGCACTAATTTATTCTGACTGATTAAGAAGCCCCGAGAAATGTAAAAAATACCACGTGACTGCATTTCAGCCCGTACCATAAAGAAGTGCCCTGGATGCCTGGAGGCAGCGCCAAGGAGTCGCCTCCACCTTCCCCTCTTCGGCGGATCGTCTGATGCAACCCCTTCGCGTCCATTTGTCGTATTCAAACAGCGGCCAGCGGAGATAGAGTCCTGGTTGAAGAGAATTTGGACTGCTCGCGGCTGAAGCGGGTCCCCGGGGGTATAGTGGTGTATAAAAAACCAGAGGCGCACGGACGGCGAAGTCGACAATCGACTCAGTAACCGAGCTGAGACGTGCTGTCGCCTTTGTGCGAGCCATGTCCTTGTACATATTATATATTGTATATAAATGCTGCTTCAACTCACCGTCGCCTCGGCAGCTTCATCGCTCAGTTCTGAGCATCACTAGTAGCGGGCTGAACAAGGTACCTTCACAACAGCCTGTGGACGCCTGCATACATGAAAAGTGTAGCAGGCCAACCAATTTCTTTTCAATGCGAAATTTTTTCCTCATTACGCGAAGATGGTACCTAAAAAGATGGCGGGCGCGCAGGCTCTCTGCTACCCATAGAAGTTGCCTGCCCCTCCAAAGAGGCTACCTGCTTTCCAGTAAATTATACCAACCATTCTTTGTCGCCTCTGGCTTGGAGTCGCATTCACGGCAGCCAGTGAGGCGTGCGAAGTCTGTGAAACCACTCCACGCTCTGTCCGTACCTTTCCCCTTCTTTTTCTGTTTTCCTCTTTTTCCTCATTGTTCCCCTTTCCCCCGTGCAGGATAGCATACTAGGCCGTAGCCTGGTTAACATTCCTGCCTTTCCTTTACTTTTTTTTTCTCTCTCTCTCTCCGTCTACCTGCCTGCCTACCAGCCAAAAAATTGCGGCGAGGATGCGGCGAGGATTCGAGACGGCCAGTTGGGGGGCGGTTGCAAAGCCGCATCACGGCGACATTCGATGGTACCAAAAAACGATGGTGGACGTAGGGGTCGTCTGCTTAGTGGACGGACGGGGAAATGGGCATCCTCCAAGGAGGCTGCCCATTGCCAGAAAATAGATTGAGCAAGTTTCTAAGGTATCTGATGGGCATATAGCAGTAAGTAATTTTTGGCTGAGGTGGTCCTTTGCGACCCCTTAATTACAGTAAACTAGAATATTGTGATAGTGGCAAAAGCGGCACCAGCAAGTTGAAGCCGGAAATCCGGAAATCCGCTTGAGGCGCCGGTGTGGACAGCGGAGTACTGTAGGTGTCGTAGTGTAGTGGATAGAATGTCCACCTTGCAACTGGCGTTCGGGGGGTCGGAACCAGGTGGACGACAATTTGTTATTTTTTTTTTGCATATGCATGTATGTACGCATCAATTGATCATTGGAATGGGAAAATCCACCAACAGGCGTAAATTGTCCAGCACACATTTGTTTTAAGGCAGACTTGAGGTGAGGATAATTTGTATGCGTGACCTGATTTGTATGTGAGTGTGCGCGACTTGATGCTTTCTCCTGTCCACTCCATATTTTTCAGTGCCGGAAAGGAGGCAGGTTCGGAATGTCCCGGAGATGTGGCCAATTCCGAACGAGAGCAATTGTCGCAGTAGGTCTTCAGGGAATTTTCTCCCGAGCGCAACTTTGACAAGCAAAAGCAATTCCAAATACTGCTCGGGTACACTTTACTGAAGTATTCTAGTCCCCTCTTACAGGTACGCGGCCTTTGGTAGGCGAGCAGAGGAATTGGGAAGTGGGAAAGCGCACAACAGACCTATGCGACATTCCACGCCGAAAATGTTTGCTGTCATTAATCATAATAAGCATTCAGTGGTTGTTTGGCACATACAGCAATTGCTTTTATTTATGTTCATGCGTTTTTTTTTCGCAAAAAGAAAAAAAAACTGGTATACGCCAGGATTCGAACACTGGGGCATTGAGTGGCAGGCGGTGACTGTATCCACTACACTATTTCTCCTCTACTATTATACAGCAGCGCCCCTTGCGGATTTCCGGTTTTCTAGCTTCACTGCGTCCCATTTAAAATTCACTTGCTCTTGTCACTATTACAACATTATAGTTCACTGTACCCAATCTAAGTACTACTAGATGTGTTGATTGAGTACATTCTGCAAGTATTTAAGATTTAGAAAAAAAGTCGAAAAGAGTGTTGCAGGGTCCATTTAAGTTGGGCAGGACAAATCGTTTGCACAATGAAACCTACATTATGAATTTGTTTTTTACCGACGTGACAGGGAAACGAAAACCAAGCAAACAGAATTAAACACACACAAAAAATCCCGATTTATTTTGTCGGGATTTGAATCCGTAGAACCAACGGAATGGTGCTTCGGAACCGAACCCGGAACCGAACCTGAAAGGCTTGAACCCGAACCAAAACCGAGCCCGAAAAATCCCGGGCTATCTCCACTAACGTGAAACCTCGGGAGGGGCGAAGCATGCAGTGTATAAGTGTATTCCTGGCGCCTTGGCGTTTTTGCCCACAGAGATGAAACCATTTGGGGGTAAAGGTATCAGCTTTGATGTAAGTGTCGTGTATTCGAAGCAGCGGCGCACCTACGGGGGGGGGGGGGGGGGGTTGTAATCCCCCCCCCCCCCCCCCCAGAGGTCCGTCGACCCAAACCCCCCTCACCAGGACTCTTCCACAGAAGTTCGCCGAGCGAAGTGTGTAGTTTTGGAAGTTTTTATTATCGAACATTCGTAGCTAAACCTCGAAGAAGAATATTGTTTGACCGGTATGAAAAAAATAGAACAAAACAAGAGCACTAGCTTTTGAGACTGCGCGGACCAACTTGCGCATAACTTGAAGTAGTTTAAGAAAAAGGAGAAAAATTTCCTAGTGACACAAAAAGTGTCCGCGGGTAGGAAATTTCTGAATGGTTAAGAATCCCTGGGGGGTTTCAATTATTTCGTAGCCCTCCTTCCCCCTACCATACGGCAAGCCATGCTAAACCGCAATTACCAGCACAATTTTTGCAGGGCCACATTATACCACTTTCTGAACTTCTGAGCGCAACTTCTGTCACGAGATTTGAATCATTCGTCGTCTTCTAAAGATAGGGACGCTGAAATTTCCCATAGGTTGGGACTCAGTATAGTCGAGCTTGCCTTCTGACCTCAAATCAAATCTAATAATATCAGATCGAATTTATTTTCTTTCATTTGAAAGCTTAAACAACTGTTTAAGCGGCAACGTCTCGTGCGCAGTCAGGAAAACCAGTGAACACGGATAACAATGATGTCGGGCGGAAGAGGCTTTCAGAAATATGGGTTAATTTGACTCCTCAGCACAAATTGTGCCAACGTATACGAACAGATTTCGTTCACTTGCAGATAGATCGAATTCGAGTAAACTTTCGCATTCATACGTATTTCAAGTATGGGCTCTTTGTTCCTCGAAACTGGCTTCGCCATGCAACCCATAATTACAGTTGGTAGACAGGTGAACAGCCTTTTTCTTTTTTTTTGCGTCTGGTATAGCACCGAATAATTGTTGCGAAGCCCTTGTTGAGCTTGCTGTCTTTCCCTGTTGTTGAGAGCTACTTCGTCCGTCAAAGGCCCCGTTTTACTAAGAAACGGTGTAGCCTGTGTTTGCGCACCGACCGGCCGGAAGACGCGCCTATTACGGGGTGAGGAGACCGTCCTGGCCGAGTGTCGCAAGGGTTGGGTTTCCGCGTTGTAGACGATTCCGCGCCCCCTGTGGTGTTCGCTCCGGGCTCTGAGCCCTCTCTACTTCCAACAGCGGTTCCTGTTTTTTCCACTCTTTACTTCACTGTTTGTCTCAACTATTTCGTCTACGTCAATAATTCTTTTCCCGAAGCGCGCGTTTTCGGGTTCAAACTTTGTGTCTGTTATGTTTGCTTCCTTTCTTTTCGGCGGGAACACTGCTGATTGGTGTTAAGAAGCGTCTCCCCGATCGGTTGCGGAAAATGTGTCTAGAATGCATTTTTCTTTTCAATGGCCCGGTCGAAACAAATCAAAGCCCTGTTCGCCGGGTTCACGGGGAAGCAGCTGCCGGCGCCGCGGCGTCTCACTTCAGAAACGCTGCCGCCCGTCATTGGTCCCTTTATTACTCCGGGACACCTTCACCATCAGCTATGTACCGTTTACTACTTTTTATCTCATGACTATTTTCTCATTTCATGTAATAAGTGCACGGTTTAAAATTTGTATGTGTTAAAGGTCTGCAAATGTTGTTAGTAAATTACATCAGTTAACCTTAAAAATACTGAAACATCTGGACTGCTTAACTACCGATCACCATGCTACCGTAGTGGTGGAGAAGGGACAATTTGTACTGCAAGGTTTTTTCTCTCTGCATTTTTGCAAAAATAAAGGTCACGAGGAGACTGTACGTGCTTTACGCTTTGCTTGACTTATCAGCGAAGAAGGCATTCAGGAATGCTTTAATTGTATTTCCTGCCCGCCTTGATCTCCCATCATCCCTTCCAAACGCGGATCCGAGGATTCGGGCAGTAACAAAAGGCTTTGCGTGCCTTCTTGTTGTTATGCAAAGGTGTACCTATTATTACATTTCTCCTCCAGGTCAATTGTATAGGATGCGGGGGCTGATTTGCCGCCTATTTTTTTCGCGTGAAAAATAAGAAAAACTCGACCACTAGTCTTTTATAGTTTTATATATTTTATTCTCTCTGCTTATTTATTTAAATTTATTTGTTTTATTGACAGTTGTCTTTTCATTTTTATATTGTTATATTTTATACTTTTTAACAAAATTTCGACCCCCCCCCTTTCCCACAGACAAAAATTGTGGGTGCACTAATGATTTGAAGCACGAAGCGTCCTAGCGTGAGACGTTGGAAGATGAGTGTACCAGTGTTTTAGTACCGTGGCTACATGCCACTACAACGGCCTGAGACGACGACGACATGAGACGCTGATAGCCCGAGCCCCCAAGGGGTTTCGCCTCTATAATTCCCGTTCGACACCCTAGCTGGGACACCCCAACGTTACTAGAATAGTTGGGACACGATGTATATAGTACTGTTTCTTAACCTCAAGCCCAAAAATTTTCACTGGTACTCCCTGTCTCTCGTACAAAAAAAAAAGTCGTTCGCTCTCCGATACCATCACCTCATTTGAAAAAAAGAAGTCCAAGGACACTTAAACACTGCTTATGAGTAGCGTATGCGAAGCATTAGTGCCCAATCGAACTCCGCTGAGTGTGTAATTTAACCCCGCAAGCCTATAGCCCGCATGTGACTACTGCGCCGCTGGGCAAGAGAAGACGCGGCCGGAGTGCGCAGGACGGCGCGACGCGCGCTGAAATCAAACGGGTTTAACCAGAGGCACTTTCCGCTTTTCCACGTGGCTCTGTGCGTGCCCGCGCTTTGCGCATTATTTCTGCAGCACGCGCTATGGAACCCATCGAAACCAGCAAACGCGCTTCCCTTCTTTGGGTTTTTTAGATGCGACGCATCTCTTTCACCCGCCTTGTCCCTCCGGCGTAGTCCGGCGGCGTCCGCATCCCTCCCCCATTCTCCTCGCCGCGCCAGCTGCGCGCTAGCGCCGCTTAAAGCGCGCCGCTCTCACCGCAGCGCCATCTGCGTGTTAGCGCTCGGCTGCGCTCGCTCCGTCGCCGTGCCAGCTGTGCGTGGGTGCGGGTTAACACATGCGCATGCGCTGCTTTGCGCTGCTGGCTCTCATTCCCCTCACCGTACACATAAACGCGGTAACTGCGCCGCTCCGCTCAGTCGTTCCGCCGGCGCTCCTCCGATGACATCATCCGGTGACCGCCGATGATTTGAAATGGAGACTAACAGGCCTGATATCGAAATGGTCGGCGCAACCGTAACAAGCACCGGCCACCCCGATAAAATTTACACCATCTTCCCGCGAGGGGAACCATGGGGTAGATGCGACGCATCAGGGGTGAGCATGCTGCGTAAATAGGACACACAACAACAGCAATCCACACGCTAACATAACGGAAACGCAACGGCAACCCCCGATGCGTCGCATCTACCCCATGGTTCCCCTCGCGGGAAGATGGTGTAAATTTTTTCGGAGGCACACGCTATGAACGCGTCGCATTCAGTGGGCGCGCTCTTTTTCTTTGCATTTTTTAAAAGCACATGTTATATAAAACGCCTCGCAACCAGTCGGCACACTCCTTTTTTTTTTTTTTTTTCGGAAGCACACGCTATCCATGGCATGCGTCGCCCCTAATGGGAATTTAGGAGCCGCTACAGACGTCAGACAACGCCAACGCCGGCTTTTCACTCAATTGGCCATTTTATGCTTTCACAACAAAACATTGCTCGCGCTGTCTCAGCCTAACCCCCCCCACCCCCACCCCCGCCGCCCCCCAACCCAGTAATTATTGAGCTAAGTACACTCTTCCACAAGATAACATTAAGGTTGAAGTACTGGTCAGGTTTTCAAGCACTAAGAAGTGTGTAACATTAGGGCAGCACGTCCAGTTATCAGTAAGCAACTATGACAATTTGATATTTTAGGTTAACAGTATTTTATCTGAAATAAAGAGATTGTGCATGGTTACTTAGCACATCATACAAAAGACCATGCCAATAACGCTGACACCGTGCACTGACAATTAGAAGAGCAGATACTAGTTCATTTCCTTATCTACTAAAATATTGGCGTAGCCACGGACCAGCCATAACGTGGCAATGGCAAAGACCGACTGCACGTTATTTCGAAATGGGCATAGAGTTATTTACAATATACACTACAGAGGAATCTGGCGCTAACGTCTATGCGGCTCATTACAAAACAGTCTGTGTCGTCAAGGGCCTCCATTATACCATGCGCTCGCCTTAGTTTCGTCATTGGCTTGGATAGAAACGTTTTAGTGGCCGTATATTCGAACACAGTGCCACAAAAATGCAAGGAATGTTGCGTTATTATATAAGTGGAAAATAAAACACGCTGTTTTAAAGCTAAGAAAAAAGGACGTAAAGCGTATTTTTGCGGAACAGTTGTGCCTGCTATTCTGCAGACCAAGCTGGTGGTTAAAAACAATGTTAATATTTTGGGGAAAACTCATCAGAGACTCTTATTTTATTATTTTATCATCATTTCAAATAATAAGTTGTTTGAAGAGATTGGAAATGTTTTTGCGCGTGCCTACAAAAACGTCGCCTTCATAGTGAACCGGCGCACCGACCGTCAGCTACAGTTTAACAAAGCTTGTTGCTGAGCGAATTGCTTAATACTTTAAGAAAAAAGAAAACGGGGCGTTAAAGAGTCGTGGAATAAGACAAGATGGGATGGCTACAGGCGCCTGTATCCGTCGTATCTTGTCTTCGTCGAAGTACGTTTGGTTTCCTTTTTTTTTTCGTCAGCTACGACTTTCCTACTAACCACCAACTTAACTGCCCCCAATGAGATGAGCCTAACACCACAGCTCATCTCGTCTGGACGTGCCCCACCAACCCTCCAACACCCAGATTAGAGGTGTGCACGGGCTCGGGCCTACCCGAAAGCCCGGGCCCGGCCCGGCCCGCGGGCGGCCGGCTCGGGCCACCCGACTTACTTTTCACCCGGGCCCGGGCCGTACTCGGGCCGAAATGTAAATGCTTCGGACGGGCCGGGCCGTCCTGACGGCCCGGGCTGGCCTGGCACAGTGAAGCAATACTTAGGTTTTCTATGATATCACAAAACTACATGTTGCTGACGCGGTAAAAGCACGGGTCAGGTTTCTTATTACATTCCACGGGACTTATCGTTAGGCCCTGAGGCACATGTGGGCGTATGGCAAGCCGGTAAGTGTGAGACATCTGCAACTGCATGTCTTGGGATGAACTGAGCAACACATGCGGCTCAGCGACACACCACCTAGGGAAGTACAACGAATAACAATTCAGCGTGACGTGTTTCCACCGGTAAGTTCGGGCGAAAACAAATTTTCAAGATGGAACACTTTGAACTGCAAACACTGAGAAACCTGCGTCTCCATCTGTTTTCTGTAGCAGTGCCCTATTCAGAGTTGCGGTTCCTTCTCTGAGCCAGAAAAAGTGAAGCTGTCAAGGACTGAGGTGACAAATCAACTATAGTTTTGCTCTTTGTTTCGGCGGGAAAACATCCTGGCGAGCTTAGCTGGTGGTAGGGGGTAGCCTGTGCCCTCGGGCGTCGTGGCCGGCAGACGAAGACGAAAGGAAAAGCGCAACAGGGGAGTAGGGTGGTTTAAATGCTCCAACAGCCGCCTAAACAGTAACACTTAATATAATCGAAACTTTATAGATAAGCGATATGAGCCGGTATAAAACGTAGTGAAGCGGCACCGATAAAATGTGCATGAATGCACGCGTGTACTTTGCGTCTCGATAAAAAGAAGGGATCGAGTCCGACAGCCCTATATGCTCTCGAGAAAAGTAAACGTATACGGACGAAACAACAAAGCAAGTACACACCCTGTTTAAACAAACACGAACCGGCTGGTCCCCTGGCATACAGGTTTCATTTCTGGATAGCAATCGCTAGAATCAGGTTCAAATGCCCCAGGTGAAATTCTACACAAAATCCCGGGTGGTTTTGTTCCCTTTAGGTCAGTTCCAGCTCCTTTTTTTTACTTTTCAGTGGTTTGGGCCATTTCGGTTTTGGCTACTTTTCTTGAATATTTTTCAATATTACCATAAATTTATCCGTGGTTGGGGGGTTTTTGGTTAATCTTTTTTTAGGTTGGGCGGTTTCTTCCGCATGTAGCTGAGCGAAGGCCAGCTGCGGTAGGGATATGTGCATGATTGTTATGTTTAATTGGGGTTGTTTTGCCCGTTTAATGTTGGTTTTGCCTGTTATCATTTCCCTTACGATGCATTTTACCGCCTTTAGGTAGTTTTCGCTTCCAAACGTGCCCCAATCAGGCGCGGGCCCGTACGGTATTTGGGTTGGAAACACGCAGCCGGGCAGGGCCGGGCCGGGCCCGGCCCATAAGGTTAAGGTCTCAGGCCGGGCTGGCCCGTCGGCCTTCTTCGTCGGGTCGGGCCGGGCCTACTGCGATAAGCACCGGGCCCGGGCTGGGCTCGGGCCCAAATTTTCGGCCCGTGCACAGCTCTAACCCAGATCCCCTACCCTTGAGCAGTGGGAGTGCGCGTTGCAGAGCTGCCAGCTCGAAGACCAGGAGGCCCTGATCTCTCGGGTGAGGATGGCAGCCGCGGCACGCGGCCTACCGGAATAGGATGGCCAGCAACAGCTCCTAACTCTTTTTCTCCCCTACCCCTTACCTGTTGTTTCAATAAACGTTCTTTCTCTCTTTCTCTCTCTCTCTCTCTCTCTCTCTCTCTCTCTCTCTCTCTCTCTCTCTCTCTCTCTCTCTCTCTCTCTCTCTCTCTCTCTCTCTCTCTCTCTCTCTCTCTCTCTCTCTCTCTCAGCTACAACTTTCGCGACGGCATATAACCCGCTCAGTCATACGTTCCTTCGACTCCGGCATGACCAACGTTAGATACGATCACACACTGCCTGCTCTTTCACCGAACACGATGTTGTTACGGCTCACGGCTACCGCAGAACGGGGAGGATTTCGGCTACCTCGTAGCTCGTAGACGTGCTAATCCGTAGTGAAGAATGCAAATCCAAAAAACCTCTTAAGAATCCAATTGTCATGCCAAGCCCAAGCCAGAAGCAGGGGTCTTCCCATAACCCCCCACGACGACATGGATTCCCAGGTGCAGTTTTCTCTCTAGTATAAGAAACTCTATGGGAATGGGTAGGCCATGCCTCATACGTAAAACACCGACCCCACGTTACAGGTTTGTTGGTTTATCATCTGTACGGAGTACATGGGCGCATTTTTTACAACCATTTATGGCTACAATAAAAAGAATTGAGCTTGAATATGCTCCTACTTCATAATAGACATGTAATTCCCAAATTGCAAGTCTCTAGAGCAACCACTTCGGGGCGGGTGTTGATATCAAGCCTTAGCCATTTTCACCTTGTGATGGGAGCAATGTCAAAAATACAGTCTGCCCTTTGCAGCTTTGTTAGGAACCCATACTGAAATTGGTTTTTGGACATTTGCATGGGTAATATTTGTAAGCACGCAGAAACCCATTGGATATAACAAAGGTGTCAGTACTTATTAAGAAATCTGCAAAAAAGATATAATTTGCCCCAAATCCTGATTTGCCCCATTAGTGGTTGGTTAGGGAAAAACCTTGTTAAGAAGCTAAGAGACATTCATATGCAAAAACCAGTTCGATATGTGAACGGTCTTGCGTTTGCGCGTGAAGGTTGCACCCCTTTCCTTTTTCTCCTTTTCACTATTCCCCCTTCCCTCTTATCTTTTTCTTTGGTTTCTTTTTTGGTGGATGCAAACGCATTTGATCTTTCACGAATGCGCTTCGAGGGCCGCATGTGGCACTTTTTATCTTTTTTGTATGTGTGTCCTAACTTTATTTCCATTTACCGGTAATAATTACCGGTATTTGTATGCTACGGCTTGCATTGCCGATATGGGCTTGTGCCCCTTCTGCGTCCGCCTAATGGACATCTGTTGCTTGTACACACAAAAATGTCCCTGCCATCAGTTCATGCGGCCCCAACATTCATTTGGGTGTCTTCTCGACCCTCTTTCATCTCCGAATAGACCCCCCCCCCCTTTTTTCTTTGGCTTTCTCACTATCCTCCCGCTTTCATCTTCCCCGGACCTCAGACATCCGACTTTACTCATGTCTTCTCACGACACTTTCCAAGCGATGTGTTATGAGCGTTGTCAAAATTCCAAAACTTGCGGGTGAGACAAGCGGCGTACAAAAAGCCTGTGGCGCAGAACCCGGTAACTTTACATTTTTGAGCTCAATGAGACACTTTTTTTTAAATACACCAACGGGAAAATTCCATGTGTACACTAATAGACCATGAAAAAATAGGGCGAAGTTTTGTGCTTACATTAGCCTTTCAGTTGCTTCGCAGATGGGGTGCTCTGTATCGATGACGCTGGAGTTCGTGCAAGTGTGGAGGAGATCAGACGACAACTTTAAACACGATCTGACTGAAAGGCAGAGCCCTCGCAGTTCGACTGCTCGTCGATGCTGGGGCACAACACAACGGTACCGGAAGGCGAGAAAGCGATCCTCGGCGTTTGTTGTCCCTCGCACATTAGTCAGCACACAACCCGAGTGCATCAAAAGGAGCCGCTGAAAACCGAATCTGCATGGAAGCGTGGGAAACACGCGAACAAGACAGCGCCTACTGTCCCCTTGACGTAAGGGGCGCACTGCCTGCTTGTATGTATGTATGTATGTATGTATGTATGTATGTATGTATGTATGTATGTATAATATATATATATATATATATATATATATATATATATATATATATATATATATATATATATATATATATATATATATATATATATATATATATATATATATATATATATATATATATAAGGTAAGGCATTCGACATGTAATCGAAAGGCGTGGGTTCGGTCCCCACTCTGGGCGCGTGTTTTTCTTTCTTTCTTTCTCACATAATTAACACAAAAAAAAAGTAACATCACTAACGGTAAAAAAATTGTCTAACCATTCCCCTATGCCTTCCTTGGCGTTGTAGACTGCCGGCATTTCTTTCTATATATATATATATATATATATATATATATATATATATATATATATATATAGCGAATCAGAATGGGAAATGAGGGGCTCGTAGAATGAAAACAGAAATAAAGGTAGACCTTCAAGAAAGCCATGAAAAGCAAAGCGGAAAATGTAGTAGGTAATTTCATTCTTCTATATATTTTTTGAAAGAGAGAAAGGAAGTGCAGAAAAAAAATGCTCCCCAGGTACGATCCGAACCCACGACCTTCCGATTACCTGTGGGACACCATGCCAACTAGGCTACCGGGGAGGCGGTGCTCCCTTTCACCTATTTGGGTATTTATATGAATGTGATTGTTTCGTATGGTTGGGGGTGATAGCCAGTGCCCCTCGTACAGCTCTGGGTGAAGGGGACCTTATTTTTATCCCCTGGGCCGTGACTCGAGTGTCTACGACGTGTGCAATGCCTTAGCGCAGTGCAATGCAAGGTTGCTCAAGCCAGCCGTTTGCTGACACAGCGCGCGGTGCCAGCATTCCACGAGGGCGCGGCTTTATTCAAGTCAACAGATAAAACAACCAGGGAAATCGAGCATTTTGTATGGTGTAGAGCCTTGAGGGCGAGTGCAACCTTGGCGAGTGCGTTAGCACACCGTCCGTTAGGTTGTGTGCAAGGGAGACTCAGTTTGTGCGAGATAACAATTGAATGTGACGCATGCGTACAGGGGTTCGCAAAGTGGTGGCGTTTGTATATATACTTTCACTCACATGACTAAATGAGGCGTTTTTTTCATCATCATCATCATCACCACCAGCCTATCTGCGCCCACTGCAGGGCAAAGGCCTCTCCCATTATTCTCCAATTACCTCGGTCCTGTGCCAACTGTGACCAATTTATCCCAGCAAACTTCTTGATCTCATCTGCCCATCTAACTTTCTACCGCCCCCTGCAACGCTTGCCTTCTCTAGGGATCCACTCTGTTACCCTTAATGACCAGCGGTTATCTTGCCTTCGCATTACATGCCCTGCCCCCGTCCATTTCTTCTTCTTAATTTCTACTAATATGTCTTTAACACCAGTTTGCTCCCTGACCCACTCCGCTCTCTTCTTGTCCCTTAATGTTACACCTATCATTTTCCGCTCCATTGCCCGCTGAGTCGTTCTCAATTTAAGTTGAACCCTCTTAGTGAGCCTCCAAGTTTCTGCCCCGTAGGTGAGTACCGGTAATATGCAGCTCTCATACACTTTCTTCTTCAGCGACAATGGTAGGCTGCTATTCATTATCTGAGAATGTCTGCCATATGCACCCCACTCCATTCTGATCCTTCTAATTATCTCTGCCTCATGGTTGGGATCTGGGGTCACAACTTGGCCTAAGTAGATATATTCGCTTACCACTTCCACTGCCTCGCCACCTATCTCAAACCGCTGTGCTGTCCCGAGGTTATTGATCATTACTTTAGTTTTCTGCATATTAATTTTCAGGCCCACGGTTCTACTCTGTTCGTCCAGTGCGGAAAGCATGCTTTGCAATTCGTCCCCCGAGTTACTTAGCAAGGCAACGTCATCAGCAAATCTGAGGTTACTGAGGTATTCTCATTAACCCTTACTCTCACCTGTTCCCAATCCAACGTTCTGAATACTTCTTGTAAACATGCTGTGAATAACATTGGAGAGATTGTGTCTCCTTGTCTGACACCCTTTGTTATAGGTATTTTACTGCTCTCCCTATGGAAGATGATGGTAGCTGTAGACCCATTGTAGATATCCTCTAGTATTCTTACATAATGCTCATCTACCCCTTGGTTCCGTAATGCCTGAATGACTGCTAGGGTTTTGACCGAGTCAAATGATTTCTCGTAATCTATGAAGGCTATATATAGGGGTTCAGTATACTCAGCGCACTTCTCTATCACCTGAGTGATCGTGTGAATATGGTCCATTGTTGAATAACCTTTACGGAACCCTGCTTGTTCTTTAGGTTGACTGAAATCTAAGGTTGCCGAAATTCGGTTAGCGATTACCTTGGTAAGTACCTTGTAGACGACTGACAGTAAGCTGATCGGCCTGTAATTTTTCAAGTGCTTCATGTCGCCTTTCTTATGGATTAGGATGATGTTCGCGTTCTTCCAAGATTCCGGTACCATTGCGGTCATTAGGCATTGCGTATACAGGTTTGCCAGTTTTTCAAGTACAATTTCTCCGCCATCTTTCAAGAGGTCTGCTGTTATCTGATCCTCACCAGGTGCTTTGCCCCCTTTCATTTCTTTCAAAGCCTTCTTTACTTCTTCGGTCGTTACTGGTGGGATGTCTATCTCCTCTGAACTACTGTCTCGTTCGGCATTATCCTCTATGTCCCGGCTACTGTACAGATCCCTATAGAACTCCTCAGCCACTGTGACTATTTTATCCCTATTTGTGATGACATTGCCTTGCTTATCCTTAAGTGCATACATCTGATTTTTCCCCACGCCAAGACGTCGCTTCACTGCTTTCAGGCTACCTCCGTTCTTTACAGCGTATTCGACCCTCTCCATATTATACTTCCGTATGTCAGCTGTCTTACGCTTATTGATTAACTTCGAGAGCTCGGCTAGTTCTATTCTGTCAGCTGCGGTAGAGATTCTCATGGTTTGCCGTTTCCTGATTAGATCTTTCGTCTCCTGTGGAAGTTTACCAGTATCCTGTCTAGCCATAGTGCCCCCGACGTCTACTGCACACTCCGTGATAATGCGTGTAAGGTTGTCGCTGGCTTCCTGTGTCGTAAGCTCGGCTTCCTCGTTAAGAGCGGAATATCGGTTCTGCAGC